>NC_141386.1:8852978-9143028 GCF_017979445.1 Akebia trifoliata | reverse complement strand
CTTCCCCACTTTGACAATTTTTTTCTTTTGAATATTTTTATTTTTAGATTTTTTCTTTGTCGGGGAATCTATTTTTATTTTTTTTTATTTTGATGTGGTCGGGCCTGAAGTAATTTCTCAGGTTGCCTACGTACCCCAGAATTTTGAGATCAGACCCAAACGTAGTTCGAATTCTCCCTCCCCTACGTTAGGTGATCGGGCTGAGAAAGAAAAAGGCATCATTTTTTTGAAAAGGCTGCAAAGGGCTGAGAAAGGAGATAATGAACTGGGTAGCAGGAAAATTGATTCAGCCAAAGATGGCCTCCTTAAATGTAGTACCGTTTGATCCGGTCAAGGTTGGTTGACTCTGGTAATTTGATTCCATCATGATCTTGAAGTCTAACAATTTTTTCAGATAATATTTCCTTGATGATTGAATCTCTCCAATTGAGTTCAAACTTTCTATGATCGAGGAAGAGTACTCAAAATTTTTTTTGGGTAGTCTCATGCTTAGATCCTTGACTTATAAGTGATGAACTTTGACTTTCTTGTCAAACATGCGAGTGGCTCCTCTCCATTGACAGACCCAATCTATTTCTAACAATTAACTTCCATCAAGACCTTGAGATACAGGATTTTCCCTTTTAACCGGTAAGATTGCTTCCATCTCATACTAAAGTGACTCTAATAGAAGACTGTATAGAAGTGTAATATGTCCATAATGCGAATGGTAACTTTTCTGGCCAATCCCGGTGTGATATGTGATTGACACATTTTCATAATGATTGTCTTGAGATTTTTACTGGCTGCTTCAACTATTCCATCGATTTTAAAATTCCAGCACTGATACATTTTATAATCCCTCCTCTGACTATGTCAGTCAATTCTGGTTTGTATATGTGGTGTTCTCACAGGATGGGTATATATTTCATGTTGAACAACACTCCAAATTTAACTGACATATCCTCATGGGACCATGTAAGCAAGTCTTTTGAATTTTCTGAATAAACTTATCATCTCTTTGTGCTCCTCTGGGGATAAGTTAGTTCCAATCTGAATTTCTTGAGAATTATTTTTGTTCCGAGGTCAATGACCTTTAGTTCTTCGAGCAAGACATTTATCTTCTCATTTAAGAGGGGGTTCCTTATTAAATGAATTTCTCCTTGAAGCCAGTTATTAGTTAATTCGTTAATGCGCTCGAGGTATTCAAAAATTTTCTTTATTCAATTAAATTTAGATGGGGCAACTAACACCATTGCAGACTCGACAAACTAACTTGACTAGAACAAAATAAGAAAAAAGACAGACTTAATTACTGAATTGATAGAAAAAACTGGACTCAAGACTCATAAACAACTAAAGACAATTACCCACAACGGGCTTGATTACAGACTGAGAACTCGAGAAACTATTTCCAAGCGATTGGACTGAGTCTTCTTCTTCAGGTTCTTTGCATTTTTCAAACTTACTTCTTCTCTCATGGCCAAGACTGCGTTTGGTGGTGAAAATCTCATTAGGGACCGTCACTTTGGTCAGATGGGGGCTAGGAGGTTTATGATTGACAGATCGGATGAGAAAGATTGGGTCAAACGAGAGTTGAGCATTGGATACCATGTTCAAAGTCTGACGAGGTTGGTAAATGGGTAGAGGATTTGTAGTAACATTTGGCTGCTCAGGGGCAGGGACAGTAACTTTTTTGGCGTCAATGAGGTCTTGAACTATATGACGAAGAGCAACGCAACGATCAGTAAGATGACCGGGATTTTGGTGAAACTCACATAATAGGTTGGGATTGTGAGAAGTGGGGAGTGGATTTGGTAAAGGTCGAGATTGGAGAGGTGCAATGAGTCATTTACTTAATAGTTTTTGAAGGACAATGCTCAAAGGTACCAAGATTGGTGAATTTCCTACGCGGTCGAGGTTGATTAGGGTTAACTTGGTTACTAGGCAAGATAATAGATTGGACGGGTGTAGTAGACGTATTGGCTACATAGGCGTGATCAGTACTAGACTTAGAATTGGTAAAAGGCTTTTTGAACTTGTTGTCAGAAGGATTGGAAAGGATTCCGGAAGCGAAAACATCTTCCAATTGGCTACCAGCTTGCAATAGAGACTCGAATGTAGGAAGATATTGGGAAACTAGATGTCGGGCATACCCTTGTGAGAGGTTTTTTAAGATAATAGCCACTTGTTCTTTCTCTGAAGGTCTATCCCACATTTGTGCAGCCTTGGCCCTCCAGTGACCAATGAAATCAGTAAATGTCTCCCCATTTTTCTGTTTAGTTGCTTCCAAATCCCTTCTTGAGGTCTCAATCTCAGTACTGCATTTATACTGATGCCAGAAGGCCTTTGACATGTTCTCCCATGTACCCACAGTAACTGGATCTTGAGACATTAGCCAACATAGTGCTGATCCTGATAAAGTTCTTTGGAACAATAATGTCATCTGTTCGTCGCTGAGCCCCATAGTGCGCATGTTAGTAACATACACCTTAAGATGTGTTTTCGCACATCCTGTCCCACTGAATTTATCTATTGCAGGCATCACAAACTTCTCCGGCAAATGGATTCTAGGGATGCGGTTCAGAGCTTCAATGCCTGCTGCAATTTCATCAATACCCTTTATACTCTTCATAGCTGACTCCAATTGGGACATTCTGTTAGATAACGCCGGATTCTCATCAACATACTCTTCGTCTCCATCGAGTTCGAAGTCTTCACGTGGACGTTTCTCTTCTACCTTTTTTCCTTTTGGGTCATCTAGAGGATTTCCCGTCGATTCCGAGGTCTGTTCTAACATTTCTACTTTGCCTTTTATATTGTTGATATCATTGGCAAAGGCTGCCAAGATCTTACGGATCTCTGTGAGCTCAGATTCTGACGCCATCTCTACTTGTTGACTTGGTATTGTGGCCCGTTCTAACCGACTGGACTTACGACTCCAACTAGGAGGTGGACGCTTGAGTTTGGGCGCAATGATAATCCTGAAAACCCCATCAAAGGAGGATTACTAGTTATGGATCTTAGAGTAGACTTTTTTAGAGGTTTCTCTTGATAGCATGGGTTAAGTTAACCCCTAAATTCAAAATCTCTAACTAATGAAATATTTCGATCAAGATATATTACATGAATATGATTTACTGATCTTGTTAAGTATGTAATATTCAGTCCATTGAATCAAACTGGCCGATGCAAGGTGATTGGGACTATGTACCCATTTAAGTTTGGGCCGGTTCGACCCAATGGATCTGAATATTCTACTTGCATCCAATATTTTTAAGCCAATTAGTTCAACCGATCCATATACTGATCCATAAGATCCATTTACCAATTGACCTAATTGGTTTAACTTGATATTGACCAGTATGTTTCACCAATTAAGTTTATTGGGTTGGACCGATATTGCAGGTTTGATTGGAGCGGTGTGGACCGGTCCACCCACTTACCTTTTGGTTGGATTAAATAGAGCAACCCGGGAACACCCATGATAAGTTCGAGTCGTGACCTGCAGGGAAGTTTCTAGACTCTAGGCTTACTACATGCAATGCATTTTTATCTGGCCACTTTTGCCTAAGCACACCTATATACCTTTTGATACGTGATGATTTGGTTTGATATACCGTATAGGTGATAATCTAAAACCTCAATTCACTTCTTTGAAGCCAAAAATAGCTAGTTTGATCTCCAGTTGAGAGGTGGCGCACAATGCTGAGCAAGGGCCCACTTAAATACCTCTCGTACAGTAGGGTACAGCGGGGCAAGATCTTGCTTAGGCATCGGTTTTAATCAAGAAGTGCAATTGATATACTTAGATTATCTTTTATACCTACGGGTACGAGTCAAGAGTTGTAGCTTTCATAAATAGTTTGGCATCCCACGAGAGGACCGATCACGAACTAGTACTACGTTGGCAATCGGGACATGTGACTGTGTGGCTTACAATAGGTCAAAGGCTCAGGTCGCTCAAGCCTAGGTGCATCAATATATCTCTCAGAATCACCTGATCAGATGGTATTGATACCCCAGTTTGATATACCCTAAGGTACGTGACTGGAGTTGTGGTTTTCATGAATGACGTCGCATCTCCGAAGAGACCGGGCCACGCACTAGTGCCACGTTGGCTATATAGGACGTGTAAGTGTGCAAAACAGTAAACGTGCATATGGTGTGTGCAACACAGGGTGGGGTGTGCCCGGGGCCTTTTCAAATAAATGGGTCCATAGGCCTAATCAAACCATCACAACATGAATATCATATGAATATTACCCACATAATTCATCACATCAAGATTATGGCAAATCAATTAATGAGCATGGCATAATCAAACAAACATTGCAATAGGCATAATTTTTAAGGTCCAATCAATGATCACTTTTGGGTGATTCAAAATAAATCGAGATTCCAATAGATGTTACATTGATGATAGAATGACAATGGTTGAGATGAGCTCATTCTCAGGAACATTAATTGTGCTAACATTAGATAAACTCGGATTTTCTGTGAATTAGGAAAATACAATCCGAACTTGTATTGATGATATCTAAGGCTCCCGATAATGAAATAGAGTGAACTCAGGTTCTAAATTAATCTACTCGATGAGATCTACGTTTTATTAACAGGTGCCCAGACTTAGTTCTCACTAGAATGTTCTGTAAAAACGTTTTAACATTGCTGTCCCAACCTTCATTCAGCAACAATTCCAGATTTACAGATTGAACTTGTATCGATGATATCTAAGGCTTCCAATAACAAAATTGAGTGAACTCAGGTTCTAAATTAATCTACTCGATGAGATCTACGTTTTATTAATAGGTTCCAAGACTTAATTCTCACTAGAATATTCTGTAAAAATATTTTAACATTGCTGTCCCAACCTTCATTCAGCAACAATTCCAGATTTACAAATTGAACTTGCATCGATGATATCTAAGGCTTCCGATAATGAAATTGAGTGAACTCAGGTTCTAAATTAATCTACTCGACGAGATATACATTTTATTAAGAGGTTCCCAGACTTAATTCTTACTAGAATATTCTATAAAAATGTTTGAACATTACTGCCCCAACCTTCATCATTCCATCATTTTCATATGTCAATTTGAATCTTCCATTATTTAGGGGTCATCAAAAAGTGATCCTTAATTGGAAAAAAAATGCAATACCCAAAATAATCTACAATCAAGTCACAAAAATAAATAAATAGAAAATATAAATAAAATAAATCAAACTAAATAATAAAAAAAACTAGGTCATCTTGGCAATGCTCTCATACTTGGGGTTTTTCAAGTTTGATCATCAATAGTCCCCAGTGGAGTCGCCACTGAAAGCGCCCTCAATCCGCGGGGTGCGCGGATCCGCTTTTGACCCTTGAGGTTTGGGAGTCGCCACCTAGTTATTATGGTCTAGGAACCAAACTAACTCTAAAATGGATAATGAACTAATCTTCTACAAAAAATCTGAATCCGGGGATCATGTTACGGGGTTGGAAGGTGTTAGGCACCAACCCCGCCCAGCCATTGCCGGTCTCTACTTATCCCAAATAAATCTACATCGCTAATGAAAAACCTAGATAAAAAAAATAATGAAAAATCTTACCTTCGATCTGCAAAAGTGCTATTCCCTCAGATCTGGTGAAAACGGCTCCTTGTTCCGTGTTCCTTACTTCGTTCTATCTCCGGATCTGATTCCTGATCTCCGAGGTAAGGTATCTCCTTCTTGAATCTGGGTGCTTCGAATTTGTTGTGAATTTTGGGATGTTTTTGAGAGGTTTTTGGGTGTTTTTTAGGCTAAAATCAGAGCAGGGGTGTTAGGTAAGGAGTTGAGGCTCCAAAATTAGGGTTTTGGAGAGGTTGTGGAAGCTTCTTCACCTATTTTTCCTAGGGTTTTTTCTTTGATACGAAAATACGGTGTGGAGACTCCTATTTATAATGTTTTTAGAAGCATTTGGGTTTGATTATGGTTTCTTTTAGAGTTTTAATTAGGGTTTTGACTTTGGTCTCATGAGATGGACTTAGTCTTTAGGACTTTGACTTAGGGTTTTGACTTTAGTCTTATGAGATTGACTTGATTATTTTAGATTAGGGTTTTGATTTTGGATTTTGACTTTAGTCTTATGAGATTGACTTGATTAATTTAGATTAGGGTTTTGACTTTAGTCTTATGAGATTGACTTTAATTTTGACTTTAGTCTTATTTGATTGACTTTAATATCTTGACTTTAGTCTTGCTTGATTAAATTTAATATCTTGACTTTAGTCTTGCTTGATTGACTTTAAATTTTTGGAGCACCCCCCTCTATTATATCTTTAATTCTTTGGACCCTCAAATGGAGGGGTTCTTAAAGAAATATCTCACGAACCCTCAACAATTTTTTATGAGAGCCCGATTGATCGATTTTTTTTAGTTCAAAATTTTAAATTAATTTCATTAATGTTTCACTTTAATTATTTAATGTTTTATTTATTAATTTCAAAAATTTTAATTATGAAAATTGTGAAATTACCGTTTTGCCCTCGGAGATGACTTTTCACGTTTTAAGTCAGTTTTTAATGTTCTAGGATGTTTTAGAATCGATTTTTTGTAAGGAATTCAATGAAACTATTGGTTTGTGTCATTTATGAAGTTTTTTGTGTGAAATGGACGTGAACTTTATGAGGGGCATTTTCGTAATTTTGTCGAATTCTGTTAAAATTGGTGAAATGATTTATTTGATTTTGATTTGTTATTTTATGTGTTTGAGAGAGTTTTCCTAAACGTAACGTAGGCTCTAGAGTTTTTTTGAGGTTAGGGGTATTTTGGTAATTTGGTCAATTTTTAGTGATTTTTATCGTGAAGCTTCTTTTTGGTTTGCAAGATGATGATTTCTATGTTTTTGGAGTCGTATTTTCCTAGCGTAGCGTGGTTTCTAAGGTTTTGTCAATTCGAGATACCTCATCTGGATTTCTGAAACACATTTGGTAATAAAATAAAGCAATGGAATACACATCCATCATTGGGAATCATTGCGATCGGGTTGACGAGTTGATTAATCAGGCGGATGCAAAAATGGAGTGTCTACACAATCGTCCAACTCGACAAATATAAATAACGATCACATTCTCATTACTCGTACAAGAAAATAAATTAACATACAATATCACCTCATGATAACATAAATTGAATATTAACTCTAGATATCCACTTGCTAACACACGCATATAAATAGTGTAATGTCTTAGAAATAATATTTTTTTAGAAAATGATTCTTAAAAATCCGAGGCATTATTAGATTTGTATCAAAAATTTTATTCAAAATAGACTATAAATTTGCAAAAATGGAGCTTGGGACATTGACTTTTTAAATAAAATAAAAAAAATATAAAATAACATTTACGTCCTTCAATCTCTTTAAATACAACACTTATAGGAAATTTAAACTTTTTATTTAATCTTTAATAACAAACTCTAACCCTAGCCTCCATATAAAATTTAAACATGGATCTAGAGATGTAGAGTGATATCTAAGATTCAATATAGACACCTTATTTTTTCACTTGTTTGATTCAACTCGATTGTAGCGGTTCTTGATGATAGATGAATATTATAAAATTTTATTTGTTACTAGATGTATTTCCAAAGCTCAGATAAAATATTTCAGGTAAAAAAACTTTAGAAATCTCATTACGCTAGGAAAATATGACCCAAAATATAGAAATCATCATTTTGAGATAAAAAGAAGTTTTATGACAAAAATCATCAAAAAATGATCAAATTATCAAAATATCATTGACACCAGAACATCCCTAGAAGCTATGTTACACATAGGAAAACCCTTTTGAACACATAAAAATAATAATACTAAAATCAAATAAACTGTTTTGCCAATTTTTACAAAATTTGACAAAATTACAAAAATACCTCTCATAGGGTCCACTATCATTTCACGCCAAAAACCCATAAGTGACACAAACCAATATTTTTATTAAATTCCTTATGAAAATTAATTATGAAACATTCTAAAACATTAAAAACGACATCCCAACTCAAAAGTCCTCTTTGAAGGCAAAATGGTAATTTTTCAATCCTAAAATTTAAAAATCTAAAATTAATAATTAAAATATTAATTAATGTAAAGTGAAATCTTAATAAATCAAATTAAATTTTTTGAAAAAATAAATTTAATTAATTAAGCCCATGGGCCAAATTTCAAGTAGGGCCCATTTATTCAAGTGGGGCCCATGTAATATTTAATAAAGAACCTTCAATCAAGGGTTCCACCAGGGGTATCAAAGAATTCAAAATAATTTAATAAAGAACCTTCAATAAAAAGCGCGGTTCTTTAAAATTTAAAAATTCATTCTACGTAAGTTAAAAAGATCAAAATAAAACCTAATTAAAATCTTATCTAAACCATTTAAGATATTAGTTAGAGATAGACTCTATCTTTAAAAGACCTAATCATACCATAATCTTATCAATTAAACTCTTTTAAAAGAGAACTCTACCATCCAATTTCACAAATCTTGAGAAATCCTACAAAACAAAGGTAAAAAAACTCTCCAAAACTTTCACAAAACCCTAAATCTAAAGTCCCAAGTGAATACCTGACCCCCAAACCCTAATTTTCAACCTAAAAATACTTAGAAATCCTAAAACACTCCAAAAAAGTCAAAAAAACATTCAGATCTCAGATAAGAAAGTCTCATCTCAAAGATCGGGAGTAAATCTAAAAGCAAATATAAATCAAGAAGATTCACATGAGGAACACTCACCGCCAATTTCTAAGGGACCCAATCGTTACAATCGTTGAGGTAAAAAACAAAGGTAATTTTTTTTAGTTTTTGTTATAGATTTAGGCCATTTTTTTGCAATTTGAATCTTGAAAAGAGTAGAGATCGACTTTCATCAAATGGGATTGGTGCCTAACACCTTTCAATCTCGTAACCTGATCTCTATACCCATAATCTCTTAGTACTTTTGTACTTCTTATCTGTTTAAAGTCATCGTAGGTTCCTAGACCATAAAACTAGGTGGTGATTCTTAAAATAACAAATTGGATCCATACCCACAGATTAGGGGCGCTTTTAATGGTGACTCCACTAGGAATATTTTGAGGATCAAACTTGAAAATTCCAAATATTAATAACTTGCAAAATTGGCCTAATTTTTATTCTATTTTATTTTATTCTGTTGGTACGGTTGTGTACCTTTGGTGACCCAAAACAAATCAAGATTTTCAAAAAATAATGAAGAGAGGATAGTAGATTTATGTGGAAAGAGAGGGCCTCACAGCATGAGGAAAGAATTAGGAAAATTTAAGAAAAAGAAAATTGGATGCACAAATCCTCTACAACTAGCTTACGATAAAATCGAGTATTATTGAAGATCGAAAGGAAGTATGCATGTTACAATGATCCACCTTAAAATACGCCGTATCCGTTAAACACCCATTTAAGTATGTTAAGATCCAAAACTAGGTTCTCTTCTACAACATCTTCCCTCATTCTTCTGTTTCGAACGCTGTTAGCTTCCTTGAAATCACCTTATTCGAATGCCAATTTCCAACTCGACCCTATCTCCTTTAATTTTTAACTATCACTAGTATCACTTTTAACATGTTTAACGACAGAATGTAACCGTCGAATAATCACAAAGAATTTTTCAACCTTTGCTTCAATAGTCTTTTCTTGTTTTCCATCATCTTCACGAGTCTTTGTTTTTCTTCCGTCACATACGACATCAACTTTATGTTTTCTCTTATCGAATTCCATTTTTTTTAATAAAAAACCCTAACGAAGAGGTTTGGTTGGTTTTTTCCCTTTTTTTACAAAAAAGATAAGAGAAAGAAAAGGTTATTCTTGTTTTGTAATGGGGGTAGATTCTTGATGTTAGATGGATGGTAACATCATCAAAGTTGAGTGACGTCATCAATATGGTGTGACATACGGTAGTGTGACATGTAAAATCATAAGAAGAGGTTTCCGTGATTATTTGACGAAGACCCTTTAGAAGACTTGAAAGGTTTACAATATTAAAGAATGTATAGACACCCCAATTTGCACGAACATATTAGGAATTTTTGAAAATCTCAAGTGGATTTCGATTAAAAATCCGAAACCTTTCATTGAGCTCACGTTGCATAAAAATTGCCACTGGACACATTTTCTCATGCATACATGCACCCATATATCATCTCATATTGTTTCGCATGCCCATACCTTGTCCTTAATCCAATCCAATTTCACACCACCTTCCTAATCATAGACCGACCCAATTTCATATCTACTCTCAAACCTAGCCTTAATACCCAAAGTACATAACCCATTATCCATAACCTAAGTCCATAAGTCAAGTCATACTAAACTCACTCTTGAACCTAGCCTTAATACCCAAATTCCATAACCCAAGTCCATAACCAAAATCCAAACCTAAATCCATTTTAAGCCTAATACCAAACTTATTTTAAGTCTATTTCCTTACACCCCCTCAAAAAATGACACATGTTGATATCTTATAAGTCCCCAATACCTAATACTTTAATCTAATTAGAGAGTCAATTCCCCCTTATGAAAATCCAAGAATACCCTTATCAAAAAGTGTGTTCAAACCAAAAATGTACTTTAGTCTTTGGTAAAAATCTCTAAAATTGGGATAACTTTCAATCTTACCCCAAAAAGAGGGAATCTTCAAGTACATATATTGAGTTCTCCCATTAGTCCATTTTAAAAATATACATCCACTCTTGCATTATAAGTTATTTACAAATGAATCAAGGTCTACTTTTCACTTTTACACATGTCACTCCCTTTTCACCCTCCCAAAAGTAGTTTTTGTTTTCTCATCTCTATTTACAAAAAAATTAAAGATCAAAAAAATACTTTTAAGATTTCTTTACAAATTTCACTTCTACCAAAAATCCAAAAAAAAAAAACTTAAACCTTATGTCTACTATCTTTATTTTTAGGATTGGACCACTTTATCCCTAAAAGTTTTTTAAAAACTCTATAAATAATCCCATTTTATATGAGCAAGACATGCTCTCAAACCCCCATCTCTTAACCTAAAACTCTATCAAAATCCCTACTCCATCTCTCATCTCCCAACCTTCAACTCAACAACTTTTATTTTCTATCCTCAATTGAACTACTCAACCTTCAAATTCATCTTTCAAGACTCAAACTCATTTAAAACTATCAAGGGACAAGGTGGGTTAGGATTTAGTTTACTTTTAAGCTTGCATCTTATTCTTTTATCCATTTTTTTATTTTTTTATTTAGAAACCTTTAGGATGTAATGGAGAACCCTCCTTCATTCTGAGTAGATTGAACCTCAACCTTGGGCATGAAATGCTTGAAACGGTTTGGTCGAAAGGATGTAGTCCTTTTTAAATCCATTTTTCTCTCATACATCATATGTACATTATGCACACATACTACACATGCTTGGCCATGATGAAGAGATGTGTAACTCTCTTGATGAGGTTAAAACACTAGTTTCTAGTCAAGCATACATGCATCAAAGTTATGGATTTAAGAAGACTCCATTCATGAAATTTCTTTAAAATTCTAAACCAACATTTCAACTCATGTAAAATATGATGATTCCATGGGATATCCTTTTCTATAGGATATTCCCCATGTCAACTCTAACATTAAACCCTCTTTCAAATAGGTACATATCTACTATGTGCGCATACTCACTTCATGCATCTTATGCATTTTTGTTATTTTCAAAATGACAAAGTTTAAAGGTAACCACCCTAGGTGGAGAGAATAGGATATTTAACACCTTCTCCATTCTTTAATTGAATCTTCTTACCTAGATCTTAGGTAGATCATACATTTTTTATGAATGAGATTCACTACAATACCATGAAAAATAATTTTTCTAAATTTTTTGATTTGAGTGTCTATTCACATCCATTTCCAAAAAAGAATGGTGATGACTCCAAACAACGTAGCATTGAGGTTTAAAAATGAACATTCTCATGTCCACGGAATGATCATATGTTGTTAATTGTCTCAGATCCCTAAATTATTAATAATCCAACGGTTACCATAGGATATTTTTTCCCATTGATCTAAAGAATAAAAAAAGAAAATATAAAAATCAATAAATAAATAAAAAGAGGTATTTGTTATTTTCTATCCTAACTAATGTTATTGTGCCAATCTTGATGATTGATATTATTTTGTGATTGATTGATTATCTTTGTTCTTTTTTGCTCTATCCTGATTGATTACCTATCTGATATGCCATGATCTTACTTAATATATATCTTTGATGTGTGTGTATTGATCTTGATCTTGATGTTATGGATATTTTTAAGTTTTATGATCAATATTTATTTGATATCCATACTTTGGTAATGTGATCTGGTCCATGGGCCCATTTATCCAAAAAACTCCCCGGGCGTACCTTATCCTATTTGTACATACCACTAACACGTCTAATTTATGATGCATCACACGCTTGCATGTCCCTTATAACTAACGAGGTAATAATGCGTGGCCCGATCTCTTCGTGGAATGCGACATCATTAATAAAAATCACAACTCTAGTCACGTAACTCTATGATATATAAAACTGGTTCATTAATACCATTTGATCAAGTGACCCTGAAAGGTATATCGATGCACCCACATTAGAGTGACATGAGCATTTGTCCTATTGTAAGCCGTAAAATCATTGTCGACACCCCTATTTTCATGAATCCATTAGGAATTTCTAAAAATTTTAAGTTGATTTCGATTAAAAATTCAAAACCTTTCAATGGGCTCACGTTGTATAAAATTGTCACTTAACACATTTTCCTCATACATACATGCACCTATGCATCATCTCATATAGTTTTGCATGCTCAAACTTGTCCCTAATCCAATCTAATTCCATACCACTTTCATAATCCAATCCGAATTCATATCCATTCTTCATTAATCGATTCATCACCCTTACCCTAACCCAAGTCCATAAACAAAGTCTATATCCTAATCAAGCCAAGTCACCCTAAGACATTAACCCAAAGTCCATAGCCCTAATACCCATTATCCATAAATCAAGTCCATCTCCTAACCCATTATCCATTAACCTAGTCCAATTCCTAATCCAAAGTCCATTCCCTAAGTCCAATACCAAGTCCATTCTAAGCCCATTCTATCACACTCCCTCAAAGGATGATATATGTTGATATCTCATAAGCCCCCAATACCTAATTTTCTAATATAATTGGATAGTCAATTCTTATTTGTGAAAACTCAAGAATACCCATATAAAAAAATATGGTCCAACCAAAAATATATTTTAGTCTTCAGTAAAAATCCATAAAATTGAGAGAACTTCAAATTGGGATGACCCTAAATAATTAAAGAGGTTAGTTTCATTGAGGATGGAGTAATGGTTGTTGAACCAAGAAGATTGTTTTTTAAAAGGAACTTTTATATTTTTATTAGGTGTATGTCAATCTGTCATTCGACAGTATTTTTTTTTTAAAATTTTTTTAGGCGTGTGTCGATCTGTCTGTTAAAAAAAAAAATTAGCGCTGTTAGGAATAACAGTAACTTGTTGTTTCAATTCGATTTTATGCGTGAACTGCCAGTAGTAAATTTTTTTATTTTTTATTTTTTTATTTCTATCTTCTTCTCCATGACAAAAGAGAAGGGCCTCTCACTGATCTCTCTTTTCTTCAACTCTTTTTTTTCTCTCTTTCTCATTTTTCTCATCTATGTGTGAAGAAGAGACATCAAAAAAAGAGAGAGAATGTCTCTCTCTCTCTCGTGATCTTCTTTTGTTGCAGAATCTGAAATCAATTCGGAAAGAGAGTGTTAAAAAGCTTTTTTTTTATTATTTAAGAAAACATCAAAAGAGATACAGAGAGAAAAGGGAGAGTGCGTGAAGTGTGGACGTGTGTGTAGTATGTGCTAGCAGAATCATTTCAAAAAAAAAAAAAAAAAGTTGTATGTTGGCTATGTGATGGCAGCCACATTTCAAAGAAGGAATGTGTTTTGTATTACTGGCAGCAACATATACAAAGAGAATTTTGTTGAGTTATGTATTGCTAATAACCACATATCTTTTAAATAATTTTATTTTGAATATATGTTGTGATAGCAACATGAAAAAATAAAAAAAATGAGTGCTGAAATTTGTGTTGGTAGCAGCAACATACATGTAAATTATTTTTTTGTGTGAGGGCAACACACAACATTGTGGGAGGCAGCAACATCCATAAGAAAAAAGGTTTTTGTTTAGTCGTGAGTGTTGCTGGTAGCAACATAATTTATTTTTCTTTTAAAAAGAAAATAAAAGAAAGAATGGACTTACTAGGTGCAGTGTTGTTAAAGAGAGAATTTGTTTTTTTTCCTTTTGCCACACCAACTTTTACCTATCGTACACCACATTTAGATTGTTTGTTATTTCCGTATCGATTGCAAATGTATGAGATGGTGTGACAATAAAATTTTTCTATATTTTTTTAAGTTCCTTTAATAATTAGTATTAGTTTTTTTTTTTTTTAAAATTTTTAATCTGCCTTTAAAAAAATAAGACAGTCTTTTTATTTTGTTCATTTTTTTTTTTGCTTTGTTTTATGTTTTGGCTCATTTTTTTTTAAAAAAAAAGAGAAAGACATCACTCCTGTCTCAACAACTATCATATTATCCTCAATTCAATATTCATTGAAATCTCGATTTGTTTTGAGTCGTCCAAAGTGATTTTTGATTGAACCATATAAAAAAAATTGATTTGGTTCATTTTTGTAAAAAAAAAGAGTTTTTTGTTCCTATCTCAATAGTTGATTATTTGTGTGCTATCTTGATTGATCACTTTCGTTCTATTTTACCATGATCTGATTGATTGTCTATCTAATATGCCATGATTTGATTGATATATCTCTATGATGTGCATGCTTTGATCTTGAACTGGATGTTATGGATTTTTATATTTTTTTGCTCAATATTTAATTGTTATCCATGGTTTGATGGTTTGATTTGGCCCACGGGCCTATTTATCTGAAAAATGCCCCGGGCACGGCATACCCCACCTTATTTTTCACACACCACTGTCACGTTTATTTTGTTGCATTGCACGCTTGAATGTCCCTTATAGCCAACGTGGCACTAGTGCGTGGCCCAGTCTCCTCGGAGATGCGACGTCATTAATGAAAATCACAACTCCAGTCACGTACCTTAGGGTATATAAAACTAGGGCATCAGTACCGTTTGATTAGGTGACACCGAAAGGTATATCGATGCACCCATGCTAGAACGACCTGAGCCTTTGCTCTATTATAAGTCGCAAAGTCACATGTCCCAATTGTTAACGTTAGACTCGTACCTATATGGTATATCAAAGTTAATCTAAGTTCCCAACTGCACTTCTTAGTTAAAATCAGTGCCTAAGCGAGATCCTGTCCCGATGTACTACAGTAGAAGGGGGATATATTACGTCTATTCTAGATGAGAGGTGACTTAAGAGTGCCCTTACTCAACATCGTGTGTTACCTCTCAACTGGGGATTAAACTGGCTATTTTTGACTTCAGAGATTTGGGTTGGAGTATTAGATTATCACCTGTATGGTATATCAAACCAAGTCACCACGTACCGTTTGATTGAGTACGCTTGAGAGGTATATAGGTGCACTTGGTAAGGGGTGGCCAGGTAAATTGCATTGCACATAGTAAACCTAGAGTCTAGAAGCCTTCCTATAGGTCACGACCCGAACCAACCATGAGTATTCCCGGGTTGCTCTATTTAATCCAACCAAAAGGTAAGTGGGTGGACCAGTCCATACCGCTCCAATCGAACCCGCAATATCGGTCCAACCCAATAAACTTATTTGATGAGACATACTGGTCAATATCAAGTTAAACCACTTAGCCCAATTGGTAAATGGATCTTATGGATTAACATATGGATTGGTTGAACTAATTGGCTTAAAAATATTGAGTGAAGTGATACAAGTGGAATATTCAGATCCATTGGGTCGAACTGGCCCAAACTCAAATGGGTATATAGTCTTAACCACCTTGCGTTGGCCAGTTTAATTCAATGGACTGAATATGTCATACTTAACAAGATTAGTAAATCATCTTCATGTAATATTTCTTGATCGAAATATTTTATTGGTTAGAGATTTTGAATCTAGGGGTTAACTTAACCCATGCTATCAAGATGAACCTCTATTTGTTAAAAGTTCACTCTAGGGTCCGTAACTAGTAATCCACCTTTGATAGGATTTTCAGAATTATCATTGCGCCCAAACTCAAGCGTCCATCTCCTAGTTGGAGTCATAAGTCTAGTCGGTTAGAATGAACGTCAATATCAAGTCAATAGTCGGATATGGCTTCAAAATCTGAGTTTACAGATATCCGTAAGATTTTCATAGTCTTCGCCACATATGTAAACAGTATAAAAAGCATGGTGGAAGCTTTAGAACAGATTTCAGAATCAATGGGCAATCCCTTGACGATCCAAAAGAAAAAATAGATAGAAAAAAGTGCAACAAGACACTCATATGAGGTCTTTGAACTTGATGGAGATGAATAACCCGTCTATGAAAATCTTGTGTTAGCCAATAGGATGTCTCAACTGGAATCAAACTTGAAGAGTATAAAGGGCATTGATGAAATCGTAACAGGTATTGAGACTTTGAATTATATCCCTAGGATTCATTTGCCAGAGAAGCTTGTAATACCTGAGATGGACAAGTTCAGTGGAGTGGGCTGTGCGAGAACACACCTCAAGGTATACATCACTAACATGTGCACTATGGGTCTCAGGGATGAACAGATGACATTACTATTTCAACAAACTCTATCAGGATCAACGCTATGATGGCTGATATCTTAAGATCCAACTATAATAAGTACATGGGAAAATATGTCAAAGGCTTTCTGGCACCAGTACAAATATAGTATCGAGATTGAAACTTCAAGGAGGGATTTGGAGTCAACTAAACAGAAGAATGGGGAAACGTTTACTAATTTCATTGGTCGTTGGAGGGCCAAGGCTGCAGAAATGTGGGATCGACCTTCAGAGAAAGAACAAGTGGCTATTATCTTAAAAAATTTCTTGTAAGGGTATGCTCGACATCTAGTCTCCCAATACCTTCCTACATTCAAGTCTCTATTGCAAGTCGATAGCCAACTGGAAGATGCCTTTGCTTCCGGGGTCCTTTCCAATCCTTTTAATGATAAGCTCAAAAAGCCCTTCACCAATTCTAAGCCTAGCACTAATTATGCCTATGAAGCCAGTACATTTGTTACCCCTGTCCAATCTACCACCCTGTCTACCAACCAAGTTAACCCTAGTCAACCTTGACCACATAGGAAATTCATTGATCTTGGGATGTCTTTGAGCCTTATCTTCCAGAAACTATTAAGTAAATGGCTCATTGTACCTCTCCAACCTCGACCTTTACCAAACACACTCCCCACTTCTCACAATCCCAACCTATTTTGTGAGTTTCACCAAAATCCCGCTCATCCTACTGATCGTTGCGTTTCCTTTCATCACACAGTTCAAGATCTCATTAACACCAAAAAGGTAACTATCCCTGCCCCTGAGCAGCCAAATGTTACTAGCAACCCTCTAACCACTTACCAATCTCCTTAGACTTTGAACATGGTATCCAACACTCAACTCTTGTTTAACTCAGTATTTTTCATCCACTTAGTCAATCATAAGCCTTTCAGCCCCCTTCTTACTAGAGTGATGGTCCCTAATGAGGTTCTCGCCACCAAATGCAACTTTTGTCTTTTAGCAAGACAAAGAATCTGGAGAAGAAGACTCAGTCTTTTTGCTTGGAAACGATGTCCTGAGTTCTCAGTCTGTAATCAAGTCCGCTGTGGGTAATTGTCTTTAGTTTTTTGAGTCTTGAGTCTAGTTTTTTTTTTATTTATCAATTTAGCAATCAAGTCTATATTTTTTTTTATTTCTTTTGAGTCAAATTAGTTTGTCGAGTTTACAATGACGTTAGACTCCCCATCTGAATTCAATTGAATAAACGAAATTTCTAAATACTTTCGAGCGCATTAACGAATTAACTAATAAACTGACTTCAAGGAGAAATTCCCCTAATAAGGAACCCCCTCCTAAATGAGGAGATAAATGTCTTGCTTGACTTCTAATCAAGGAAACGAAGGTCATTGACCTCGGAACAAAAAATAATTCCCAAGAAATTTAGAGTGGAACTAACTTATCCCGAGAGGAACACAAAGAGATAATAAATTTATTCAGAAAATTCAAAAAACTTGCTTGTGTGGTCCTATGAGGATATGTTGGTTAAGCTTAAGTGTTGTTCAACACGAAATATATACTCGTCCTACAGAAACACCACATGTGCAAATCAGAATGGACTCACATAATCAGATGAGAAGTTACGAAATATATCAACGTTGGACTTCTCAACATAATAAAACTCCCATAATAAGACCAATGGAGCAATTAAATTGGCCAACAAAGATCTTGAAACTATCATCACAAAAGAGGTGTCGGTCACATTGAGATTGGTATAAGAAATTATCTTTTGCACCCTTAGTATGTCAAACTTCGACTCAATCTTCTACGGAAGCTATAGTGCTCGTTGTTATGTGATATGGAAAGAAAGTCAATTGTCAGAAGTAGATTAGATCCATCAAGGGTATGAAGAACTAAACTTGATTGAAGAAAAACAACTTAGAGTCTGTACCACATGCAAACTTATCAAAGAAGAGTTATTCGCACGTTTGATAAGAGGGTCAAAGTTTGCCACTTATAAGTCAAGGATTTAACCATCAAACTTCGAAGAAAATTGAGCCCTCCTCATCGACTATAGAAGGAACTCTGAACCTAATCGAAGAGATAAGTTCATACTACTTGGAAAAATCGTCAGACTTCAGATCATGATGGAATTCAACTACCAGAACCAATCAACCTTGACCAAATCAAGCAGTACCACATTTAAGGAGACCATCTTAGCCGAATCAATTTCCTGTTACCCAGTTCAATATCTTTTTTTTCAATCCTTTGCAGCCTTTTTCAAAATAGAAAAAATCCTTTTTTCTTTCTCTGCCCGATCACCTAACCCAGGGAAGGAAATGATTCGAACTACGTTTTGGTCAGATCCTAAAATTTTAGGGTACGTAGGCAACCTGAGAAGTTACTTCAAGCCCGATCACATCAAAATAAAAAATATATTCCCCCACAAAGAAGAAAAAAAATTGAAAAGAAATATTATCAAAATGAAAAAGAAAATTTGAAAAAAGAGGAAACAATTTACAAGAAATGCCACACAAGGGACATTCGGATTTTTGAGCCTCAAAATTCCTTTATTTTTATGCCCAGTCCTAAGCCTACCCATGAAAGTCCTCCTAAGTACCGTGCGAAAAATTCAAGGAAGGTAGTAAAACATGATTAGATAATAACTCTAGAAGTTCAAAATAGAAGAAAAAGAAAAATGAGGCCTGCTAGGTTGAAAACCCAAAAAGACGACTTAAGAAAAAAATTAAGACAAGCTCTCAAGGTTGAAAAATCGAAAGGGCGACTTAGGCAAAAATAAAGGAAAGCTCGCAATGTTGAAAATCCAAAAAGACGGCTTTAACAATAATCAAAGGAAAAATAAAAAAAAATAAGCTCGCTAGATCAAAAACCTAAAAAAGTGGTCTAGGCAAAAGTTAGAGCAAGCTCGCTAGATTGAAAACCTGAAAGGGCAATCTAGAAAAAAATTAGAGCAACAAAAATTCTCCGTGGAGTTGAAAAGCTAAAAGGCGATCCGATCCGAAACATTAGAAGTTTGAATGATCAAGTTTCAATATCTAGTTTAAATCAAATATAGACTCAATGGATACAAGTATCTTGTCTATGATTGATCTGAAAAGTTTCATATCCCTATGTGAATCGATAGAGAGAAAGAACAGATTCTATGATGAATTTCAAAAAGAAATATTTTGTTCCAATTTCTTTGAGCCGGACTCAAAATCTTCAATATAAAAAGTCAAAGTTAAAAGTTAAACCTTTATTGCACTTGCGATAATCAAAGATTTCAAATCTTCAAAATAAGGGGCATTTTCCTTTTCTAAAGTATGTAGTTTTCCCCTTTACACTAGGGCAGTCTTTTTCAAACTGAGTATAACAATTCCCAGTGTAATGTTTTCTTTCAAATTAGGGGCATTTTGTTCTGTAGCTTAATCAACCCCAAAGGATAAGATTAACCCTAAATTAAAAGGTTACCCTTTTGATAACAATTTGTTGAAAATCTCTAAGGTTCAAAAGAAAGTTAAAATGTTGACCGGACCTTCATAAAATCCAACTATTTATTTTTTTGAAAAGAAAAAGTCAAATACGGTGTTAATCCCTCGTTTGTTTCTCCTAGAGAATTAGTTCATTAGTCTTTCACCCTGAGTAGGTAGAGTAGGACTCCTAGAAAATTAGTTCATTACTCTTTCACCTTGATTAGGTAGAGTAGGACTCTCTAGAAAATTAGTTTCTTACTCTTTCACCCCGAGTAGGTAGAGTAGGACTCCTCAAAATATTAGTTCATTAGTCTTTCACCCCGAACAGGTAGAGTAGGACTTCCCAAAAAACTAGTTCATTACTCTTTCACCCCGAGTAGGTAGAGTATGACTTCTCAGAAAATTAGTTCATTACTCTTTCACCCTGAGTAGGTAGAGTATAACTTCTCAAAAAAACTAGTTCATTACTCTTTCACCCCGAGTAGATAGAGTATGACTCTTCAAAAAATTAGTTCATTACTCATTTACCCCGAGTAGGTAGAGTAGGACTCCCTAGAAAATTAGTTCATTACTCTTTCACTCTGAGTAGGTAGAGTAGGACTCTCCAAAAATTAGTTCATTACTTTTTCACTCTGAATAGGTAGAGTAGGACTCCTAAGAAAAATAGTTCATTAATCTTTCACCTCGGCTATGTAGAGTAGAAGTCCCAAAAAATTAGTCCATTACTCTTTCACCCTAAGTAGGTAGAGTAGGACTTCAAAAAAAAAAATAGTTCATTACTCTTTCACCCTGAGTAGGTAGAGTAAGACTCCTAAAAAAAATTGTTAATTACTATTTCACCCAGGGTAGGTAGAGTAAGACATCCAACTTTTACTCAGTTTATGCTCAGATTATGCTCAGTTTATGCTTAGATTATGCTCAGATTTTGATCAGATTATACTTAGATTATGCTTAGTTAATGCTTAGATTTTGCTTAGACCATCTGAGATTTATCTCAGATTTCAAGTGTACACAATTGTACATTTGCTCCATTAGTCAGGGAGAATTTTCTAAAATTTAAGGATCTAACACCGTCAGTGAGAACTCATGCTCAAGGACCTAACAATTTTTAGTTCGGGGATAGTTTTATCTTCAAGGATCCGAATGCCCTGACGAATTGCTAAATCAGGCTGCAAAATGAACTGTCATTAACTTTGGCATTCAGATATCGCATTATCTACCAAAATAGATTCGCTATCTAGTTTGATTCAACCCTCTGCCAAAGAGGGGCATCTGTAGACACCCCATTTTTGCATTCACTTGATTAATCAACTCGTCAAATCGATTGCGATGGTTCCCAATGATGGATGAATATTCCAATATTTTTTATTTGTTAGTAGATATGTTTCAAAAATTCAGATGAGGTGTCTAAAGCAAACAAAACTTTAGAAACCATGCTACGCTAGGAAAATATGACTTCAAAACATAGAAATCATCATTCTTTAGACAAAAAGAAGTTTTACGAAAAAAATCACTAAAAAATGGCCAAATTACTAAAATACCCCTAACATCAAAACATCCCTAGAGCCTGCACTACGCTTAGGAAAACCTTTTCGAACACATAAAATAATAGACTAAAACTATATAAATCATTTCGTCAATTTTCACAAAATTTGACAAAATTTCGAAAATGTCCTTTATAGGGTCCACGATCATTTCACATAAAAAATTCATAAATTACACAAACCGATACTCGCATTTAATTCATTACAAAAAACCGATTTCAAAACAGCCCAAAACATCGAAAAATGACTTCTCAACGCAAAAGTCCTCTTCGAGGGTAAAATGATAATTTTTCAATCTTAAAAATTCAATATTTTGAAATTAATAATTAAAGTATTAATTAACGTAAAGTGAAATCTTAATAAATTAAATTAAAAATTTTAAATAATTAAAACCAATTAATTAAGCCCATATTAAGTAGTGGTCCATTTAAGTGGGAGCCCACCTGACATTTATTAAAAGACCCCTTCATTTGGGGGTTCAAAGAATTAAAGATATAATTAAGGGGATTCTCTCAAAAACTTAAAAAATATATTCTTTCATAGTACGTAAGAATCAAAATCCTAAAACCCTACTTTAAAACCCTAATTAAACCCTAATTCACCTTATCTAAAAGAGACTTAGTCAAACTGAAAAGTTCCAAAAAAATTATATAAATAGGAGTCTCCACAATCCAATCTTGCAGGTCAAAATAAATCCTAAGAAAAAGAGGTCACAAACACCCCTCAGCCTTCCCAAAACCTTAAATCCAAAGCCCAACTCCCTATCTAATGTCCAAATCCCAATTTTTGCTCAAAAAACATTCAGAAACCCTCCAAAAATACTTAGAAACCTTCCAAAAAATATTCAAAAAATCAGAAAACACTTAGATCCAAGAGGAAGATACCTCATCTTGGAAATCGAAATCGAATCCAGTGATGGAGAAAAAGTAAGAAAACTCACACGAGAACGCTCTCTGCCAGCTCTGAGGGAATGTATTGTTGCAATCACCTAGGTAAAATAATATTTTTTATTTTATTATTTATTTTATTTTTTGTTAGGTTGTTTTAGCAATATAATTTTTGGGAAAAAGTAGATACCAGTGTTTGCCGAGCGAGGTTGGTACCTAACACCTTCTAATCCCGTAACGTGATTCCTAGACCTGTAGTTTCTTTTTTGTAGATTAGTGCTATTTATTTGTTTAGAGTCATGATTAGGTTCGTAGACCTAAAAACTAGGTGGCGACTCCCAATACCCAAAAAAACGAATCCGTAACCCATGGATCGAGGGAGCTTTCATAATGTTTTTAAAGGTTCTTCACAAATGTCACCTTTACCCTAATATAAATAAAAAATCTAAAAGAAATAACATAAACCTCATGTCCATTCTCTTTATTTTTAAGGTTGGACAAATTTATCTCCAAAAATTCTCCAAAAACTCTATAAATAGTCCTATTTTCTAAGAATAATTCATGATTTCAAGCCCCCACTTCTCTACCCCAAACTCTATAAAAATTTCAACTCACCTCTCCAATCTCCTCTCAAACCAACCTTCAACCCAAGAGCTCCTTCATTTATTCATTATCAACCAACAATCTTGTATCATCAACCAAAACATTCAATTCTTAAGGTCCCCTCAAGACTCAAGCCTATTCAAAGAACCTCAAGGGCCAATGTGGGTTATACTAGGTTTATTTTGTTTAGTTTGCATCTTCTACTTTTTACCCTCATCTTATTTTTCTTTTAGAAATCCCTTAGGATGTAATGCACACCCTCTCTCATCTCTAGTAGATTAGACTAAGGTTTGATCGAAATGGTAAGGGTTGAAGTCCTCTTTTCCTTACTATATCTCATGTATCACGTTGTACACAATGCATTCACTCACATATGCATGGAAATCATGAAGAAATATGTCACCCTCTTGTTGGGGTAAAACACTAAGTTTCTAACCTTGCATAGATGCATCAAGGTTATGGTCTTAAGCAAACTTTATTATGGAGTTTCTTTAAAAGCTCAAATCAACATTCATATTCATAAGAAATAATGTGGCTACATAGGTCATCTTTTTCCATAGGATGCCCCTAATGTTACATTGAAATCAAATCTCTTTTCTAATAGAATATTTCTACTTAATGCATACACCACCTCTAGCATGCATTTTCATTCATTTTCTTAAATTTTTTCAAAAGAATGGCCAAGTTTCAAGGTAACTACTTTTGGTGTAGAGGATGGGGTGCCTAACACCTTCTCTATCCTCTAACCGGACCTCTTTACTTATATCTTAGGTATACCATGCCTTTTCCAATAAATGAGAGTCACTACAAAGACAAAATCAATTTTAAAATTATTTTGGGTGCCTATTCACACCCATTTCTAAAAAAGAATGGTGGCAACTCCACATGATGAACATCTCATATATACAACTTGGCGACTCCGCTAGGGAAAGTTAGTGGGTCCAAACTGATTTTCCTGGGCCATTTTCTTTTATTTTTCTTTCAAAACAATATATTCAACTTTCTTTCATAGTGTTTATTTTTGTTTCTAACATATTTGTTGGTGGATTCACTTCATTGTGTTTATTGTTTCCTTATTTGTGGGAATGTATGTAATATCTACTTCTTTATTTTATTTTGATTCAAAATTGTAAGGGTAGATACATGTTTGTAAATGCACTTGTTCATATTCGCTTCATAGCTCAATGCACAAACCACTTTCTCCAATTTTAAAAATCTAACCCTGAATGCTGATACTCTCAAGCCCCCTAGATCGTTCATTTGGGGAAACGGGAAGGATAACACCCACCTCAATCACCAACCTAAGAAGTGTACATTTCAATGTACATGGAGTTTTGAAAATTCAGTAACCTCAAACCACCTATATCTGCATGCATCAATACGATTAGAAGTATATGACACAAATGTTTCAAAATGTATCAACCCTTGGGTATCTTGTAATTTTTTTAGCCTTTGAAGGCCTTTTGTATAGATTAGGCCTTCTTTTCTTTTTTGTTTTTGTATATATTTCCTTTGGTAAATGGGGAGATCTACTTTTTTTTTATTTTTTATGTTTTGCATCATCTTAAAAAAAAAAAAATTGTTGAAAATTAAGGTTTTGGTCCGTATTCAAAACATGGACCAGTATAAAAGTACCTTGGTCCGTGCATTAAATACGGACTTAAATTGTTTATAGATGTTTTCCATTTGAAAGTTGCATGTATTATTTTAAATGATAGATTAAATTTTATTACAGTTGTTTACTAAGTATGCTTAGAAATTTATCATATGTTACATTATGAAAAGTTGTATTATTTAATTGTTAAGATGATTACTTGTGCATGTATGACTTGTTAGAATGACGTTCATCCTGCTAAGTAACATTCCCCTATTACTCACCTTATCCTTCCCCTTTCAGATTGCCTAGTTTTTGAAGAGCCTTTCTATGAGAAGTCATTCGAAGAGGTCTCCTTCGAAGAATATGCTAAGAATTTATAGTTTCCATCCATTTTAAGATTTCCTTAGTAGTTCAGTGATTATATTTTTAATTCACATTGTGGAACTTAATGTAATTTGAGAAGTTTTAATTTGGGAGATTGTTATTGTTCGGTTTGCTTATGAATTATGGATTTGATGTAATTGGTTGATGATGATTTGCTTCCGCTTTGCTCTGATTTCTTTTGAGTTTAGCAAATATTCGTTTCCATTGCGAATATTTTCATTTCGTATGTATTATTGTATATGATTGTTCTATCATGTTGTGTGTGATTATCTTATACCTCGAGATTCTGACTGATGAATTATCGGGATTCGTGTTGTGATTTTAGGGTGTGAACATGAACCCCTTGCCTTACGTCAAGTGCGGGTTTTCTAGCCCCATATTTGGACATGTGTCTGAACATGACTTACCTAGGTGTGCAAGCCGAGTGGGTTATGAGCTGCTGACTAGTGTAACTAGCTGTGCTCAAAGGTTTTGTTCCTTCACCTTATTAATGTTTGCACTTGAGTTTGATTACAAAATATCTCAATTCATTAATTGTTGAGTTGATCTGTTTATTGTTGTGGGGTTGGTGAGTCAGGGATGTCATTGTCAACTATATTTTGATAAGTTTTAGTAGATATCATATTAAATGCGAAGATTTTTTTTTGGGTGTTCAATGTAGACCACCTTAAATTACTTGTTGTATTGCCACTAATTGTAAAAGCTCAGATGTTACAGTCTTCCCTTAACACTGATGAATAGTTAGCATAGATTCTTGGCTTGGGCTTTGCAATAGTTTATCTTAGGGACACGTGTTTATTTCTCTGAGTTGTGACCAAAATAGACTCCATGGTTACTCTTAAAATAAGAGAATGGCCAACAAGTATTAGTTAACACCAAAATTTGAAGACAAAAATGACTGGGAACAAATTAATAATCTTACTAACCTTATAAAGATTTTAGTTTTTAGTTTACTAAAATTTCAATAAGAACCTTCTATTATGTTACCTTCAAAATCCGCATATCTAATTTTTAAATTAGAAAATGTCCTTACAAGTACAATAAATGATTAATTATTTATTTATTTGAAAATTTTAAATAATATTTTAAAATAATTATAAAATATTTAATCATGCTTAAAGTCTAATTTTTGTAAGACAACTTTTCCTATTTTCTTTTTAATGTGCAAGTTGGACTTGACTTGCACACGCACCACCTATTAGTTTAATTTAATATGAGTGGATAGAAAAACATTTACAACAACAAAATATATGATTAGAATAAAAAAAATATAAAGAAAAATGGTTTATTCGTCTAACTTTAAATTTTAAGAGTATTTCTATTAACATATCAACTCCAATGATCATATTTGTAAAATCCCGAGTTTTCAATTCGTATCTCGAGAAAAAATAAATAATGGAATTTTGAGAAAATCCTAAAAGTGAGACATAGGGATAAAATTTCAGGATGTTTCTAATCATTTTTAATGAAATTTGACATCACCATTGGATTCAAAATGATCGAAAAACATACTTTATCCTGTAAGCACGCTCAAATGCGAGTCTGAACAGAAAAGTTGCAAAATCCTCTATTACCGAGTCGGACCAGGCTAAAATAATATTTTTTGCTAGAGTAAGAATTTTTAAGATTCGATCATACCATTGGATTCGTAACGAAAAATTATTAAACATGGACTATTTACTTGTCTTTTTTGGAGTCCAAAAGGTTGAATTATCGTCAAAAATGAAAATGACGTCAATTTTAAGGGTCATCTCAGGCCAAAATGTAAATTTTTGTTAGAGAAAAAATTTATGGAAATTGTTCATAACATTAGATTCGGAACAAAAAATTAGATAAAATAGAGTATTCATTCGTCGCTTTTGGAGTTCGAATAGTCAAGTTATCGTCGATCAAAACAATAGGCAAAATACCGATTTCATCCCAAAGTTTATATAAATAAATTTTTTAATTTTTTTTATCATCTTCTTCCCCAACCCATCCAAAAAAAAACCAACCAACGGTTTTTTTTTTTAAAATTTATTTTTTCTAAACATTCCAACTCAGATTCATTGCGAACCTCTCACCGTCGACGATCGACGTAAAAAGGAGAAACGTCCGCAGCCTCGTTCTCTACAAAACTCACCCAAATTTTTTTTGTTTCACTTTCTTTTTCACCCCGTATTGTAAAAAATATGCTGTATTTATATACGGGAGTTTCAAAACTTTGACCTCGGATTTCATCCGTTTCGAGATCAAACCGTCTTCTGTCGCAGAAGGAAGAAAAGACGACGACGTCAAGATCTTCGAAACCACCGGGTCAAACTAAAAAAAAAAGTCACCTCAAATTCTGATCCATCTCGATTTTCACGTCGATCGGCTCGATTTTTGTGCACGTACTTCGATCTTTTTGCACAGAGATAGTAAGGAACTCTCAATTTCTATTAGTAATCGTATATTGTGAAAATTGCATATAGAATTTTATTAAAATTTTGTGGTGAGTTTCCAAAAATATAGAATTCAATTGGTTATTTAAATTCATGCTAGAACTTGCATATTTAATATGTTTAATTGTATTTTATGACAAATTATGCGTGGGTAAAATATTTTAACGGGTTATTTCCCTCAATTGGGTCCTATGCACCGTTCGAACCCCGTTTTGATCTAAGTTTTGTACTTTTTCAATGTTATTGATAAAAATAAATTTTCTAATTAAAAAAATGATTTTATATTCAATGAACTCATATTGAGTTAATGAATATCAGAAAATAGATATTTTATTTGAGAGATTGAAAATTGTAAAATTCGAAAAAATTGAAAAAGGGTATGAAAACGGTAAAATGTCAGAATCACACCCGAGGGGTGATGTCTGCATTTTACAGTTGTGTATAGGTTGGTGAACAGGTATCCAGGGATAATATTACTAGTTGCATGTTTATTTACTTTCTGTTAGCACGAGGCGCTGTTTATTTTTCCGTTATGTTATTTATTTTGGGCCGGGTGGCCACACTTGCATGGTAGGAAACTGGATATCCATTCTCAACCTTGTATTGTTAATTTCTCTTTTGTTTTCAAATGAAAATTATATATATGTAGCTATTTTGTGAGTTGTTAAAGAGTCTGTGAATGCCTGAAGGGATAGTGCGTCATATCATCCAGAGTGGTGTATTATCCTAAGATGTACGGTAGGGACCACTAAGCTCATACGTGGTATGGGACGCGTATGTGAGTGGAGTCACAACTGAAATTCGGGTTATTCCTCTCTATCTTTACTAGTGAACTTGTAATGTAAAGGTGGTCGTATACGACTGATTTGTATATTTGGGAATCACATGTACGCCTGATAGGCATAGACGAAGATGATTAGTCAGTGATCACTAACAATTTATAGTAGTCAAATGTTCTGACACATCGTAAAGAGACCCATTGCTTACGGTCACATAAAACGACCAGCCTGAACGGGATAAATGGTCTCACAAGTGTGGTAAACACCAACCAGCCACAAAATCAGGAATTACTACTTTATTATAAAACATCATATCCCGACTGGGAACGGTCCAGTCGTGAATCCCAACACTCTAATTCCAGTACTCCACCATTGGGTCTTATGTATTTGTTGTTTTATTTTGATATATAAAATGAAATGTATGTTTAATGTTTCCATTTGATCAATTAGATTTGTATAAAAAGAGAATGTTATAGTGAGTAATGATGATCGATGTAATGTGAGTTTTAAAATGTTTAGTTTCTCATCCCTGACTATATGTACCAGTTAATCGTAGTTTCTTCTGTAAAACTTTGCATATTTTAAAATGATTCAGTATGTTTATTCATTCATATCAGGAGAGGTTATTGGAAGAAATTATTCGCTTTCCTACTGGGTAACCATTGTTACTCACCATTTTCTTCTCCATTTTTTTAGTTTCAGATTCGAAACTTAGCGAGGCAGGTGTAGAACATGAGTGAGAATCATCTGGTGGGTCAGATAGACAGTCAGATTCTGTCACTTGGTGAGTATTGGGGTTATATCTTCTAGTGGTATCGATTTATCCAAAAGTATTATAGATTTTGTTCTAAGCGTTATGACTTTTGTTAGAGTGAGAAATTTTTTATATAATCCCGTGTATAAATTTCTTCTTCCGCACTCTGATCTATCGTACGTTATTAGATGTATATAAGCTTATGCTAGTATTATATATATATATATATATATATATATATATATGCAGGATTATATGTCGTTTATCAGGTGCAGGTTGAACACCTTGGAATGCTAATATAAACAGAGGAGACCATGCCGAAATTTTGAGGTGCCACCTAGTACCTCGAGATCTGACATGGGGATTTATGTTAACGTTTGGCGGGGCGCCACAATATTTGCCCCCACTTTTTGAGATATGTCTACCCATTTAGTAATTGCACCCTAGGATTTTAAAACATTTAACCAAAAAAAAAATAAAGATTTTCTTTTACTTCATTACTTTTTTTGTCTTTTCTTCTTCTTTTATCTCATCTTTTTCTTCTCTCTCCCTCTTCCTTTCTTCTTCTTTTCGACCCTTCATCTCTTCATTATTCTTCTTATTTGCATTCACGAGTGTTTGGTAACACAAGATGCAATACAATATTTAAAATATGAGCAGTTAAGTCCATTTTAAACATGATTTCAAAAATATTCAATTTTACCAGATCGACACTGAATTATCGACACGGTAAGAACTATGTCAACATTGACTTATAGACATAGACAAAGTAAAAAAAAAAAAAGTTCAAACGTTAAAAATCCTACCTCCATTGATGTAAACTTCTAAAATCTTAGTCTTAAAAGCTTTAGAGAGTATGAAACGATCGGATAAACAAAATAAGTTACTTACTTTGTCTTCTACATGCAAGTAAGAACGACAAGATTAGGTTTTTTTTTTTTTGTTTTTGTTAATGTGATTGGTGCACTTACCAAAAACCATGGGACCCAAATGTCATTTTTTTAAGGTGGTGAACAAACCTCAAAAAGTGAATGCAAATATATTCCCGTTATTAACTTTTGCTTATAATTGACGAATAAATAAAAGTATATATCTAACACCAAATTCGATAAACAGATAGCAAAGTCATCTTTTAGGATTTCTTTGGAAAGATTATTCTTAGAAAAACCTAAAGGCATGTGTGCAAGGAAATTTCTGGATAATATCATTTACTTGGAAAATTTGTTGTTTTACTTCCTTAATTGCAAAGCAAATCGAATTTGGGTAGAAAATGATTTATCCAACGCATGAGATTTGGCTTCCTAATGGGCAAATCATTTTCTCGTACATCCTTCAAAAATCAAATTCCAAACTATGAATAAAAGTTATAGGTGAGTGGAAAAGAAAATGTATAAAAATTATCAACCAAAAATTAGAATATATCATTATTAAAATTAATTATGATTAATCATTTAAAAAAATAATTGAAAAGCACTGAATACTAAAATTACCATAAATATAAGTCAAATTAGTAAGTGGGCAAGAAAATGAGTAAAATTTTCAAGTACAAAATTTGAATATTTAAATAAAAATTTAAAAAAAAGTGGTAAATAATTATCATAAACATATAAATATTTGATGTTGGGCAAGAAATTTCATGCAATATTTTTAGTTAAGATAATATATGTAAATAAATTATATGAGATGTGTGATAATAAATGTTATAATTAAGTATTGTTTATTAATTTTGCAATCTCATATTCGATTTGGAATCTGTAAGTTGAGCCGAACTTTTCTTAAAATGATATTTTCAAAATAATAATGCTGAAGTAACATTGTGGGGGTGGGGGGCATTTGATCTCGATGAAAAGCATCTATGATTTCTACTCACTTCCACGTCAGAAATGTTCCCCCGTGATGTACCCGCACAATGTTACTCCAGCACGACTCTTTTCAAAAGCACACCTTAATTACATTGTCTCGTAGAGTATGTGGAACCATCACCAAATATTCTAAGAATGTTAAACTGAGTAAGCGAAACACAAAGACACACCATTTTGTTGTTGACTATATCTTTGATAATATACGGTAGATCTTTACTTCTATTACATAAATGTGATTCGAAATCCGTCAATTAAATTAAATTCCACTCAAAGTAATATTTCCCAAAAGACCAAATGCTATCCATGTAGGACCAACCATCAAGTATGAGGGTTACCATCAAATTTGGAATCTTGCCTTTGATCGTTGTTATACGTGAGATGAACACACTTTTAATTGATCATATAATTTTGTTTGATTTTATTGTATATTAATGTGGTTCAAAATTTATGTGCTACTGGTGGGTATCATCTATTGGATGGTTTCTTAATAGTCCATTTAGGGTATGTTTGATTGCACATGGAAAATAGGGTGGAAAATCAATTTTCATGGAAAATGACATTTTTCAAGTGTTTGATTGCACATGGAAATAGAAATTAATTTTCCACCCCATTCAAAAAGTCCACTAAATCATGGATTTCACTTTCCCACCTATATGGGTGGGAAAATGAAATCCACCCATATTTTTCATCCTCAATTCTTCCCTACCACCACCACCACTACCACCACCATTACACTAACATCGTCGTCGGCTCCGTCCCCGACCACCTTCTCTCTCTCTTTTTCTTCTTCTCCTTTTTCTCCATCCTTCACCTCCTATGTCACCACCACCACCACGTTCTCCCCCTATCTTCCTCACTTACCTTCGTCTCCGCCCCCGCCGTCGTCGCCGCCGCCACCGTCGCCGTCGTTGCCGCCACATCCTCCCCCCTCCCTCTTCCTCGTCATCTTCTTCTTCCTCTCCCCCTCGTCTCATCTTCTTCCTCCTTATCCTCTTCTTCTTTTTTCTCATATTTTTTCATGATTTTATCCAAGTGAAATCAAACAATGGAATTTGATTTTCCAACCCTACCTATTTTCCACAACTAATTTTCCATGGATTTCAAATTCCATGGAAAGTGACTTTCCATGCAATCAAACATACCCTTAGTAAAATTTTCTTTTCTTTAATAGTTCTTGGACCTCATCTCACCTGTATAAGGTCTTTGAAATACCCAAACTATCATTTTCTGATCTTCTTCACATAGTTGGCCTTCCAATGACGATTGCGATTATTTCTGACAATCGTTGATCATGAATAACGAATGGAGAATGATATTCTCTTCATTTTGAACATCTACATGTAATTCTTTTATTTATTTCGATGATCTATAGAAAAAAATGAAAAACGAAGTTAAGATTCAATTTTTTATTATGATTAAGTTGTAATTATTGATTTGCAACTATGATTTACACGTTTCGGGTATTTCGAGGAGATTTACCCAGTACCAAACTAAAAAAATGATAAAGAATGAAAAATCCGATTCACATTTATAATGTCAAGTTCACCATTTAATTACTATCGAGTTTGACGATTTTTTTCTTATGAAAATATTGTTGAATTCGGTAGTAATTAAATAAAAAGGTGTGAACTCGACACTTATTTTTTTGTTTTTTCAAATTTGATACTTGATAAACCTACTCAAAATACCCAAAATATATAAATCATAGTTGCGAATCAAAAGTTACTATATAATCTTAACAACATTTCAAATCTCAACTTCATTCTTCATATTTTTTTTTTTATAAATAAAAAAAAATTAATGTAAATTTTCAAAATGAAAAGATTATGTTCTTCAGTCGTCCTTCATAATCAACGATCATCGAAAATGATTGCAATCGTCATTGGAAAACCTAGCTATGTGAAAAAGATGAGAAAATGATAATTTGGGTATTTGAATGATATTATACAGGTTAGATGAAGCTCAGCAATGGTAAATAAAAGAAAAGTTTACTAAATGAATTATTTAGAGATCGCCCAAAACTTAGGGATTATATAAAAAAACATCCCTCCTCCAGCCCTTGGTGTAATTTTTCCTAAATAAAATGAGATCAAGGAGAGTACCGTTGATGGAAATCCATATTAGTTAAAATTTTAAATTAGAAAAATACCTATATATCACATTAAATGGCACAATAATTTCTAAATCTAGACTATTTGAAAATTTTGGAATATTTAATTAAATTAAGGGGCTGACTAGTTGCACACCACTAACTGTTGGTTGCATGCCAACTTTAAAAAGTCCTTTATTATTTATAGCCTCTATTTTAACCTATTGATTGCACTTCAATACATAATTTTTAAGGGTTTAATCTTTATTTTAACTTGTAGTCTTGTATTATTTGCTCGTGCTCTACTTTACTTATGTTTTGTGATTGATTTTGAAGTGTTCTCTTTCGTTCAAACTTTATTAAGGTACTAATCTTCTATTTTATTTTTTTTGTTTCGAAATTAATATGAACCTACATATTTTAAGGGAACATAACTTTGTAAACATGATTTTGAATCAACAAAATAATTCTTGCAAAAATTATTGAACCAACAATAATTTTTGTGGGCATAATTGAGAAAGAACAAAAAAAGATTAAAAAAGAATAGAAAAAAAAAGTGCAACATTTTCAAAAAATTAATTTTGGAGTGTAATCATCCAAATGGAGTGCAAAGGGGAATTTTAAGTGATGGGCAATTGGTAATAAGTGGTGGGCAACTTTTTGATTATAATGACAATTTTAATCTTACATAAATACATTAGTAACAGTTGGTGTGGCATTAGTAAAAGTTGGTGTGACAATAGTAACTCTCTAAAAAATTCTTAAAAGAAATAAATGGAGGATACAAGAGAAAGTGGAAAAGGGAAACATAAAGCATGAATCTGATTTCAAATCAAAGCGTTACAAAACCCTACATTGCAAAAATCCTAAATTTTAAGAAATTTTAGTTTTTTCAATAAAATAATTATTCTATAAGAAATCCTATATTTCGAAAATTCTCCATTAATGAAAGTCTCCAAAAACTCTGTCTCTCTCTTCTCTCTCTCTCTCTGTCTCAACATGTCAGCTATGCACCACTTTCCCCCGAAAGAGTGTGATAGATATTATATGATGGTCAATCAGATATTCTAAAATAAGAGATCTAGTAGGATGGAGTTATCAAGTGATATCTCCATCCACCCCTCAAGAGTGTGTGATGGGCCACATATCCATATCCAGCAGTTGAATAGTTTAGATTTTGTTACCAATCACCTATAAATAAAAACGGTACATTGTATGCTACCTACTAATGAAAACGATAGCTAACTAAGAAGAACGCAAATTCATTTAATTTCCAAAACTAACACAACTTGCCACAAGTTTTCTTGAAGAGGGCGTTGGACCTAAACGAAATAAATTTTAGGCAAAAGTGATAGTGTCAACTTAGTCACCATCGTCCTTAGATCCAGACCATTTATAATCATTTAGATTTGTGTATTTTGAAACAGTTAGAGATGACTTTAAAGGAATTATGAAGCTTGTAAATATTAAGGCAGCTGGACTCATTTTTTCTCAGCTGAACATCGTTAGAGAACAACACGTGTTAGGTAACAAGTGCCTATCCCATCATCAATAGTTTTCAATAATATTGCCACGCGGTATATTCTTTCATCCATCCACCTACTCTTCAATAAATGGCGTATCTCTTTCAAAAATCAAAATGAATAATAAATACTAATGTATGATGTCTTAATGATTCCAATACAAAGTTTGATGATACAATTATTAAATATTATTATTTCAATGTTTTAGAACAAGGGTGGTCGAAAGATTATGAAATATTTGACATAATTATTGTAGAGGCATTTTTGTGTTCTACCTCAAGACCTCCATCCAATCAAGATCCTTGATTAATAAATCATGAAATTAAGGAAAAAAAATACGAAAAAGAGAAAGAACACAAGATTGTTTATGTAGTTCGGCAAATGTGCTATTTCATTATATGATCAATCTCCCTATTACATGAGAATCATGAATCCCTCTTTTCCTTTTCTCCCCTTTTACAATGGTTTTATCCCATCTCCTAGAAAAGAAATCTTAATCCCCAAGCCCAAAGATTTCAATCCAAAAATGTACTTTGGAGCCCTTATCACGTTGTTGATTTTGCACTTGCAAAACTTGAAAAATCTGTCTATAGATACAACCCTCTTCGTTGGTGCAAGTCAAAATATGCAAGCTTGAACTATCATCGATCACTGAAATTGTGCTAGAGATTCTTTTGTCAAGGTGAGGTTCTTGTATAATTGGTTTTCCATTCAAAGTAGGAACAAAGGCATGGGATCATACTCTGATTGGGTAAGGCTATGGGGTTGTATTCCTGGGTGTTTTGTGGATGTTAATGTGATGGAAAGAAGCCAAAATCTGAAAATAGATAAGGGTAGCCATAGAAAGATGAAACATGAGAATCAAAGAATTAGGGCTTCAAAATGGAAGCCCGAGAGTGGGATTGGGACCTTGAGACCCATTGCATCATGTTTGGCATTACAAAATGATAAGAAAACATAGAAAATCACAAACAAAATGTGGTTGTTCATCGTTGGATCAAAAGATAATTCATTAATGCTCTCATCTCACTCGCTTGGCAAATTAATGCTCTTAAATCAAAAGATAATTCAATGAGGATCTCCATTAAAGAATAAACTATGTTTCTAAATTAGAATACCTAGTTTTAATAATTAGAAATCAAGATTAAGCATGGATTAATTTGAACTTGTAGAAGATTATTCCATCTTGGTAAAGCATAACAAGTAAGAAAGAATGCAAAAAGAGTAAAAGGGAAAGCAATTAAAATTTTAAAATCATTTGAAAAGAACTTTAAATAAAGAAATTAAACTCAAAGAATTCTTATTCTTGAATTTGTCAACCTCTCAATGGAGGGATCTAGCCATTTTTCTTCGCATGGTAAGGCAGGAAGGAAAAAAGAAAAAACAAGTAATAGAACACCCATTCATTGATTTGCAATTCAAGTACATTATCTCGCTTTCAAAACTACATAAAATTACAAAGAATTTGGGAAGAAGATAAAGTAGTAAACTAGCCTAATCTAATTACAATAGTGGAGCTCTCCAAAGATCCTAACTTTTCAATCATGATTTCCTAACTGTGCTACCGCTCCTTATTGCCGTGCCAATGTTGAAGTGGGCTTATTTGACTTCAAAGTTTTGTGGTACACTCCTTTTAAATTATGTTTGAAATATCTACAAAATAAATCGTACAATATTTGGCTGCTTTAATTACACATAAATGTGTGCTAAAATGCATGAATTAAGCATATTTTCAACATAAGGTACTAAAATGATCTCTAACATAATTTCATATATAATTATTCAAAGAAATTGCATACTTTGTACAATGTCAAGTCCTAGAGGGAGGTGAATATGACGAATTTAAGAATTCTTTCAATTATTTAAATTCACCTAGATGTTATGATTTTACTATGAGTTTGCCTAGGCTCATTAATCGATTCCCGATTTCTCTCAAGGTCTCTAAAATGCAATTCAATGTACATACACTTAGATTTAGGCATTCATCACATTTCATTCATGGCATATTCAATTTATACATTTACGGCACATTCGTTCATGACATACATGTATCCAAAGAGCATAATTTGAGGTAACATGAATAATGCATGAAATACAAGATTTATAGTGGTTCATCAACGTGCCTTCATCTACTCCAAAGATTACCAACACTAGATTCTTGGTGTTCATTATTCAAGGAGATTTTCAATTCAGTTCAAATCGTACATAAAAATTTTTTTGGGTTAAATCTTGTAACCTTCTTGTTTGGAAGATGTAATACTACACTTTAACTCCAAGTTTTATCCTAAGGAAACTTAGAATCTTGTAAAACCCCGAGTTTTTTTTATTTATATAATGAGAAAAATCAAATAGTAGAATTTTGAAAAAATTCTAAAAATGGGAGTTGGGGTAAAACTTTCAGATTTTGTTCTATTCATTTTTAACAAAATCTAACTTCACAATTTTATTTAAAATGGTCAAAAAACATACTTTAGCCTGTACGCATGATCAAATTCGAGTTCGAAGGAAAAAATTAGAAAATTCTCGATTTTCATATCAGATGGGGCTAAAAAATGAAATTTTTGTTAAAGCGATAATTGAAAGAATCCAATCACACCATTAGGTCTACAATGAAAAAAAAATTAAAGAAGAGAGTATTTACTCATCAATTTTCGAGTCCAAAAAGTCAAATCATGTTCAAAAATAGAAACAAGTAGGAAAATACCAATTGCATCCCTCATATTCTTTATATAAAGGACTCATAAGTTCTTTAAGCTCATTTTCTTCTCAAAGAGAAACAAAACCAGCTGATTTAGACCCAAGGGTTTCAACTACCTTTGCCTCAAGATTCGTTACGATCGGGACCTCGTTGATTATCGACGAAGAAGAGAAAGTTGTCAGCGCTTAAGTGCTCTACGATTTCACCATCTTTGATCCTTGATTCCCTTCCTCTTTCTTCTTTTACATAACAAACCAGCCACACCCTCGAGTAGGTTTCAACATATTCCACTTGAGGTTTCATCTACTTAAAATGGATTCATCCTCTATCAAAGAAGTAAAAGAGAACATCGTCATCAAGATCTTCGCAACCCACCTGATCATTTCTCACATCAACCACATTCAACCTCGATTCTTGTATTGTCACCTTGATTTCTTTATTATTTCTTCATTCCCAACAACCATGATTTTGGTAGGGGACTTATAATTTTTATTGGCAATCGTAGATTTCAAAAATGCATCTAAGATTTTTATCAAATTTGTAATTTTGTTTCAAAAATTAGTATTTTCTTTTTTGATTTCAAATTCATGAGAAATATAGGTGTTTGGTGTATTTTGAATGTATTTTATAACAAATTATACGTTGGTGGGGATAGTGTATCGAATAATCGACCAAGGACCCAAAAATATTGGAAGAGAATCTAGTTTTCGTGCAAGCTGTGCAATACTGTCAACAACATTGGCGGTGCCATCGCCCTTGCCGTAGTACATTCTAGCGGTGCCACCGCTAGACCTAATTTTGGCAAATTGGTTTCGTGCATCTGCTCGGACCTCGTGTTAACCCAAATTTTAAGATTTTTCAATTTAAATGACAAGAATGAGTTTTAAAGTTGAGAAATTATTTGATATTAAACGAATGGAGATTGATTTGATCAGTCACGAAAAGTTCAAAAAGTATAATTACCAGAAAAAGGATGAAATGGTAAAATGTCAAAATCACACCCGAGATGTGATGTTTGCATTTTACATTGTTGTGTTATGTATGGGTTGATAAGCTGATATCGAGGGTTAATTTACCTTTTTTTGTCACAAGGTGACTTGAATGTTTATTTACGATTATATTAACGCAAGATATTATTTATATTTCCATACTATTATTTAATTTAGGAAATTGGATATCCATTATCAACTCTGTAATGTTAATTTCTTATTTATTTTCAAAGAAAAATGATATGTATATACAAATATTTTGTGAGATGTCAAAGATCTTGTGAATACCTACAGAGATAGTTCGTCATATCATTTGGAGTAATATACTATTCTGGGTTGTACGGTAGGGACAACCAAGCTTATACGTGGTATGAGACACATATGAGAGCAAAGTTACAACTAGAATTCGAGTTTCTTTCCTTCTATCTTTTTCAGTGAACTTGTAATGTAAAGGTGGTCATACATTAATGGGGATATATAATGAGAATTACATGCATGTCTGATAGGTATAGACGAAGATGACTAGTCAATAATCACTAATAGTCTATAGTAGTTGAACATCTTGACATATAAAAAATAGTCCCATTACTTACGATAACGTAAAACAGCCAGCCTGAGCTTGATAAATGATCAACCAAGTGTGGTAAACTGCATCGACTAGCCACAAAATCAGGAACTAACAACCTATAAAGTATTGAAATAACATGTCTTGACTAGAAGTGATTTAGTCTTAGAATCCCAATTCTCTAATTCTACTGTTCCACCATTGTGCATTATGTATCTGTTGTATTACTTCGAATTATAAAATGAAAAGCATGTTTACTATTTCAAGTTTATCAATTAGAATTGTATAAAAAGAAAATGTTATAGTATGAGTACTATTGATTGATTTAATGTGAATTTTAATTGTTTAGCTGCTTATCCCCAGTTATATATACTAGTTAATCGTAGTTGATCTTGTAAAATTTTGTATGAATTGAAATGATTTAGAATGATTACTTGTTCATTCTAGAAGAGGTTATTAGTAGGAATTGTTTGTTTACCTACTATATAACTATTTTCATTCACCTTTTCTGAAAATGCCCTCGATTCGCGTGGTGTGCTGATATGCTTTTGACTTTGAGGTTTGGGAGTCGCCACTTAGTTATTATGGTCTAGGAATCGAACATTGACTCAAAACAGATAAACAAACAACTAATCTACTAAAAAATACTGAGTCTGGGGATCACATTACGGGATTGGAACGTGTTAAGCACCAACCCCGCCCAGCAAACGCCGATCTCTACTAATTCCCAAAAATGATTATATTGCTAAAAAGACCTAAATAATAATAATAATAAAAAAATAAAAATATTTACCTTTGCAACATAACGGTTTTGTTCCCTCAGATCTGATAGAATAGCTCCTCGTATAGTACTCCTCGCTTCGTTCTGTCACCGAATTCGCTTCAGACCTCCAAGATGAAGTACCTCCGTAGATCTGAATATTTCTGATTTGTTTATGGATTTCTGGGTATTTTTGAGGGGTTTCTAAGTATTTTTTGAGCTAAAGTTGGGGTATGGATGTTATGTATGAAATTAGGACTTCAAAATTAGGGTTTATGGGAGGCTAGGGAAGCTTTTTGACCTACTTTTCTTAGGATTTATTTTTTGATACAAAAATAGGTTATAGGTACCCTTTTTTATAGATTTTTTAAAGTACTTTTTAGATATAATTAGTGTTTAATTAAAATTATTTTAGATAGAGTTAGTGTTTAATTAGAATTACATTAGATAGTTTTAGAGTGTAATTCGATTTCTTTTTGATAGTTTTAGAGTTTAATTAGATTATTTTAGATAGTTTTAAAGTTTAATTAGAATTATATTAGGATTTTAACTTTGGCCTTATTAGATTGATTTGAGTTTTGACTTTAGTCTTACTTGATTGACTAGAATTTAGGGTTTTAACTAAAGTCTTACTTGATTGACTAGAATTTAGGGCTTTGACTTAAGTCTTACTTGATTAACTTGACTTTAGGATTTTGACTTAAGCCTTACTTTATTGACTTGACTTTAGGATTTTGACTTAAGTCTTACTTCATTGACTTCAATTTTAATTAGGATTTCACTTTACATTAATTAGTGTTTTAATCATTAATTTCAGAATTTTTAATTATTAAAATTGTAAAATTATCATTTTACCCTCAGAAAGGACTTTTTGCATTTTAAGTCATTTTTTAATGTTTCAAGATGTTTTGGACTTGATTTTTCGTAAGGAATTCAATGGGAATATTGGTTTTTTTATTTATGAAATTTTTTGTAAGAAATGGTCGTGAACTTTATTAGGGGCATTTTCGTAATTTTATCAAATTTTGTGAAAATTGAAGAAATGGTTTATTTGATTTCAATTTGTTATTTTATGTGTTTGAAATGATTTTTATAAGTATAATGTAGGGTCTAGAGATGTTTTGAGATTAAGGGTATTTTGGTAATTTGGTCATTTTTTAGTAATTTTTATCGTGAAGCTTCTTTTGGTCTGAAAAATGATGATTTCTATATTTGTGGGATTATATTTTTCTAGCGTAGCGTGGTTTCTACAGTTTTGTTAGTTTGAGATACCTCATCTGACTTTCTGAAATACATTTGATAACCAAATAGAGCATTGGAATAAACATCCATCATTGGGAACCGTTGCAATCGGGTTGACGAGTTGATTAATCAAGCGAGTGTGAAAATAGGGTGTCTACATATGCCCTTCTTTGGCAGAAGGTTGAAGCAAACTAGATAGCAAATCTATTTTGGTAGATAGTGCGATATCTGAATGCCAAAGCTAGTGATAGTTCATTTTGCAGTCTGATTTAGCAATTCGTCGAGGCGTTCGGATCCTTGAGGGTAAAACTCTCCCTGAACAAAAGCTTGTTAAGTCCTCGAGCGAGAGCTCTCACTGACAGTTTCAGATCCTTGAATTTTAAAAAATTCTCCCTGACTAAAATGTGCAACTGTGTGCACTTCAAATCTGAGATAAATTTCAAAGGGTCTGAACAAAATTCGAATAAAACTGAGTAAAATCTGAGCAAGACATAAATCTAGGAAAATCTTAAAAAATTTTTTACTTCGAACAAAACTTGAAAAAAATTTGAGATTTGAGAAAAATCTGAGCAAAAGTTGAGAAAAAGTTGAATGTTATACTTTACCTACCCTAGGTGAAAGACTAATGAACTTAGTTTTCTGGGAGTCCTACTCAACCTACTCGGGGTGAAAGAGTAATGAACTAATTTTTTTGGGAGTCCTACTCTACTTGCTTGGGGTGAAAGAGTAATGCATTAATTCTTTTTAGAAAGTTCTACTCTACCTACTCGGAGTGAAAGAGTAATGAACTAAGCTTTTTGGGAGTCCTACTCTACCTGCCCAGGCTGAATGAGTAATGAACTAATTTTTTTGGGAAGTTCTACTCTATTTACTCGGAGTGAAAGAGTAATAAACTAATTTTTTAGGAGTTCTACTCTACTTGCCCAGGGTGAAAGAGTAATGAATTAATTTTTTTTGAGAAGTTCCACTCTACCTACTCGGAGTGAAAGAGTAATGAACTAAACTTTTTGGGAGTCCTACTTTACTTGCCTAGGGTGAAAGAGTAATGAACTAATTTTTTTGGGAAGTTTTACTCTACCTACTCGGATTGAAAGAGTAATGAACTAATTTTTTTGGGAGTTCTACTCTACCTGCTCAGGGCGAAAGAGTAATGAACTAATTTTTTTTGGGAAGTTATACTCTACCTGTTTAGGGTGAAAGAGTAATGATCTAATTTTTTTTTTGGAAGTTCTACTCTACCTACTCGGAGTGAAAAAGTAATGAATTAAGCTTTTAGGGAGTCCTACTATGCCTACCCAGCGTGAAAGAGTAATGAACTAATTTTTTTGGGAAATTCTACTCTACCTACTCGGAGTGAAAAAGTAATGAACTATTTTGGGAGTCCTACTCAGGGTGAAAGAGTAATGAACTTATTTATCTAGGAGTCCTACTCTACCTACTCGGAGTGAAAGAGTAATGAACTAATTTTTGTAGGAGTCCTACTCTACCTGCTCGGGGTGAAAAAGTAATGAACTTGTTTTCCTGGGAGTCTTACTCTACCTACTCGGGGTGAAAGAGTAATGAACTTGTTTTCTTGGGAGTCTTACTCTACCTACTCGAGGTGAAAGAGTAATGAACTTATTTTTCTGGGAAACAAACTGGGGATTAACACCGCATTTGATTTTTTTCTTTAAAAAAAAGTTGAATTTTATGAAGGTCAGGTCAATATCTTAACTTTCCTTGAACCTTATGAGTTTTTTGAAATTGCTATCAAGAGGGTAACCTTTAATTCAAAATTAACCATACCCCTTAAGGTTGAAATTGATTAGGCTTCAGAACAAAATGCCCCTAGTTTGGCAGGAGACATTACACTGGGGATAATTGAACATAATTTGAAAACGAATGCCCCTAGTATAAGGGGGGAAATTGTACTCTTTAGAAAAGGGAAGCGCCTTTATTATGAAAGTTTGAAATCTTTAAATACCGCAAACGCAATAAAGGTTTAACTTTAATTTTGACTTTTTATTAAAGATTTTGAGTCAGGCTAAAAAAAATTAGAACAAAATATTTCTTTCTGAAATTCATCATAGAATCTGTTATTTCTCCTCGTCGGTTCACTTAGGGACATGAAACTCTTCAGATCAATCAAAGACAAGATATTTATATCCACTGAATCTATATTTGGTTCAAACTGGGTATTGAAACTTGATCATTTGGACTTCTGATGTTTCGGCTCGGACCGCCTTTTTAGCTTCTCAACTCAATAAAGATTTTCTTTTATTTTTTGGTTGTTCTAAATTTTGCCTAGATTACCTTATCAGGTTTTCAATCTAGCGGACATGCTCTAGCTTTTACCTCGATCACCTTTTTAGGTTTTCGATCTAGCGAGCTTACAATTTTTTCTCTTTTCTTTACTCTGATTGTTGCCAAGGTCGTTCTTTCAGATTTTCAACCTTGCGAGCTTGCCCTAATTTTTGCCTAAATTGTCCTTTTGGGTTTTCAATCTTGCAGGTTTCATTTTTCTTTTTCTTCCATTTTGAACTTCTAGAGTTACTATCTGATCATGCTTTGCTATCTTGCTTGACTTTTTCACATAGTACTTAAGAGGACTTTTATGGGTAGGCTAAGGACTGGGCATAAAAAGAAAAGGAATTTTGAGGCTCAAAAATCCAAATGCCCTTGTGTGGCATTTCCTTTTAAATTGTTTTATTTTTATTTGAATTTTCTTTCCCATTTTTGATGATATTTATTTTTCTTTTGAATTATTTTCTTTTTAGATTTTTTCTTTGTCGAGGAATCTATTTTTTTATTTTAATGTGGTCGAGCCTCAAGTGACTTCTTAGGTTGCCTATGTACCCCAGAATTTTGGGATCAGACCAAGACGTAGTTCGAATTTTCCCTCCCCTAGGTTAGGTGACCGGGCTGAGAAAGAAAAATGCATTATTTTTTTTTTGAAAAGGCTGCAAAGGGCCGAGAAAGGAGATATTGAACTGGGTAGCAGGAAAATTGATTCGGCCAAAGATGACCTCCTTAAATGTAGTACCGCTTGATCTAGTCAAGGTTGGTTGACTCTAGTAATTCAATTCTATCATGATCTTGAAATTTGATGATTTTTTAAGGTAGTATTTTCTTAATGAATAAATGTCTCCAATTAGATTTGAACTTCCTTCTAGGTCAAAAATAGGTACTTGATTCTCTTTAAAATCTGATGGTTTTCCAAAGTAGTATTTTCTTGCTGATAGATGAATCCCTCCAATTAAGTTCAGACTTTCTCTTATAGTCTAGGAGGAGTTCTTAGTTTTCTTTGAAGTCTGATGGTTAAATCCTTGACTTGTAAGTAGCGAACTTTAACCTTCTTGTCAAATGTGCGAGCGATTCTTCTTTGATAAGTTTATACCCTAAGTTAGTTTTCTTCAATCAAGTTTAGCTCTTCGTACCCAATGACGAGCCTAGTTTGTTTCTAGCAATTAACTTTCCATCAAGACCTTGAGATACGAGATTCCCATTTCAACTAGCAAAATTGCTTCCATGCTATACTAAGGAGTCGAGAGTAGCTCCAATGGAAGATCGAATTGAAGTTCGACATGCCATAGCGTGAACGACAATTTCTCTGATCAATTCCGATGTGATTCATCTACTGCCTTTATAGCAGCTGCAATCCTTGCTTTGGTTGCTACTTCAACTAGATCTTCTGATTCGACGAGATCAATTGATTCGTCAATTACATGGACCCTCTGTAGCAGTTGCCATCCTTGTTGATGAAACTGAAGTATCTGGATCTGGACATGACGGAACTACACTTCTAGAATCGTAAATTGACTAAACTACTTCTACTACTAGCAATTGACTAAACTACTTCCATAAGGCAAGGCCTAGCAAGCTCTGGCCTTATTGGTCGCCTCAACCTTTCTATTAGTTTGAGAATAGTAAAGAGATGATGTCATATCTTAAACTTTGAACATAGAGTGATAATCTTGGCTTTGAAGTGTGACTCATTATCAGATATCAATTTCAAAGGTACCTTGTATCGACTTATGATAGATGCAGTGAGGACAACATTGATATATTTTGTAACATCTTCTTTGATCTGATTGGTATTTTCATCTCATCGAGCGAGTATCCATTCCATGTCGGACAACACCCAAGCTTGTACCTAACATATCCTCATCAGACCACGCGAACAAGTCTTTTGAAATTTCTGAGTAAATTCATTATCCCTTTGTGTTCCTCTAGGGATAGGAGGATTTTTATTTGAATCTCTTTAGGAATTATTTTCTGTTTCGAGTTCAATGACCTTTGCTTTCTCGATTAAAAGTTGAGCCTAACCCTTATCTTCTTGTTTATGAGAGAAATCTATCCTTGAAGTTAATTCGTTAATGTGCTCGAAGTATTTAAAAATTTTCTTTATCCGACCAATTTCAGATGGGGCGATAGACACCTCTATAGACTCGAAAAACTAACTCGACCCAACAAGAAAAGAGTAGACTTAATCTAAAGAAAACATGACTTTGTTGGATTGATAAAAAAATGGACTCGAGCTAACCCAAATGACTCATGAAAACTCAAGATAAGTACTTACAACGGGCTTGATTATGGACTAAGGACTCGAGATATTGCTTATAATCGGTAAGACTAAAGCACTGTGATCTTTAAGGAACAATTGGGCAATGTTGAAAAATTTTAAGGCCATTATGGACTTCCAACCCTAACTAATCGGTGGAAGATTGAGCTTAGGTGCAATGATAACCCTGAAACCTAATCGAATGTGGGTTTAATCAACTTTAGTGTTACCCCCTTAATAACATTTTAAATAAACCCTGAGATTTTATTGAATTCTGTGCACCAATCCATTAAACAATTCATTAATATAATGATTATTCGGAAGGAAAATAATTTTATTGTATTCTTCAAAAATAATGACAAATAATGTTTTCATTGAATAACAACTTCCAACAAACATATTTCAATAATTTTTCATGCAAAAATAGATCTTTTGTAAATCAATTTTTTTTTTGAAAAATATTTTTCTTCCTTTTTTTTTTTTTTGAAAAATATTTTCTTTCAGAAAACTTTTTTGGGAAAGCATTTTCTTTTGGAAAAACTTATTCTTCTGGAAAACATTTTACTTTTGGAAAGCATTTCTCTTCTAAAAAATATTTTACTTCTGGAAAATATTTTTTCTAGAGAACATTTCTTTTAGAAAATACTTTTTCTGGAAAATACTTTCCTTTTATAAACCATTTTTCTTTTTTGAAAATGGGTTGAAACCCGAATTTAGGAAAAGAATTTGATTTCCATTTTGATTTAAATGGTCTGGCCCATCATGATTGTTGGATTGAGATGGATTGGGTCATTATGAATTATTGCAAAAAATGGATTCTTTATTAGGTCGGTACACCTATTTTAATCAAGTAAAACAAAACTTTAATCTTTGAGGACATCCATACATTTTGATCTCATCATTCACATACATTCTGATCTCAGTATTCACATACATTCATCATAATAAACTACCCGGGAACACCCACGATAAGTTCAAGTCGTGACCTACAGGGGCGTTTTTTAGATTCTAAGCTTACTACGTGCAATACAATCTTATTTGACTACCCTTGCCCAAGTACACCTATATACCTCTCAAGCGTACTCAATCAGACGGTACGTGGTGACTTGGTTTGATATATCGTATAGATGATAATCTAAAACTTCAACTCACTTCGCTGAAGCTAAAAGCAGCCAGTTTAATCCCCAGATTAGAGATGGCGCGCGATGCTTGAGTAAAGGCACTCTTAAATTACCTCTTTCCTATAATAGACGTAGTCTATCCTCCTAATACCGTAGTACATCGAAGCAGGATCTCGCTTAGGCACTGGTTTTGACCAAGAAGTACAATTGATGTACTTATATTATCTTTGATATACCTATGGGTACGAGTCAAGAGTTGTAGCTTTCATAAATGGTTTGGTAGCCCACGAGGGGAAAGACCACGTATTAGTAATACGTTGGTAATCGGGACATGTAATTGTGTGGCTCATAATAGGTCAAAGGCTCAGGTTGTTCTAGCCTGAGTGCAGCGATATACCTTTCAGAGTCACCTGATCAGACGGTACTGATGCTCCAGTTTGATATACCCTAAGGTACGTGACTGGAGTTATGGTTTTCATGAATGACGTTGCATCTCTGAAGAAACTGGGCCACTCACTAGTGCCATGTTAGCTATATTGGGACATGCAAGTGTGCAAAATAGTAAACGTGCATGTGGTGTGTGCAAAATAGGGTGGGGTGTGCCCGGGGCCTTTTCAAACAAATGGGCCCATGGGCCTGATCATACCATCACATATTGATACCATATGAATATTAGCCAAAATAAATACCAATCTAATAACATCATTATGATCACCAATGAGCACATCAATTATATATCTGATCAAGATCAATGGCAAATCAATTAATGAGCATGACATAAAATAATTGATCAAATCCAAACATTGCAATAGGCATAAATTTTATAATTTTTAAGGTCCAATCAATGATCACTTTTTTGTGATCCAAAATAAATCGAGATTCTAATAGATGTTACATTGATGATAGAATGATAATTGTTGAGATGAGGAACGATGAACCCTTTATTTTATTTATTTATTATTATTGTTTTTAAATTATAAAAAAAAAACTAAAAACACATCCCAAAAGAAAATCAAAGAGAAAGATCCTAGTGGCAAATGAGCTCGCTCTCACAAAATAAATCAAGAACATTAACTGTGCTAACACTAGATAAATTCAGATTTTCTGTGAGTTAGGAAAATACAATCCGAACTTGCATCAATGATCTAAGGCTCCCGATAATGAAATCGAGTGAATTCAGGTTCTAAATTAATCTACTCGATGGGATCTACATTTTATTAAAGGTGCCCAGACCTAATTCTGACTAAAATATTCTATAGAAGCGTTTTAACATTGCTGTCCCTATAGACATCCCATTTTTGCACTCGCCTGATTAATCAACTTGTCAACCCGATTGCAACGATTCTCAATGATGGATGTTTATTCCAATGCTTTATTTTGTTACCAGGTATTTTTCAGAAATCCAGATGAGGTAACTCGAACTGACAAAATTGTAGAAATTGCGCTATGATAGGAAAATATAACCCCAAAAGCTTAGAAATCATCATTTCTCAGACAAAAAGACGCTTAACGATAAAAATCACTAAAAAATGACCAAATTACCAAAATACCCTTAATCTTAAAATATCCCTAGAGCCTACGTTACACTTAAGAAAATCCATTCAAACACATAAAATAACATGTGACGCCCCGCCAAACGCTAACACAAATCCCAAGGCCAAATCCCAAGGTACTAGGTGGCACCTCGAAATTTCGGCATGGTCTTCTCTGTTTATGTTAGTGTTTCACGGAACTCAAACTTGATAAACCAATTTATAACAAAACCTGTATATAAAGCTGTAAATACAGGAAATGAACAACGGAAGACTAATTACATCTAACATGTAAGTAGATCAGAGTGCGGAAGATTTAATCATATACAGGCTTACAAAATACTCTCACTCTAACATAGGCCTAAACTCTCAATCCAAAAACTACATACATCCTGGATGAAACTGACAATTCTAACGGATGTAGCCTTAGTGCTGACCAGGCAATAAACTCTGATCGTCGATCTGACCGACCAGATACTCCTCAAATACTGACTCTACGCCTGTCTCGGTAGCTGCAAGTGCTGAAACTAAAAAAAATAGGAAGGAAGGGTGAGTAACGAAAGTTACCCAGCAAGTCCACAGTCAATTCCTACCAATAACCCTTCCTAAGCATGATCGAATAAAGCATACTGAGTATTTTTAATACATGCAAGGTTTTACAAGATAAAATACGATCAACTGGTACATATAGCCAGGGATGAGCAACTAAACAGTTTAAATATTACACATGGCATCAATCATCCATACTTATTATACATTTTCCATTCTATGCAAATACCGTTGACAATATTAAAACGATAGACATGCTTTTCAGTCTATAATTCGAAATATAACAACAGATACATAATACAAGTGGTGGAGTATTGAAATTAAAGAGTTGGGATTCACGACTGGATCGCTCCCAGTCAGGACATGATATTCCTCAATAACATCGTAGTTCCTGATTTTGTGGCTGGTCGTGTCTACCACGCTTGCGGAACCATTTATCCAGCTCAGGCTGGCCGTTTGACGTGACCGTAAGCAATGGGTCTCTTTTCGATGTGTCAAAACGTTCGACTACTACTAGATTGTTAGTGATCACTGACTAATCATCTTCGTCTATGCCTATCAGGCGTGCATGTGATTCCCAAATGACACTCCACTCGTATACGACCACCTTTACAATACACGTTCACTGGTAAAGATAAGAAAGGAATGGACCCGAATTCCAGTTGTGACTCCACTCTCATACGCGTCCCATACCACGTATGAGTTTGGTGGTCCCTACCGTACATCCCAGGATAGTGTACCCCTCCGGATGATGTGACACACTATCCCTTCAGGCATTCACAAATCCTTTAACAGCTCACAAAATAGCTACGTACATATATGATTTTTCATTTAAAACAAAAGAGAAATTAACAGAACAGGGTTGAGAACGGATATCCAGTTCCTACCATGCAACCGTGGCCAATCGGCCTAAAATAAATAACAGTACTCAGCGCAAGTGCTAACATAATCGGAAATAAACATGCAACCCTTTCATTAATAATCTGGATATCCTTTCACCAACCTACACACAACATACAATGTAAAAGGCAGACATCACCCCTCAGGTGTGATTCTGACAATTTACCGTCTCATTCCCTTTTCCCATTCTCTCAACATTCTCATTTTTCATCCTTTCAAATCAACCATTCATTTTCAATCTTTCAAAGTCATTCTTTTGGTCTTTCCATTGAAAACCACCGAAGTTTATTTAAAAATAAGGTCCCAACGATGCTCGGGACCAAAGCTGTTAAAAATAGAGAAAGCTGGTGAAAATTTGGCTAAGTGTCAGAAACTCAAATTTTCAAAGTTCTCGAAATTAAAAACGGGTTTTTCGAAATGAAAGTCTTGATCATGAGATTCGACACCATATAGTTTTTGTAATCTAATTCAAAGGAACGCGAAAGTTATTTCATTTTGAAAACTTGCCGAAAACGTCAAAAATTACGTTTTGTTCTTGAAACCAAAATTCGGATTTTGATCCTTTCAGATTTGGATCTTAAAACCATTCCCATTATTCCGAAATGGGGGGTAAAACCTTAATTTCATTAAAGAACTTAAATTAAATGGAAAGTAAAAATTAAAGAGGACATTTACTTAAATGTTTTTAATGAAATAAAGGGTGAGAAATAGTGTATAAGGTGTGAGGAGGTCAAGCCAAGAGTCAGAGTCTGTTTTTGACTCAGAACAGTGCTGTCGGCAGCAGAACCTTGTTCTGTCGGTGGAACCGATGGTTCCTGCCGACAGAAGAAAATTTTCGGTGGCAGAAGCTTCATTCTGTCGGTGGAACCGACAGAATGGCTTCGGCAGGTGCCGGTGGCACCGACCCTTCCCGCCGACAGCCTGAACCTCACTCGCGATTTTTGGGTTTTTCGATCCCTTCTTTGGATCTTTGTTCCATTCTTCAAATCCCTCAATCCACCCACGAATTCAACATTTAAAATATAGATTAAACACATCAAATCCTTATTTCTAGCATGAATTTCAATTCAAATAAAGATTTCTATGATTTAAAACAAGCAACACATTTTTAACAAAATCCCTAAATGCAAGTTTCAGAAATCTAAAGCTACCAATAAGAATTGGAAGTCCCTTACTTGGTTGTGAACGCCAAGAGTACAAGCTAGCACTACAAATCAGGGTTGGATGGCTCGAGAGTCGAGGTTGGGCTGACTTGGATGCCAATTAAGATAAGGTTTGCAAGGTATCCGACAATGACGTTCTCCTTCGCTTCTACAATGAAGTATAGACCTAGCTCCTAACTCGATGAAGCCCTCGGATGGAATGTGTTGGGGTTTACTCGAGCTACCCGGCTGGTTTTGATGGAGGATAGAGAAAACGAACAAGAATGAACAACCAAAGGTGGTGAAGTTGTAGCCCTCGTCGTGGCCGACAACTTTGCCTTCTTCGTCGAGGTTCAACTCGGACTTGTTCTCTCACAAACTTGACGGAAATGGGTCGAAACCATAGGGTGGAAAAGTGGCTGTCGTTTGGAATTTTCTCAGAGAAGAAGAGGAAACAATGAAATAAAAGAAATCAGATTCCTTTTTATAATAAAGCTGAGGGGCATACTTGTAATTTCCCCCTTATTTCTAGTTTCGATCGTAACTTAACTATTCGGACTCGGAAAACGACAAACGAATATACCATTTCGAATAATTTTTCGATTCGGATCTAATGGTGTCATCAAATCTTTTCGATTCTTGCTCTAACAAAATTTCACTGTTTTGGGTCCCACTTAACACGAAATTCGAGGATTCTATAACTTCTCTATCCGAATTCGAATTCGAACTTGCTTACAGGCTAATGTATATATTTCGATCTTTTGAATCTAATGGCGAAGTTGATTTTCCTCGAAATTAATCATAACAAGATCCGAGTATTTTACTCTAAGTCTCTCCTTCGATATTTTCTTCCAAATCTCACCATTTAATTTTCTCGAGATATGAGTTGAAAATCCGGGGTGTTACATAACAAATCGAAATCAAATAAATCATTTAGCCAATTTTCAAAGAATTTGACAAAATTATGAAAATACCCCTAATAAAGTTCACGATCATTTCACACAAAAAATTTCATAAATTACACAAACCAATATTTCCATTGAATTTCTTACAAAAAATAGATTCTAAAACATCCTAAAACATCAAAAACTGACTTGAAACACAAAAAGTCCTCTTCGAGGGTAAAACGGTAATTTTATAATTTTTATAATTAAAAATTTTGAAATTAATAAATAAAATATTATATAATTAAAGTGAAACATTAATAAAATTAAATTAAAAATTTGAAGCAAAAAAATTGATCAATCAGGTTCTCAGGCAAAATTGTTGATGGTTGCCAAGATATTTATTCAAGGATCCCTCCATTTGGGGGTTCAAAGAATTAAAGATATAATAGAGGGGGGTTCTCCAAAAAATTAAAGTCAATCAAATAAGACTAAAGTCAAGATATTAAAGTCAATCAAGTAAGACTAAAGTCAAGATATTAAAGTCAATCAAGTAAGAATAAAGTCAAAATCTTAAAGTCAATCAAATAAGACTAGAAGTCAAAACCGTAATAGAGTTCTAATTAAATAATAATTCTATTTAACAATCTTAATTAAATAATAACTCTATTTAATAGAATTCTAACTAAAATATAACTCTACCTAAAATAATTCTAATTAAAATATAACTCTAATTAAAAGAATTATAATTAAACATTAATTCTATCTAAACAAACAGTTAAAAAATCTTTAAATAGGGGTCCTCAATACCTATTTTCGCATCCAAAAATAAACCCTAAGAAAAGTAGGTCAAAAAACTTTCCTAACTTCCCATAAATCCTAATTTTGAAATTCCAACTCCTTACCTAACACCCATACTTCGATTGTAGCTCGAAAAACACCTAGAAATCCATAAAAAAAATCTGAAGAATCTAGATCTAAAAAAGAGATACCTTGTCTCGGAGATCAAAAATCAGATCCGGAGATAAAATGAAGCGAGGAGTACTGTACAAAGAGCTGCTCTATCAGATCTGAGGGTACAAGACCGTTGTCTTCGGAAAGGTATAAATATCTTATTTTTTGTTTTATTAGGTCTTTTAACAATGTAGTTTACTTGGGAATTAGTAGAGACCGGTGTTTGTCGGGCGGGGTTGGTGCTTAACACCTTTCAATTCCGTAATGTGATTTCTGGACTCAGTATTTTTTAGTAGATTATTCATTTTTATCTGTTTTGAGTCTATATTCGGTTCATAGACCGTAATAACTAGGTGACGACTCCCAAACCTCAAAGGTCAAAAGCGGATCCGCGCACCTCGAGGATCGACGACGCTTTCAGTGACGATTCCACTAGGGACTTTTGAGGTTCAAGCTTGAAAATTCCCAAGTATGGGAAACATTGCCAGTAGGACCTTTTTATTTATTTATTTGTTTGTTTTATGTTTGTTTATTTATTTTCTTGGCCCCATTATCGATTATTGGTTTGGATGTGGAATATTTGGTTTTGGCATATTTTTATGGTACAATCATATAGGGTCATTCGCAATGGCCCTAAATAATACAGGATATCAAAAAGGTAATGAAGGGAAAAACGGATGTTAACCCATTTTTTTGGGTTATTTTTGGACTTGTATTGATATCCTTTGATTTGGCATATATTTTTTTTATGGTTCAATCGAGGGTCACTTAGAACGATCATAAATAATGAAATATTCTAATTGACAGGTAAATTGAGAATGGGATGATGATGGTTGGACCATGAATTTTGTTGTTATTTTGTTTCCACATGTGTGGATTTTTTAATATTTTTTTAGGTGTGTGTAGATTTGCCTTTTGACAGATTTTTATATTTTTTTTATATTTTTTATATTTTTATATTTTTTATTTTTATTCTTTTTTCTTTTAAAGTTTTTTTTGTTAGGCTTATGTCCATTGACAGTATGCAAACAAAAACACAAAAACAATATAAGCAAACAAAAAAGCAAAAAAAATAATAATATATATATAGGAAAATAAAATTTTAATGTTGCTGCCGGCAATAGAAGGTTTATTTATTTATTTATTTTTGGTGTGTCTTTAGTCAAAATTTATTTTTTATTTTCAAACTCTTCTTGTTTTAATCGAAGTTTCTTTCATTCAGCCCCATTGTCCTCAACAGACTTGAGAAACCTCTCAGCCCATTCGGTTTTAATCCCTTAATCCAATCGATTTTTGATTTGGAGTGAAAGAACTCAATTAAAGAAAAAATTTAGTGTCAGTCTCTTTTTGAAAATCTAATTTTTGGGTTTCGAATTTGAATCAAGGATTCTACTTTATCTCCAACCAAACTTGCAACATGGAAGATCTTGTAATCGTTGAATCTGTAAAGGGGGAGTGAATCAAGATCGTGGTTTTGTTCCTCGGAGGTTTTCAAGTAAGTCCGCTTCGGTTTCAAGCTCTAGCAGAGCGTTAATGGTGGCCGATTTGAATTTTTTTTTTCTTTAAAATTCAATTTTATTTAGAGATCGTGAGAGAGAGTGAATGCTCGAACTTGTTCATAGGTTGAAACGTTGATCTATCAATGAAGAAGAAAAAGGGCAGAAATAGTTTTTGTTTCTAAATCTTCATCATCAAAACCAACTTATTGGATTAGTTCGGTCGAAAACTTTTAATCAGGCTATTAAGATTGGGTTTTGAAGATCAAAATCAAAGAAGATCTAAGTTCCAATCCGCCCATTCAAAGCCCCTGATGAACCATAAAAAAATCTGGTTTGAATTTGATGAGATCGAAAAGGGAAAATTCTTTTATTTTGAATTGGTAAGTTTTTTTTTTTAAAGAAAAAAACAAACTGATTTTTTTTTTCGATTTGGACCAACGTTTCCAAACCCCCTGTTTCAGATTTTTATCTCAACAATGACCTCGACAGATCTATGGTGTTTTCTTTCCATTCTTGATCTCATTTGTTTTTTTTTTTTTTAAAGAAAAAAGAAAAGGAGAATCTAACCTCAAATTGGGGGCTGCAATGGCAGCACAAGGCAAACGCTAATCCATGTTGCAAATCAAAGTTCTTTGTGATTTCAAATGGAATGCTATAAGAACAGCACGAATTGTGTAGACATAGATTAATGAAATTATCTTGTTCTAAGATCCCTGTGATTTGGTTTGGGTTGTATCCAATCTTGATAGAACAGAACCATACGTCTTTGGCCTTTGATTGTGTTAAGATCATCGAGTTAGACTACGTTCCAAAAAAAAATAATTTATTTAACAAGGGATTACTGATAGCATGTTATGTGGCTATTGAGAAAGATGAAGCTTTTCTATTGTCATACCAACACGCCATCGATACTCTGATTTCTCTCTTTGTTAGCCAACGGATTGGCATGGCAAAATAATTAAAAAAAAAAAGTGTTCTTTTTAAATTTTTGAAGAAAAAATAGTAAAAATAAAATTTTTTTATTGCTTGATAAGAGTCGATTTGTTCTAAAATTTTTGTTTTCTTCTCTTTCGATTTGTTTAAAGATCATCATAACTTCTGATCCCAACAATTGTCGTTCCATTCTTAATCTAATATTCTTTGGATATCAACATGTTTATAGTTACCCCAAAATACCCTTGATTGGACTATAAAAATTACAAAAATTGTGCCTATTGCAATGATTGGATCTAATTAATTATTATATGCCATATTCATTGATTGATTTGCCATAATTGATGTATGCAGGAGATGTGCATATTTAAATCTTAAATAGAACCATATGAATACTCTTTGGATATCAACATGTTTATAGTTACCCCAAAATACCCTTGATTGGACTATAAAAATTACAAAAATTGTGCCTATTGCAATGATTGGATCTAATTAATTATTATATGCCATATTCATTGATTGATTTGCCATAATTGATGTATGCAGGAGATGTGCATGTTTAAATCTTAAATAGAACCATATGAATATGTTTCTGATCGATGTATGCCTTTACCTGTATGGTTTAATACGTTTGCTTGTACGGTTTAATTAGGCCCATGGATCCATGTGTTTGAAAAGTCCCCGAGCACACCCCACCCTGTTTTGCACACACCAAATGCATGTTTATTGTTTTGCATGCTTGCACGTCCCATATAGCCAATGTGGTACTAGTGCGTGGCCCAGTCTCCTCAGAGATGCGACGTCATTCATGAAAACCACAACTCCAGTCACGTACCTTAAGGTATATCAAACTGGGGTATCACTACCATCTGATTAGGTGACTTTGAAAAGTATATCGATGCACCCAGGCTGGAGCGACCTGAGCCTTGACCTTTTGTAAGCCACATAGTCACATGTCCCGTTTGCCAACGTAGTACTAGTATGTGGTCGGTCCTCTCGTGGGATGCCAAACCATTTATGAAAACTACAACTCTTGACCCGTACCCATAGGTATATCAAAGATGATCCAAGTACATCAATTGTACTTCTTGGTCAAAACCAGTGCCTAAACGAGATTCTGCCCCGCTGTACCCTACTGTACGAGGGAGATAGACTACGTCTATTCTAGACGAGAGGTATTTAAGTGGGCCCTTGCTCAGCATCGTGCGCCACCTCTCAACTGGGGATCAAACTGACTATTTTTGACTTCAGAGAAGTGGGTTGGAGTTTTAGATTATCACCTATATGATATATCAAACCAAGTCACAACGTACCGTCTGATTGAGTACGCTCAAGAGGTATATAGGTGTATTTGGGCAAGAGTGGCCAGATAAATTGCATTACTCGTAGTAAACCTAGAGTCTAGAAGCCTTCCTATAGGTCACGACCTGAACTGACTATGGGTATTCTCGAGTTGTTCTATTTAATCCAATTAACAGGTAAGACTGATCTAGACTGTTCAAACTAAACCCACTATATCGGTCCGACCCAATCGATGAAATGTACTGAACAATTTGAACCAATTAAACCAGTTGGCCCAATTGACAAATGGATCAAACTGATCAATACCAAATCAGTTGGACTAATTGGTTTCACTTTTAAAGATCCAGATCACTTTATATGGAAAAATTCGATCTTAGGATTAAATTAATTTGTCTTCTCTAAGGTTGAATCCCAATCAGGGGTAGACCCGCGTCTAACCTTTCTCACTTTCATGGTCACCATAGACTTATGGTGCATTTGGATTCGATATTTCCCACTGGACTTGGGCTATTCTATATCATGTGGTTAAGAGTCAAACCTTTAGAGTCAATGGTTAACCTTGGTTTACTTCCAATCAGGTGATAATTGGTCCCAAATGTTCTAAACCTCCATCTGTACCACTTTGGGTCCGTGAAAAAAGTTATCTTTCCAGAGTACCATTGCCAAGTAGTCAGTCTTTGCCACAAGAAGAAATGAGTACCATGGATGAAACTGAGCTCCATCAAATTTTAGAATCTTTTCAAGCACAGATTATTGCTTCAGTTCAAACATAAATTGAATCCCTAAAAATTGAAAAGGGAAAAGATAAAGCTATAAAACCTCAGGATGTGTTTGATCTTGTCGAAAACCAAGAAGATGATCAATTACCTGTCAACCCTATCTTAGCTCATAAAATAACTCATGTTGAAACTGTTTTGAAGAATATTAAAGACCCCGACGATCTTACTCTTAGATTAGGGGCAATAAACTTGTTTCCTGCGGTCCGTCTGCTAGAGAAATTCACAATGCTAGATATAGAAAAATTTGACGGTATTGGATGCCCTAGGACTAACTTAAAAGTATATGTCAGCATAATGCAATCTCAGGGTCTGAGTGAAGAACATATGGCTCAACTTTTTCAAAGAACCCTTACAGGTCCTGCCCTACGCTGGTTAATGTCATTGGACTCATCTCGGGTAAGAACATGGTATGAATTGATGAAAGAGTTTATTGGTCGATATTCATTTAACACGGATATTGAACTCACAAGAAGAGACCTAGAAACTACTAAACAAAAACCCGGAGAAACTTTCACTGAGTTCATTGCTCGATGGAGAGCTAAAGCCGCTCAATTGTGGGATCGACCTCAAGAAAAAGAACAAGTCAAGATCATTCTCAGGAATCTCACTCCAAATTATGCCAAGTAGTTGATGCCTTAGTACCTTCCCACTTTTCAATCCCTTCTTGAGGTTGGAAATCAAGTTGAGGATGCCTACTCTTCGGGACTTTTTGGTAACCCGTCTGAGTCAAAATCCAAACATTTCAAACCTAATGTCAATTACTTATAAGTAGTCAACACCTCATTCGCACTATCTCCTCAAGCTACCCAGCCTTCACAAGCTAAGCCTAGGAGACACTGTGCCAATCTTGGAATGTCCCTTAGTGTTGCTTATCAAAAATTGATTGAAAGGGGATTGTTGACACCTTTACAACCTAAGTCTTTGCCTAATCCTCTTCCCCTAAACATGGATAATGGGTAATTCTATGAATTCCATCAGATGCCTGGCTATGTTCTTGACAGGTGTATTACTCTCTATTATGCTATCCAAGATTTGATTGAATAAGGAAAGGTTACCATACCCACTCCTATCACACCCAATGTTAAGACTAGCCCTTTGCCTACCTTTCAAAATCAACCCCCTCCTACTCTAAACCTAATATCCATATCCAAATCCGAATCAGTTGACCCAGTTTCCTTCATGCACCCAATTGGTTTTAACAGTACGTTCACTCCAGGTCAGAATGAGCTCAATTACCCTAAGGTAGTGGTAGAACTAAAGAACATAAAGATTATTAAAGCAACGGGTTGTCCAGCATATGACAGACTTGAATCGGAATATGAAGAGATAGTAAAAACAGAAAAGTTCAAGTCATCCATCAAAGATAACTGAAGTGGCATAGACCTTAGAATTGTGTCCCTCCATTCAGAATAATGTCATTTTTTTAAAGTCTTCTTAATTTTTTTTTTAGCTTCAGTTGTGTCAGTCTTTGAGTTCAGTTAGTCATTATTAATTTTAGGCTTTAGTTAGGTATGTCAGTCTATGTTCTTTTTTATTCAAATAAATAAAGAAGCTTTTGATTATCTTGTGTGCAATAATGATGTGAATATAAAATCTAACATGAGAAATGACTTAATGTTCACTAATCAAATTTGATAAATATTGGAATTAAAGAGTACACTCAAGAAATGCAAATTGGTGATAGATTATCCTCATGAGAACATGAGATAATAGTAAACTTACTTGAGAAATTCAACAATGTTTCTTGCATGATCTCATAAGGATATATGGATGGATCACACAAAAACATAGATCAAGACATAAAGTCAAGAGTGATTTCAAAGTCAAAGATTATTGGTAAAAAAGGATATAGTTAGAAGCATCAACAAAGACGCTAAGATCTACAAGTGGATCTACAATGTTTTTCACTAAAAAGAGGGTATTTTAAATTCATAAAAGAATAAAAGATTTTCTTGAAGTTTTAGAAGAGTTGAATAGTTAGAAAACTCGATCATACTCGATTTCACAAAAGAAGACTGAAGAATATTCATTCTCTAAAAGAAAACTTTACTTGACAGAGCAATCTAGATATCGAATTCCTGAAACTTTGACCAAGTCAAGCAGCATTCACCAAAGGAGGCCTTCTTTGGTTGAACCATTTTCCTATCTTACCAAAAAAAATATATATAACCTTCTTTAGCCTCTCGCAACCTCTAAAAAATCAATAACTTATTTTTTCTAAACCACACCGACCAACCTTGGAAGGGAGTCTAAGTATGAACTACGTTTTGACCTGATCCCAAAAGAAAAAAAGAAATATTTGGGGTACGTAGGCAACTTGAGAGTTACTTCAGGCCCGGTCACGCAAAAAAAAAATGTATTTTCTTAAGAAAAGTGTCATCCAAAAGAAAAATCCCCTATTAAAATGTTCAAAAGAAGAGAATGCCAAACTAGGGGCATTAGAAAAAAAAAAGAAAAGAACACCAAACTAAGGGCAATAGAAAAAAAGAGTCAAAAGAATTTACAAAATACTAATGACAAAAAAAAATATTAGAATAGGGGCATTTTGGGAAGTCGAGCCTTTACCCTTTCTTTCTAAACCATGTCCTAAGCCCACCTATTAAGTCCTCTTGAATGGTAATTGACTCGGTTAAGGTGTAGGGAACTAAGAAACTGTCGAGTCAAATATTCAAGATCATCGAGAAAAAAAGAAGCCCGCTAAGTCGAAAACCCGAAAATGCGACTTAGGCAAAAGTTATAGCATAACTATAAAAAAGAAAACCTGCTAGGTTGAAAATCTGAAAAGGCAACCTAGGCAAAAATCAAAGCATCATTAGAAAAAGAAAAACAAAGTCCGCTAGATTAAAAACCTGAAGAGGTAATCTAGGCAAAAATTAGGGCATCATCTAATGGGAGGAAAAGTTCCATCGAGAAGAAAAATTCAGAAGGAAGCTTGTGTAGAAACTAGAAACTGCAGAACCATTCAAGCCATAATATTCGTTTTCCACCAAAAGCTCAAATCCGATGAAGATAATGTTGAAGTCAAAAAAATCAGAAGTCATCTTGAACATTGTAGGATCTTCAAGAGTATGTTTACTTGTTCAAGTGTTCGCTAATGGAATATGTAGAATCATCAACCACTTTGAAGAAAAAGATCTTCTATTATAATATTTATCAAGATTTTTTAAGTCCAGCTCAAGCATTTTTCAAAAGAAATTCGAAAGAAAATGATCAATCCCTTATTGCACATATGATAACCTTAAGAGTCTTAAATTTAAAGGAATGCCAGTTGTTCTATCTGTCGTACATCAGAGTCCATATTTTTCAAGCGTAATCCATTCCATCAGTCTCGTAGTTAAGTTCCAGTTGAAGCCAACCTTGAAACTAGGGGCATTTTTGAAAATCATTTAATTCCAAAGTTTTGTTCTTAATCACATGATAAAAAGGAAAATCTTATTTAAAGTCCGATGAAGTCCAATGATAAATATGAATTCAGATGCATGATAAGCCAATAAATGTCCGATCTTTCAAACTTTGAGCTCGATTAATAGGATTGTTTAAGTTTCTATAAATTTAAGCCCGAGAAATGTGGCTCAGTAAGTTTGAGTCCGAGAAACGAAACTCCAACTTTTTGAATCATATAATGAATAGGCTTTTTGAAGTGCCTACAAACCTAAGTTTAAGTCCGAGAAACGAGACTCCAACTTTTTAAATCATAGAATGAATAGGCTTTTTGAAGTGCCTACAAACCTAAGGTCGAGTTCGAGAAACGAGACTCTAACTTTTTGAATCATAGAATGAGTGGGTTTTTTGAAGTACCTATAAACCTAAGTTCTAGTCCGAGAAACGAGACTCCAACTTTTTGAATTATAGAATGAATAGGTTTTTTGAAGTACCTATTGAAAGCGTCCTCGATCTGCGGGGTGCGCGGATCCACTTTTGACCCTTGAGGTTTGGGAGTCGCCACCTAGTTATTATGGTCCAGGAACCAAACTGACTCTACAATGGATAAAAAAGAACTAATCTACTACAGAAATCTGAATCCGGGGATCATGTTAGGGGGTTGGAAGGTGTTAGGCACCAACCCGCCCGGCCAATGCCGGTCTCTACTTATTCCAAATATAACTACACCGCTAATGACAAAACCTAAATTAAAAAAATAATGAAAAATCTTACCTTCGATCTGCAAAAGTACTATTCCCTCAGATATGGTGAAAATAACTCCTTGTACCGTACTCCTTGCTTCGTTCTGTCTCCGGATCTGATTTCTGATCTCCGAGGCAAGGTATCTCATTCTTGGATCTGGATGCTTTGAATTTGTTGTGGATTTTTGGAGTGTTTTTAAAAGGTTTCTAGGTGTTTTTTAGGCTAAAATCGAAGTAGGGGTGTTAGGGAAGGAGTTGGGGCTCCAAAATTAGGGTTTTGGGGAGGTTGTGGAGGCTTCTTCACCTACTTTTTCTAGGGTTTTTTCTTTGATACGAAAATAGGGTGTGGAGGCTCCTATTTATAAAGTTTTTAGAAGCATTAAGGTTTGATTAGAGTTTCTTTTAGGGTTTCAATTAGGGTTTTGACTTATTCTTTAGGGTTTTAATTTAGGGTTTTGACTTTAGTCTTATGAGATTGACTTGATTAGTTTAGATTAGGGTTTTGATTTAGGGTTTTGACCTTAGTCTTATGAGATTGACTCGATTAGTTTAGATTAGGGTTTTGTTTTAGGGTTTTGACTTTAGTCTTATGAGATTGACTTTAATACTTGACTCTAGTCTTACTTAATTGACTTTAATTTTGACTTTAGTCTTATTTGATTGACTTTAATATCTTGACTTTAGTCTTACTTGATTAACTTTAAATTTTTGGAGAACCCCCCTCTATTATATTTTTATTCTTTGGACCCCCAAATGGAGGGATCCTTAAAGAAATATCTTGCGAACCATCAATAATTTTTCTTGAAAGTTTGATTGATCAATTTTTTGGTTTAAATTTTATAATTAATTTTATTAATATTTCACTTTACATTATTTAATGATTTATTTATTAATTTCAAAATTTTTAATTATTAAAATTATGAAATTATCATTTTGCCCTCGAAGAGGATTTTTTACGTTTCAAGTCGTTTTTCAATGTTTCAGGATGTTTTGGAATCAGTTTTTTGTAAGGAATTCAATGGGAATATTGGTTTTTGTCATTTATGAAATTTTTTGTGTGAAATGGTTGTGAATTTTATGAGGGGTATTTTCGTAATTTTGTCGAATTTTGTGAAAATTGGCGAAATGATTTATTTGGTTTCGATTTGTCGTTTTATGTATTTGAACGGGTTTTCTTAAGCGTAATGTAGGTTCTAAGGTTGTTTTGATGTTAAGGGTATTTTGGTAATTTGATCATTTTTAGTGATTTTTATCGTGAAGCTTCTTTTTGATTTGCAGGATGATGATTTCTATGTTTCTGGGGTAGTATTTTCCTAGCGTAGCGTGGTTTCTAAAGTTTTGTCAGTTCGAGATACCTCATCCGAATTTCTGAAACACATCTGGTAACAAAATAAAGTACTGGAATAAACATCCATTATTGAGAACTTTTGCGATCGGGTTGACGACTTGATTAATCAGGCGGATGCAAAAATGGGGTGTCTACACCTATAAACCTAAGTTTAGTTCGAGAAACGAGACTCCAACTTTTTGAATCATAGAATGAATAGGCTTTTTGAAGTGCCTACAAACCTAAGTGCGAGTTCGAAAAACGAGACTCTAACTTTTTGAATCGTAGAATGAGTAGGTTTTCTGAAGTGCCTACAAACCTAGGTTCGAGTCTGAGAAGCAAGACTCCAACTTTTTGAATCTTAGAATGAATAGGTTTTTTGAAGTGCCTATGAACCTTAGTTCGAGTCCGAGAAATGAGAATCCAATTTTAATAGGATTGTTTAAGTTCTTGTAAACCTTAGTTAGAGTCCGAGAAACGAGACTCCAGCTTTGTTTGAATCATATTGAATTAACAAGATTGTTTAAATTCTTTAGCCTGAGAAGCGTGGCTACAATAGGTTTGAGTATGATAAATGAGACTCATACTTTTTCGAACTCTAAAAAAGAATTTCAAATAGGATTTAATAAAGTTTCTACATTGTTATAACTCCAATTACCTCATTGTTCAACCTTGCCATGATTGCTTTCGTTGCATAAGCACATTTCAATTTTGAATCATTATTGTCAGTGAGAGAAGATCTCTAGAACCTGACACATTTTTACTCAGTTTCACACAGTACACACACTCACACTTGTACTTTTTAGTCAATGATTTAAAATTCAAGGATCTGACATTGTCAATGAGAGTTTTCACTCAATGACCTGACAACCTTTTAGTTCGGGGAGAGTTTTACGCTCAAGGATCCGAACACCCTGACGATTGCTAAATCAGACTGCAAAATGAACTGTCACTAGCTTTGGCATTCAGATATCGCACTATCTACCAAAATAGATTTGCTATCTACATTGCTTCATCTGTAGACACACCATTTTTGCACTCACCTGATTAATCAACTCGTCAACCTGATTGCAACGGTTCCCAATGATAGATGTTTATTCCAATGCTTTATTTTGTTACGAGATATGTTTCAGAAATTCGGATGAGGTATCTCGAACTGACAAAACTGTAGAAATCACGCTACGATAGGAAAATATAGCCCCAAAAGCTTAGAAATCATCATTTTTCAGATAAAAAGAAGCTTCATGATAAAAATCACTAAAACATTATCAAATTACCAAAATACCCTTAACCTTAAAATATTCCTAGAGCCTACGTTACACTTAGAAAAATCTATTCAAACACATAAAATAACAAATCAAAATCAAATAAATCATTTCACCAATTTTCATTCAATTTGACAAAATAACGAAAATACCCCTCATAAAGTTCACGACCATTCCAAACAAAAAATTTCATAAATGACACAAACCAATATTTCCATTGAATTGTTTATGAAAAATCGATTCTAAAACATCCTAGAACATAAAAAACCGACTTGAAACACAAAAAGTTATCTCCGAGGGTAAAACGATAATTTTACAATTTTTATAATTAATAATTTTCAAATTAATAAATAAAATATTAAATAATTAAAGTGAAACATTAATAAAATTAAATTAAAATTTGAAGCAAAAAAATCGATGAATCAGGCTCTCTAGCAAAATTGTTGATGGTTGCCAAGTTATTTATTCAAGGACCCCTCCATTTGAGGGTCCAAAGAATTAAAGATATAATAGAGGGGGGTTCTCCAAAAACTTAAAGTCAATCAAGTAAGACTAAATTCAAGATATTAAAATCAATAAAGTAAGACTAAAGTCAAAATTAAAGTCAATCAAGTAAGACTAAAGTCAAGATATTAAAGTCAATCAAGTAAGACTAAAGTCAAAATCTTAAAGTCAATCAAATAAGACCAAAAGTCAAAATCCTAATAGAGTTCTAATTAAATAATAATTCTATTTAACAATTCTAATTAAATAATAACTCTATTTAATAGAATTTTAACTAAAATATAACTCTACCTAAAATAATTCTAATTAAAATATAACTCTAATTAAAAGAATTATAATTAAACATTAATTCTATCTAAACAAACAATTAAAAAATCTATAAATAGGTGTCCTCACAACCTATTTTCGCATCCAAAAATAAATCGTAAGAGAAGTAGGTCAAAAAGCTTTCCTAACCTCTTATAAATCCTAATTTTGAAGTCTCAACTCCTTACCTAACATACATACTTCGATTTTAGCTCAAAAAACACCTAGAAACCTTTAAAAAATACCAAGAAATCCATAAAAAAATCTGAAGAATCACGATCTAATAAAGAGGTATCTTGCCTCGGAGATCAGAAATCAGATCCGGAGACAAAACGAAGCGAGGAGTACTGTATAAGGAGCTGCTCTATCAGATCTGAGGGAACAAAACTGTTGTCTTCGAAAAAGTATAAATTTCTTATTTTTTATTTTGTTAGGTCTTTTAGCAATGTAGTTTACTTGGGAATTAGTAGAGACCGACGTTTGCCAGGCGGGGTTGGTACCTAATACCTTTCAACTCTGTAATGTGATCCCCAGACTCAGTATTTTTTAGTAGATTAGTCATTTTTATCCGTTTTGAGTCTATATTCGGTTCCTAGACCGTAATAACTAGGTGGCGACTTCCAAACTTCAAAGATCAAAAGTGGATCCGCACACCTCGCGGATCGAGGGCGCTTTCAGTCCCAACCTTCTTTCAGCAATAATTTCAGATTTACATATTAATCTAAACTTGCATCAATGATATCCAAGACTTTCGATAACGAAATTGAGTGAATTCAGGTTCTAAATTAATCTACTCGATGAGATCTACGTTTTATTAATAGGTACTCAAATTTAATTCTCACTAAAATATTCTGTAAAAATGTTTTAACATTGCTGTCCCAACCTTCATTCAGCAACAATTCCAGATTTACAGACTAATCTTAAACTTACATCGATGATATCCAAGGCTCCCGATAATAAAATTGAGTGAATTCAGGTTCTAAATTAATCTAATCGATGAGATCTACATTTTATTAATAGGTTCCCAGACTTAATTCTCACTATAATGTTCTGTAAAAATGTTTTAACATTGCTGCCCCAATCTTCATTCAGCAACAATTCCAAATTTACTGATTAATCCAAACTTGCATCGATGATATCCAAGGCTCCCGATAATGAAATTGAGTGAACTTAGGTTTTAAATTAATCTACTCGATGAGATGTACATTTTATTAATAGGTGCCTAGACTTAATTCTCACTAGAATGTTCTGTAAAAATGTTTTAACATTGCTGTCCCAACTTTCATTCAGCAACAATTCCATATTTACATATTAATCTAGAACTTGCATCGATGATATCCAAGGCTCCCGGTAATGAAATTGAGTGAAGTCAAGTTCTAAATTAATCTACTCAATGAGATCTACGTTTTATTAATAGGTGCCCAAACTTAATTCTCATTAGAATGTTCTGTAAAAACGTTTTAACATTACTATCCCAACCTTCATCATTCCATCCATTTCATATGTCAATTTGAATCTTTCATTATTTAGGGGTCATCAAAAAGTGACCCTTAATTGGACAAAAATTCAATACCCAAAATCATCCACAATCAAGTCACAAAAATAAATAAATAAATAAATAAATAAATAAATAAATCAAATTAAATAATAAAAAAAACTAGGTCATCCTGGCAATGCTCCCATACTTGGGGTTTTTCAAGTTTGATCATCAATAGTCCCCAGTGGAGTCGCCACTGAAAGCATCCTCGATCCGCGGGGTATGCGGATCCACTTTTGAATTTGAGGTTTGGGAGTCGCCACCTAGTTATTACGATCTAGGAATCGAATATTGACTCGAAACTGATAAACAAACAACTAATTTACTAAAAAATACTGAGTCCGAGGATCACATTACGGGGTTGAAAGGTGTTAAGCACCAACCCCGCCCGGCAAACGCCGGTCTCTACTAATTCCCAAAAATGATTACATTGCTAAAAAGACCTAAATAATAATAATAAAAATATTTACCTTTGCAACGCAACGGTTTTGTTCCCTCAGATCTGATAGAACAACTCCTCGTATAATACTCCTCGCTTTGTTTTGTTACCGGATTCGCTTCAGACCTCCAAGATGAAATAACTCTTTCTTAGATCTGAATATTTTTGATTTGTTTATGGATTTCTAGGTAATTTTGAGGGATTTCTAAGTATTTTTTAAGCTAAAGTTAGGGTATGAATGTTAGGTAAGGAGTTAGGAGTTCAAAATCAGGGTTTATGGGAGGCTAGGGAAGCTTTTTGACCTACTTTTCTTAGGATTTATTTTTTCATACGAAAATAGGTTGTAGGGACACTTCTTTATAGATTTTTTAAAGTGCTTTTTAGATAGACTTAGTGTTTAATTAAAATTATTTTAGATAGTGAAAGCGCCCTCGATTCGCGGGGTGCGCGGATCCACTTTTGACCCTTGAGGTTTGGGAGTCGCCACCTAGTTATTACGGTCTAGGAACCGTTCAATGACTCTAAACGGATAAAAACTAATCTAAAACCAAGAAAACTGAATTCGGGGATCATGTTACGGGATTGGAAGGTGTTAGGCACCAATCCCGCCCGGCCAAAGTCGGTCTCTACTAAATTCCCAAGTAAATTACATTGCTAAAACCTAGATAAAAATAGAAAATAAAAAAAATACCTTTCCGATGCAAGGACTTTACTCTCTCAGATCTGACAAAAAGGGCTCCTTGTACCGTGCTCCCTTGCTTCGTTCTGTTTCCGGATTTGACTTCGGATCTCATAGACCGAGGTATCTCCTTGCTTTTGGATCTGAACTCTTCAAGTTTGTTGCGGATTTGGGGGTGTTTTTGGAGGGCTTTTAGGTGTTTTCTAGACTAAAATTGAAGGATGGATATTAGCTAAGGAGTTGGGACTCCAAAACTAGGGTTTATGGGGGGCTATGGGAGCTTCTAGACCTACTTCTCCTAGGATTTATAATTTGATACGAAAATAGGGTGTGAGCACCTCTATTTATAGATGTTTTTTAGGGTTGATTTGGATAGAGTTAGTGTTTAATTAGAGATCTTTTAATTAGAGTTGTGTTTTAGTTTGACTTGTTTTAGGTAGAATTGTGTTTTAATTAAAATTGTTTTAGGTAGAATTGTGTTTTAATTCAAATTGTTTTAGGTAGAATTGTTTTTAAGTTAGAACTCTATTAGATAGAGTTATTATTTAATTAGAATTCTATTATGACTTTTGGTCTTATTTGATTGACTTTTAATGTTTTGACTTTAGTCTTAATTGATTGACTTTTAATAACTTGACTTTAGTCTTGCTTAATTGATTTTAATTTTGACTTCAGTCTCACTTGATCGACCTTGACTTCAGTCTTGCTTGATTTACTTTAAATTTTTGGAGAAGGCCCCTCCTCTAAAATATCTTTAATTTTTTGGACCCCCAAATGGAGGGGTCCTTAAAGAAATATCCCACGAACCCTCAACAATTTTGCCTGAGAGTCCGATTAATCGATTTTTTAGGTTCAAAATTTTAAATTAATTTCATTAATGTTTCACTTTAATTATTTAATATTTTATTTATTAATTTCGAATTTTTTAATTATGAAAATTGTGAAATTACCGTTTTACCCCCGGAGAGGACTTTTCACGTTTTAAGTCGGTTTTTAATGTTCTAGGATGTTTTAGAATCGATTTTTCGTAAGGAATTCAATGGAAATATTATTTTGTGTTATTTATGAATTTTTTTGTGTGAAATGATTGTGAACTTTATGAGGGGCATTTTCGTAATTTTATCAGATTCTGTTAAAATTGGTGAAATGATTTATTTGGTTCCGATTCGTTATTTTATGTGTTCGAGAGTGTTTTCCTAACGTAATGTAGGCTCTAGGGTTGTTTTGAGGTTAGGGGTATTTTGATAATTTGATAATTTTTTAGTGATTTTTATCGTGAAGTTTCTTTTTGGTCTGCAAGATGATGATTTCTATATTTCTGGGATTGTATTTTCCTAGCGTAGCGTGGTTTCTAAGGTTTCGTCAATTCGAGATACCTCAACCGGATTTCTGAAACATATCTGGTAACAAAATAAAGCAATGGAATACACATCCATCATTGGGAATCATTGCAATCGGATTGACGAGTTGATTAATCAGGCGGATGCAAAAATGGGGTGTCTACAGATAGAATTAGTGTTTAATTAGAATTATTGTAGATAGAGTTAGTGTTTAATTAGAATTACATTAGATAGTTTTAGAGTTTAATTAGATTTCTTTTAGATAGTTTTAAAGTTTAATTAGAATTTTTTTAGATAGTTTTAGAGTTTAATTAGAATTATATTAGGATTTTGACTTTGGTCTTATTAGATTGATTAGAGTTTTGACTTAAACCTCACTTGATTGACTAGAGTTTAGGGTTTTGACTTAAGTCTTACTTGATTGACTAGAATTTAGGGCTTTGACTTAAGTCCCACTAGATTGACTTGACTTTAGGATTTTGACTTAAGCCTTACTTGATTGACTTGACTTTAGGATTTTGACTTAAGTCTTACTTGATTAACTTGAATTTTAATTAGGATTTTACTTTACATTAATTAATGTATTAATTATTAAATTCAAAATTTTTAATTATTAAAATTGTAAAATTATCATTTTACCCTCAGAAAGGACTTTTTGTATTTTAAGTCATTTTTTAATGTTCCAAGATGTTTCAGAATCTATTTTTCTTAAGGAATTCAATGGAAATATAGGTTTTTGTCATTTATGAAATTTTTTGGACGAAATGGTTGTGACTCTATGAAGGGTATTTTCGTAATTTTATCAAATTTTGTAAAAATTGGCAAAATGATTTATTTGATTTCGATTTGTATTTTATGTGTTTAAAGGAATTTTCTAAGCATAATGTAAGTTCTAGGGATGTTTTGAGGTTAGGGGTATTTTTGTAATTTGATAATTTTTTAGTGATTTTTATCGTGAAGCTTTTTTTTGTATGAAAAATGAGAATTTCTATGTTTTTTGGGTTATATTTTTCTAGCGTAACGTGGTTTCTACAGTTTTGTTAGTTTGAGATACCTTATCCGACTTTCTAAAACACATCTGGTAATCAAATAGAGCATTGGAATCAACATCCATCATTGGGAACCATTGCAATTGGTTTGACGAGTTGATTAATTAGGCGAGTGCGAAAATGGGGTGTCTACACTTTCCTTCCTGTTTTGTAGTTTTAGAGCCTATAGTTGTCGAAACGAGCATAGAACCAGTGAACGGGGATCATCTGGTTGGTCAAATAGACGATCAGAGTTTGTTACCTGGTGAGCAATGGGGCTATACCAACTAGCCATGTCAGTTCGTACAGGTTGTATCATAGATTTTGGGTTGAATGTTAGGACTATATTAGTGTGAAGGCATTTTGTTAATCTTATATATTTTAACTCCTTCCACACTTTGATCTATCTTATGTTATTAGATGATATAGACTTTCATTATTGATTTATTTATATATATACATGATAATATATATTGTATTTGATTTAACAGGTTTTGAGTGCCTTGGAATGCTAACATAAACAAATAAGACCATGACGAAATCTCGAGGTGCTATCTAGTACCTCAAGATTTGACATAGGATTTTGTGTCAGTTTTATGGACGCCACAGAGTGGTATTAAATCATTGCATTAGATTCATATGGGATATAGATCTGCTATACTTTGAAGACTTAGCTGATACCATAGAGTGGTATTAGAGCATAGCATTAGATCCGTATAGGATATAGACCTGCTATGCTTCAAAATTTTAGTTGATACCATAGAGTGGTATCAGAGCTTAGTATTAGGTCCGTATGGAACATAGATATCTTTGTTACATAGAAGTAGCTGATATCATAGAGTGATATCAGAAATCCGATATCCGAGCTTATTAATAGTTTCGTATTGGGATTATGAGCTATTTTGTGTCTAGAAGTCTGTAGAGCCTAATAAGCCTAGGATAAGATTCTACGTTCATTATGTTGGTAATGGAAATGGTGTCTAGTACTAAATTTTGGGTTATGGTAATAGTTAATAGTTACGTAAGAACAATTTTTGACTTATTCTAATAAGTGCCTTATTATTGATAAACTAAAGTGAGATAAGAGGATGGGACAAAGGCTAAGAGAGAGACCGAGCCATAGTAGAGACGAGATAGGTTCTGGATCAGACCATTAACCCAATAACACAACTGATGTCCTTTATGGGACAAATGGCCAAGTCTCAGGTCAAGTTTAGAGAGAAAAATATAAAAGATGGAGAGAGAATTTTTAAGTGATTGGGTTTGTAAGGAAGAAGAATGTTAGTATAATATGGCATAAGAAGAAGTGAATATAATGTAGTAATTATGATGGAAAGGGAGTGGCTAATATAAGAGAGTAAATGAGTCTATTATTATAAGGATAAGATGTTGTTAGTGATATTATTGTTAGGACTATGGAGAATGAAGGTGTATTGACAGTGGTAGGTCTGTTTGTGTAAGTAATTATTAAAATTATTTGTTGGTAGGTGATATTTCAGAATGATATAGAGTTGAATGATAAAAATAAGGTAGGGTATGGTGATAGTAAGGATTAGAAGACATAGACACAATATGGAAATGGTAAAGATAGTAGTATGTGGAAGGAAAATAGAACAATACGAATGTTTTTACATCTACAAAAAATTTAGGAAATGAAGTTTTTAGTTGATGAAGATAGTTGTAAGGGTGAGGGATAAATGTATGTTTGTTGTGGATGAGAAGTATTGTATGCGTGTAAGTATTGTGATAAGTAGTTGTTAATTGGAAGAGTAACTAGTGAATAAAGTGAGTGAGTAAAAGTGATGGAAAGTGATAATGGAAGTGAGTGGAGTTGAATGTGTTGAGAATGTAAAAAAGTCAAGGCATGAAAGGAAAAAATAAGATATGTTGAAAGGTAGAGTGGTGAAGAATATAATTGTAATGTTAGTACTAAGTTGAGGAAGAGTCATGAGAGATACCTCAGAATCACACTATAGATTTTATGAGAATATAGGCTATATGTCAAGTTCAGCAAGTGTGAGTTCTAGCTTCGTAAGGTGAAATTATTAGGGCACGTAGTGTCAAGTGATGGGATAGCAGTAAACCTTTCCAAAGTTGAAGCCGTGCTACCATGGAAACAGCCAAAGACAACGAAGTTGGATATAATATGTAAAGAACAACGATTTTACTCTTGAGTATCAGCCGGGAAAAGTGAATGTAGTTGTTGTTGATGGGCTAAGTAGGAACACTATAACACATATGATGGTAAAAAAATGACAGTTGCTTGAGCAAGTCCCAGAAATAGTATTTGAGACTTTGAGGGAAAGGTATAGACCGCATATTTATTTGTGTACACTAAGGATAGAAAATGAATTGATAGCGTGAATTAGAAAGTCTTAGAAAATAGATGAGGATATGAAAGAATATGAATCAAGAGCTAGGGACCTGATAGACTTAGATTGGTCAAAAGGATCGAATGAGGTTCTTAGATTCAGAGGCAGGATGTGAATACCTCAGAACTCACAATTGATATCCGATATACTAAGTGAGGCACATCGTTCCCAATATTCTATTCACCTAGGAGGTATGAAAATGTATAAGGATCTACGTAGATATTTCTAATTTTCAGGTTTGAAGAAAATTTCGCAGAATATATAAGTAGATGCTTGACGTGTCAGCAGGTCAAAGTAAAACACCGCAACCCAATAGGCTTACTCCAACCATTGCCATAGTAGAATAAAGTGGGAACATGTGACCATGGACTTTGTAGTCAGGTTACCTAGAGCCAGTAATAGGTTAAATGCCATATGGGTGATTGTGGATTGACTGACGAAGTCGGCACATTTCATTTTGATTTGAGTTTCATTCGGCATCGATAAACTGATCCAAATATATATGTAGCTGAGATAATTTGACTGCATGGAGTGCCAATTTTTATCATGTCAGACAGGGATCGCAGATTAACTTTCGATTCTAGGAGAGTCTACATAGAGCCATGGGTACTCAGTTGAACTTCAATTCGATTATTCCTCCACAATTTGAGCGGGTGATACAGATTTTAGAAAACATGCTACGGGTATGTATTTTGGATTTTGGAGGAAGTTGGAAGAGTCACTTACCGTTGGTAGAGTTCTCCTACAACAATAGTTTTCAAGCCAATATCGGCATGCACCATTCGAAGCTTTATATGATAGACCATGTCAATCATCGAGATGTTGGGCAGAGATAGGAGAGGTCACGGTGTTGGGACAGGAAATTGTTGAGGAAACTACTAAGACAGTACACATTATATGAGAAAGATTAAAAACTGCACAGTGTAGACAAAAAGAACTATGTAGACAAATGACGTAGACCTTTAGAATTTCAGGTTGGAGATAGAGTATTCTTGAAAATATCGCTTCGAAAATGAATCTCCAAGTTTGGCATGAAAAGTAAATTGAAGCCATGATTTGTGGGCTAGTGGCTTATAAATTGATTCTACCATCGCAGCTTGAGCAGGTTCACTATGTGTTTCACGTGTCCATACTAAAGAAGTATTTGCCAGATCCTTCACATATGGTTGATTTGTAGGATTCACAGGTAGACGAAGATGTGTCATACGAGGAATGTGCAATATAGATACTGAATAGGAGAGAAAGCAACTTAGATCCAAATCTATTCCTTTAGTCGAAGTATTGTGGAGACACTACAACATTGAAGAAGCCACATGAGAAAAACAAACAGAGATGTATGCCAAGTATTTAGAATTATTCTAAAATTAAGGTATTATTTCAATTTTGATGAAAAAATTAGGTTGAATTAGGATAAAATTTCGAGGGTAAATTGGGTTATGGATTGTGTAACACCCCTAGAAGTACTAACACAAAGTCCTATGTCAGATCTCAAGGCACTAGGAGGTGCCTTGAAATTTTGGTATGGTCTCCTCTGTTTATATTATAATTACAAAACATTCAACCTGATAAACAAAATCCATAATATCTTGTACATACATACAAAATATAATAATAGTGAAAGTTTATATACATCTAATAATGTACGATAGATCAAAGTGCAAAAGGATAAACAAAATACATGATTATACAAACATTCTTTACTCTAACAAAAGTCATAACGTTCAGTGCAAGACACATAATACTACTTGAACGAGCTAATACTACTAGGGGGTATAGAGACTAAAAAATGAAGAAGGAAAAGGTGAGTAACAATGATTACCTAGTGGGGAAGCAAACAATTTCTACCAATAACCTCTCCTAATACGAATGAATAAACATACTAAATCATTTTAACATATGTAAAGTTTTATAGAAGAAACTACTATTAACTGGTACATATAGCTAGGGATGAGCAACTAAATATTTTAAAACTCATATTACATCCATCAGTAGTAATCACTATAACATTTTATTTTTATACAAATCTAATTGACCAAATGGAAACATTAAACATGAATTTCATTTTATATATCAAAATAAGGCAACATATACATAATACACAATGCTGGAGTAGTGGAATTAGAGAGTTGGGATTCACGATTGGATCGTTCCTAGCCGAGACATGATGTTTCATAATAAACTATTAGTTCTTGATTTTGTGGTTGGTCATTATTTACCACACTTGCGGGACTATTATTTTGGCTTATGCTGACCGTTTGACGTGACTGTAAGCAATGGATCTCTTTTTTCGATGTGTTAGAACATTCGATTACTATAAATTATTAGTGATCACTAACTAATCATCTTCGTTTATACCTATCAGGCATGCATGTGATTATCAAATATATAACCCCATTCGTATACGACCACCTTTACATTACAAGTTCACTGGTAAAGATAAAAAGGAATAAACCCAGATTTCAGTTGTGACTCCACTCTCATACGCGTCCCATACCATGTATGAGTTTGGTTGTCCCTACCATACATCCCAAGATAGTATATCACTCCGAATGATATGACAGACTATCCCTTCAGGTATTTACAATCTCTTTAATAATTCATAAAATAGCTACATATATATATATATATATATATATATATATATATGGGAAATGTTCAGCACCCTAAGTTTTACCACACACTTTAACAAACGTTTTTTGTCTTACATAGGTTAGAAGTTTTGGAATGAGCTGATTTTTGGTGAGGATGATCTCTATGATTAGAAGATCATCCTCCCCAAAAATCAGCCCATTCCGAAATGTTTAGCCCCATGTTTACACGTTGAAAAATCGTGGGCCGTCCATTTTTTGTAAATCAATTTTGATGGGGTTAGAAGTTTTGGAATGAGCTGATTTTTGGTGAGGATGATCTCCTCACCATAGAGATCATTCTCACCAAAAATCAGCTCATTCCGAAACTTCTAACCCATGTAAGACAAAACGCGTTTGTTAAACTGTGTGGTAAAACTAAGGGTGGCGAACGGGACCCTATATATATATATATATCATTTCCTTTCTTTGAAAACAAATAACAAATTTTCTTTGTAAACAAATGAGAAATTAACATTACAGAGTTGAAAATAGATATCCAGTTTTCTACCATGCAACTGTGGTCATGTGGCCTAAAATAAATAATTGTATAGAAAAGTAAACAACACCTCACATTAACAGAAAGTAAATAAACACGCAGCTAATATCATTATCCTTGTATACCCATTCACCAACTTACACATTACACAACAATGTAAAATGCAAATCACTCATTGGTTATATTTCCTACCCACAGCCACCTGCCAGCTCATAGAGCCTGTCATATGTACCACTGCTACTACACCGCTATCCCAACTGATCACGGGCCCAGTTTGGCATGTGCACGGGCTGTGACATCCCATATTTTCGGTATTAAATCATTTTTCATACTTCGAAATTTATTTTTTTCATTTAAATTAAAAATTTACAAAACTTAAATCAAAACGGGATTCGAGTAGTGCACAAAATCCAATTCGTGAAAATAATCTCGATGAAATATCCTACCCACATATAATTTGTTATCAAATACAATTGAATACATCAAAAATGAAGGTCTGGACGTGAATTTGAAATAACAAAAAGAATTCTATATTTTTGGAAACACATTATAAGTTTTCGTTAAAATCCTAAATGTAGTTTTCACAATCTACTGTTATTAATAGAAATTGAGTGTCCTTACTAACCTTTGTGAGATATGATTAAAGTGTGCACGAAAATCGAGAAAATTGGTACCAAAATCAATGTGGATTTGACTTCAAGGCGACTGATATTTTAATTTGCCCACTGGTTTTGAAGATACCGATGCCGTCGTCATTTTTCCCTTCTACGACGGAGGATGGTTTGACCTCAAAATGGATGAAATTCGAGGTTTAAAAAGTGAAACCCCTGTATCATATACGACTGATTTTTGACGAAATAAAATTAAAAAAAAAAGAGAAAATGAAAAGAAATTGAGTGGGTTTTGTAGAGGTCGATGCCGCAGATGTTTTTCCCTTCTACATCTGAAGTCAATGAAGACCCGTTCGTGGCTAATCTGAGGTTGAAATTTGAGAAAAAAAATTAAATTTTCATTTTAAAACCTTTTGCTGGTTTCAGATGCATATAAGAGATGATGAACAATGATTTCGTTTAAAAAATTATTTATATAAGTTTTGGGACAAAATCGATATTTTATATATTATTTCGTTTAACGATAATTTGATCGTTCGGACTCCAAAAGTAACAAATGAATACTCTATTTTATATAATTTTTTTTTCTAAATCTAATGGTGTAGTAAAATTCTAAAAATTATGTATCTAACAAAAATTTACTTTTTTAGCCCGATGTGACCTTAAAATTGATATCATTTCTATTTTTGACGATAATTCGACTTTCTACGCTCCAAAAATGACAAGTAAATAGTCCATCTTTTATAATTTTTCATTCTGAACCCAATAGTTTGATCGAATTTTAAAAATTCTAATTCTAGTAAAAAATCATTATTTTAGCTTAGTCCAACTCAAAAATTGAGGATTTTGTAATTTTTCTGTTCAGACTCACATTTGAGCATACTTATAGGTTAAAATATACTTTTCAACTATTTTGAATCCAATGGTGAGGTCAAATTTCATTAAAAATGACTAGACCAATATTCTAAAAGTTTTACTCTAAGTCCCACTTTTAGGATTTTCTCAAACTTCCACTATTTGTTATTTTTTTATATACGAATAAAAAACTTGGGATTTTATAGATTGGGGTTGAATTTTATTAGAATTAACTTGAATTTTGGGAGTTGATGGGTGTAGGGAGTGTATTGGATTTGGATTAAAGAATTAAGATGGGTTGGAAGATGTTTTAATGGCTTGAAAGGGGCTATTTCATTTCGACACTCCACATGTTCGATGAAATGCCTCAATGAAATGATTTAAGGAAATGGTGAGATTTGGGGATAGGTAAGGTATTGGATCTGCTTGGGTAGGGGTTTGGATGGTGTAGATGGGATTTTTATTGACTCGGGGTTGTTATTCCATGTCAAGCACGTCACATGTTCGATAAAATGCTTCAACGGGGTGGAAATGGGTTTGAGGCAAATGACTTGGGGTATGAATTAGCTCAAGCATGGTATGTTTGGTGTTTTGACATTTGTATTTTTTATTTGAATTTTTTTTTTGTGGTTTTTGGGTATGACTCATTAGTTGAATTTTTAACATTTATCATGCCTTATTTTCTCCTTAGATGAAACAATATAACATCTTCAAGGCTTTGAGAGGGGATTCTTCTAGGAAGAGTAAAAAATAAGAAGGTTGTTCCTCCCGAGGATAGTTCTTCGAGCAGTTCTAATAAGAGGGGCTTCAAATACCCTTACATAGCGAAAAGGAGTATGAAGTAATACACAGTTATCCTCTAGTAGTAGTAGAGCATGGGGTGGTTGTAGCCGAGATTGATAATACTGTGGGATTGACGGTGATCATACCCCTGAAATTGCTACTCAAATATAAGATACTCCTCTGCCATTTGGTCTCTACCGTCATATCTTCGCTTGCATGCATGCTGACATCAAAGTACTTCTACCTACTAGATAGTTTAGGGGTAGTTAGTACCCTTTCTACAATATTTATGAGACTTCTTCTGCTGTACTTAAGGCACAAATGGGATTGGCGAGATTTGGTATCTTTTTTAAGATTCCTCACTTCATGGTCAATAGAAATCTGATTACTACACTCATGGAGAGGTAGTTTCCTTAAATTCATATTTTCCATCTCCTTGACATGGAACTTGGAATTCAACCCTTTGATTTTGTGGGTATTATCGGGATCGGAATAAGAGGACTACCTATAATTCTCGTAAAGGTTGATGATGAGAGGTATTGAAACTTTTAGGTCTTTGAGCTATTCATGCTTGTCAGTAGCTGAAGGAAATGAGGTCGAGCATCACATGGTTAAAGGAAATGTACTTGAAGAATGGTTTTTACTTGTAGATTTGAGCTAATCACTCTCGTTTTATCGTCATGTTTAGATGACTATTCCTTATCATATTGGGTGCTTATTTTTTCTCTGAGGACCAAGGTTCAATTGATGTCATTTTCCTTTCGGTTTAACGAGATATAGATCACATTCATGAATACAATTGGGAAAGCCTGATACTTGGCACCATTATTGGGGAAATGGATCAAGTGGTCTCAAGTGTGATGGGATAGCCTAGTGATGGAATATCTCTTTGTTTCTTCTAGCCTTTTGTTAAGGTACTTCACAATTTTACTTTGGTTTTTGTAGTCTCTTTTCCATGCATCACATTTCTTTCCTCTTTTGTAGTTAACCTCGCATCGTTATTTTTCCTTTTATTGCCTTCATGTACCTTCAAGAGGAGTTGACTATCCTATGGGTCAGAAATTGGCTATCTGTCCCATAAAGACACAAAAAAAGTAGGGGTTCGTTTGCTCAGGCTCATTTAGGTCGATGCTCTACCGAGATGTAAGTATTGTCTCATTTCTTTATCTTTCTTTATTTTCATTCATTTTTCTCTTGCCTTACCTACTCATTTTTTTCATTTTTAGATCATCATTCCTCGAGTGCTCGAGTTACCATATTTTGTCTCTACTCATCAGGACTTTGCTGCAACTCGCCTCATTGACTTTCAGAGGATGGTTCTCCCATGTTACATCGGCAAACTTTCTTATGTGTTCTACCTGGGAAAGCGCCTCTTATTTCAATGCTATGGTAAGGCTTGCATTCCTTATAATCCTCCTCTTGTGTTGAGTTTCGGAGCCATTGAAGGTGGCATGCTTGCCAATTCTGAGAATATTCTTGGAAAGCAATTGATTATTCCTAGGAACTTGGATAAGTGGTTTCAAGAGGTAGTTGAGGGGGTTCAGAAATTCGGTGGCGTTTATGTTCGCCAATACAAGGCCCAAGTATCTTTCCTTACCTTTTTATCTTTTTTTCTTCTTTAGTTGTCAATATTATTTTTTAACTTCTCGTTTTTGTTCTGTTTGCATACAGAGTACTAAGTTGGCTAGGTACCTTGAACGAAAGGAAATGAGGAACATCAACATGGCTCGACAAGCTTCTTAAATTGAGCAACTCTAGTGTGAGCTGGTAAACCCTTATAATATTTTCCCTTATTTTGAAAACTCTGATTCAATCACTTTGTTTCTAATAGGCTCTTCAATAGACATGAGAAGGCGCTAGTTTTTTATATGAAAGGCCGCCTGAGTCATTATAGGTTAGTAGAAAAATTAATTTTGTAAATAACTATTTATTTAATAAAACAAAATGACTATGCTTATTAACATGTATATATATATTAGCTTCATCAGGGAGCTTCTGGATGTAGTGCTCTTTATACTCCGACTAGTGTTTACCGAACACCTTATTACCCGAAGCCATCCATTGAGCCACATTGAGCAAGCGACTTTGGTTCTCAAGGGTACTTCCAAGCTGGAAATTGTTCTACTTGGAAAACAACAAGAACTAGCCATTCTAGGTTCATAGACTGTTGGTTCACGAGACCCTCAGAATCCTAATCCAACTATGTTGTTGAAGAGTGTGAACATGATTATCTAGTTGAATTGGAGCGAGAGGCTAGGCTAGAAGTTGAAAGAAAGCTAGTAATGGAGATCTAGTTGCTGACCCAATAACTCAAGTTGATGTTTCCAAGTCTTCTCAAGAACCATTGCAAGGAATTGGCGGTCCGATGACTAGGGCAAGGACAAAGAGGATGGAAGAGGCATTACAAGGCTTGATTGTGGAAGTCCAATACAAAGAGACCATTCTAGAAGATTCTAAGGCTAACTTCGGAGATATCAAAGTTTCATCAAGGATGGTCAACTATCTTTTTATGCAAGAGATTAATTTAGAAGATTAATTTGAATGCAAGGGTAAATTGGGAATTTTTATGTTCTAATTGTCCTTAGTTTTGAATTCTTTATTTCCTAAGGACTAATTAGACTTTCTTTATTTTTCCAATGACTAATTAGAATTAATCTTGATCTAATTTGTCTATAAAATGGCACCTCACTTTGTAATTGAGACACAATTGACAATTTACTTTTTATGAGAATTGAAGTTTCTTCAAGAACTTTGTTTCGTTTCATGTGTTCTAGTTTGAGTTCTTTATGAGATCCTTATGAGTTCTTTATGAGTTCTTGAAGGAGGGCATGAATCTTCGACTTATCAAAGGAGTAATCATCCTTTGTGACGTCTCAAGGTTGGGATTTTAGGGACTTAGTTTCCTTAAGGTTCTAATCCGATCAACATCTTTTGTTCCCAAGTGATCTAACACGTTTTGAAGACATCGAATTCAAGGGTTCCTAGAAGAGATCATCAAAATATCTTCAAGAGGGTTCATATCATTCAAGAGGGATCATATCATTTGGTATCAGAGCACCAAGATTGCTGGAAAATACATCAAGAATGAAGTAATTCTTCGAAGATTTGGTTCGGGTGACATTCGAATTGGAGAACAACGGGGTTAGACCTTGCTTCCCAACAAAGATTCATATCTATTTAAAAAACCCACTATGGCTGGAAAACAGGTTCCTTCATAAAATTCACACCTATTTTTTTTTCCTCTTGTTGGATTTTCTTGCTGAAACTTCAAAGAATTATTGAAATTACATGTTCTATGTTGTTAATCTTTAATTTCTTTCCTTTTAATTCAAAACCATTGTTGTTACGTTCCTTATAGGAAAATCAGGCTCATTCACTGAAATTAGTTGCTGATTTTATTTGTTATTTTATGGATCCTCATTGAAAAAAAAAAAATTTAGAAAATTTCGTTCTTACTTAATCCATTTATGTTTCTAAATTTTCGTTCGGAATTACACCTTGTTGATCGATCTTCTTGAATGTTTTGAAGAACAAAACATTTGTTGGGTTTCTTGTCAATTAACCACGATTCCTTGTTGATCTTTATTGCTGGAAAAATTCAGAAACAACGAGATTCAGATCAGTTACGACAATTTTCAGAAAATCTAAATTTACATAAATTCACACCAATTTAAAACTAAGTGTTGATGGAAAAAAAAAAACCGGGTTGTAGATCTCAAACATTCATTGTTGCTGTTAACATATTTTGCTGATCTTTAAAGGTCTTTAATGGTCCGTCATTGATAATAAGAAAAAAAAAGGGGGGGGGGGGTTTGAGGGAGAGAGAAAAGTTTATTGTTGAAACTCTTGGTGAGGCTTGTCTTGCTGAAAATTCAACCACAACACCTTGATCTTGGCTGATTTGATAAACTTTCAATGGTTGGCATTGTTCGCCATTATCGCTGTATTTGTATGGTGTTCTTTGAAACTGCATTCGTGCCTTTAATGTTCTTTCAATGAACATCAATGAATGAAAATTTTGCCATTTAAAGGACTAGAAAACATCGTCCAAGTTGCTGAATTCATAACGTTCTTGATTAAAAAAATTTAAATTTCAGAACAGCCATTATAAAGAAACTCTTGATATTGCTATTTTTTTGTTTCTTTTGTTTTTGTTTTTGTTTTTCATATTCCTTTCTTCTTACATATAGAAATGTTGATTGTCTTGCTAAATTTATTGTTGAACAAATGACGATTTGTTGTTGAATTTTAGATTAGTCGTAATGTGTTCATAACATTGTTGATTTATAGTGTTACATCTTGCTGAATTGCTTGAATTTATCTCTTCTTTGACAAAATAACCATGCAAACTCACTCCAAATCAGACTGGTCGTATCTACTCTCATTTGTTGTTGTTCTTTAATGGTCTTACGACAAAACACCTTCAACGAACAACAACTGTTGCTGTTCTTTAAGATCTTCATAGTTTTACAATGTTATCTTGCTGAAATTACAGCAAGTGTGTTACAACCATTGTTGAGAATTCAGATCAGTCACAGCGTGTGACATACTAAAATTCAGATCAGTAACCTTCGATCAAATAAACGACATCATCCTTAACGTTGATGTTCTACCGCAACGTGTATACTGAGAATTGTTTGCACTGTTCAAACTTTCGTCTGCAATATATGTATTCTTGCTGAGTTCTTGTTTTTGTTTTACGATTGTGTGTATCTTGTGATTGTCCGAATTTGATTATTCTTTGATGTGTTACGTATAAGAACATTGATTGTGTTTGCTGAATTTTTGTCACAACGTGTCTATACAAATATACTATATTTGCTTCTTGCCATTAATCACGTTCTCTTTAAACAAAAAAAAAAGGATTTGTTAGTTGCTATTTGTAGTTACAGAAAATCGATAAATTGGAGTTGCTAACTTCAAATGGCCATAACTTTTTATCCGGGTATCGGAACTACTATTAGTGCATATCAAATCGAAGCTCTTTTCGAGATCTACAAGTTCAATAGGCACAGCCTTGTTACACACAGTATCGACCTCCAATTCTATCGTTTTCATCACTTTTCGAGACTTACAAGATTGTTGTATTCTTTTGTTGTTTTCGTTTATTTAAACTTACAAGATTTCAACCATGAGTAAGGAAGGAGGAGAACCACTGATGAGTGTCTCCAAACACTCAATTATACGCACATTTTCTGGATATTTATCTTGATTTTTGTACCTATTTCTCTATATTAAGATAATAATCATGATAAGCCTCAAACCACCACGTTGCATGTTAATTAGGCTTAATTATATATAAATAAATTCATTTACTAGATAAATCTAATTACGTGTGTTTCTTGTGCAGAAAATCAACAATTTGGAATCAAAATCTCAAGGCAAAAGCATTTGGGCCCACTTTGGAATGCCCTAACACTTTGGAATGCCCTAATCCTTAACTCATATTCTCCTCTTTTGTCTTTTTGTGCAAAGAAAAGTGGAGGCTACTTTTAGACTCTTCTACACACATTTTTCTCTATAAATAGAGCCTTCATTTCTAGAGAAAGGGTCCCATCTGGTTCTCTTCCAAGACTCCTTTAATCTAAGGCTCTTTGCCTATTCTCTTATTTTTTGTATTTTCATTTTCTAGTTATTTTTCTTTTGGTTAACTAGTCTTGTAAGAAGTAGAAGAAGAAGAAGTTGTAATTTTCTCCATGAAATGAAGAAAAGTTCTTTCATCTCTATAGATTAGTTTTAACCTATGTCTTCCAACCTGCGTGCATACATTGAAAGCAAACATGCGATAAATTTATTATTTTCGAGAGCCACCAATGGCCTAGAAGAACCAGAACTACTAAAACACAAGGCAAAATATGAAAATATGAGCATCTAATAAATATAGAAAGCTAGCTGCATTAAGCACACGTAAACAAGATTTATCTTGTCTATTATTTATGTAAGGCGCAATTTGTTTCCCATTTTTTAGGTGAACTATCATGTTTCATAGATCAATAAATGAATTTACATTTTTTTTTTGTAAGTAAAAATCATTTCATTAAAGCGGCAGAGATGACCAACTAATACCGACAAGACACTGACACCAATGAAGGTGAAATACAACAAACTTGATCACATCGAACTAAAAAAATTTCAAAGAAGACCCCCTTTAACTCACTAAAGACCTTACACCCAAAAAAGAGTACAAAAAAAAAAAGAAAGAAACTCTAACACCGATAAGGAATAAATGCATTTACACATACTTGGCTTAAGTGGCAACATACCTTATATGTTCAATTAACTGACGTGCACAGGCCACTAGCATTGGCTGCGAACATTGTAGTTTTGAAGATATCATGATGTTATGGTAAACAAAGACAAACTACACGGGGTAATGCACAAGCTAGCTTACTTCATCTCATTTATCGAATATTACTGACACATTGAAGGTTGGATTGATTGACATCCCTTCCTCCTTCCTGGTGGATAAAATAGAATAATGTCACAAAATCTCTAGTTAAGAGAAAAAAAAATACAACGAAAACTTGAAGATCATCAACCAATTGTTCAAAGTGCACTCGAGTCATAAGTTGATATGTAAAATGAGAACATAACAGTTATGGGTGCTGACATATTGTCCATACTCCATAAAATGCATGTTCTAGGACAATGGTTCAATGTAGATTGAAATTCTCTTCTACTGAAAACTTCATCTCTCAATGTTCTAGCAAATCACTGGCGAGGGGGGGGGGGACCCAGCATTGAAAAAATTGCAGATGACAAGCACAATAGTACACTTTAACATACAACAGACCCTTTAAATGGATCTAAAGCTGATTTGGTAAACTAATTTGCTATAAGTCTTCAAAATGTTATCAGCATATATGACTATAGAAAATAAGTCTTGCAAATCGAAACCTAACATCCAACACATGTATATCAGACATAGGGCATAGATATGCTCAACTAGTGAAAGATGTGCAAACTGGCATGCAATATCGTTCCCATACTTCTTATTTGAGTTGCCAAAACCTACAAAATGTTTAAATATTAGAAATGTCTCCACACATCACTCCATATAAAGGGTATTTAACAACTCACAAGAAATTGATCATCATAGCTGCATATCACAATATCTGTTTTATTTCCCTGCATTGCATAAATTAGTAACTTTAGTAGATTTTAAGGCAGAGCACCAAACATCCAAATTTATAAAAGTGGAGCCATTCAATTCCGAGAAGATGAGAATGAGGGTAGTGCTAGAGCTTCCCGAAGGAGGTCTCTGAGCCCATTGCAAAGGTGCTTCAGAAGTCGAATCAAATTATAACTTTCACCATGTTAGATCCATCAAGTACAAGTTGAAGCAAACCGAAGACCATAAAAATGCATAAACATTTCATTAGACTAATAAACCATGAACAAGAGGGCATAAACGATAACAGTGATAGCATAAAGGGGAAAGGGCCACACCTAGACATTGCTTTCTTCCATTAATATCTCCTTGGCTTTCTCACATAAACCCCTCACCTACACCCAGTAAAAATAGATAATACTTATTATTCATAACATTTTCAAGGTTAGAAATCAAGAAATGTAATCATAAGGAAAAGTCAATTAACAAAATGACAACAACAAATTATTTGTAAAACAATGTTGCTAGAATTCTCAAAGTAATATAGGACGAGTAGTAAAGAATTATGGACTGCATGCCAAATAAAATGAAAGGCTTTACCTTAAGGTCGAAGATAAGGGTAATTTGGTGATTTTCTATTAGTCTCCTACAGAAAACGAGGGGTCAAGTAGTATGTCTTTAGTTTGAAATAGAGGGGAGGCTTAAGAGGCCTCACAAACCATCTTAAATTAGACCAAAGATGAGTTCAAACTTTTCTGCTTATAACATATCAAAGGTCAGGAACAAAACCTACAGAGATAAAGAAAAAAAAATGTACCTGGGATAGAAGATGCAACAACACATAATGAGCTGCAACACCATCATTACCGAGAACAGTAGTTAGATGCCCTAGCAGAGTTTCTCTTATCCCTCTGATGGAATCAGGTTTTGGTTGTGTGAACAATGGTTAAAAAAGTTAAACACAGAGAAAAAAAAGAGAACATATTTTATACAGGAGTTCTGTTTGTAGCCTGAAACTTGGGAGCAAACCATCTGGATTCAATAAAGAAACAAACAAAGCCTTTTCCCAATACAAACCATCTTAAATATTTAATTTTTAAATCCTTGCATCTAAAAATGGATGGTTAAATTCCTCATAAAACAGACCCAGGAGTATAAATACCTAACAGAAGGCTGTTTTGTGTCCAATCCACGATGTGTACTCATTGTCCACCTATGAATAAATCCAGACCATTAAATCTTGGGGTAGCATCTTGGATGGACAACAGTCCATCGGTTGTATAATCCCAAGTTTCATTATTATGTAATGTATTGGCCAACACAAACAAAATATTTAGCTTGCAAAAGTTAATATTATGTGGAGCACCGATTATTCATTTTCTTAATCCATTTTTGTATCTAACATATGAAATCACAGACCTTTCTAAGATGCAAATGGGACAATGTATCTTCACAAAGGTCATTGGAGCAATCGTCAGAATCATCCACTTGTACCATAAGTTCTAGATCAAAGGTGAAGACACCAACAAACTCAAAGATATCATTCAGTTTCAGATCAGACTCTGGTGAGTCATACACCTGCGGGACATGGTCCAATAGAAAAACTTAAGGACCGTTTTTCTTCACATTAAATAAAAGAAGGGGCGGTGCTTTGAAAGCACATGACACAATTTTAAAATCCAAACCCATGAGTTGGTCAAGTTCGTAAGTTACAACTTTTTTGCAGTTTCAACAACAAAGTATTTTGAGAATTACCTTAACTAGACATGGAACATTGACTTGAGGCCTCAAGTCTCAATAGTGTCATAGGGTGTATGTTATCATTGACAGATGAAACAACTTGAAACTAAGGGCCATCCATGACATTTAATATGAAGGCTGGATCGTCTGTTAAAGCTATCATGGATTAGACTCTACACCTTCTATTGCGTATCAGTGGTCAGTATAGACCTAGGAATAATTTGTGATGAGGTTAATCTTCTAGAGGTCCTTTGTTCAAATAGGAAATAATTTGTGATGCATGAGAGTGTCGTAATCTATTGTTTTCTTGTTCTTGAAATCTTGGTAGATGGCCTCCCATTTTCTCTCTTTTAATAAAATATTTATCTATATATAAAATGAAAAAAATAGAAGGCCCTTTTTAATCATACTAGAAAGGAAATTTTTTTCCATATACCATAAGTTCATTCAACAACTTAATGAGCAGATTCACCTGATGGACGTCTATCAAACAAATATGGTTGTGTTTAGTAGCTAAATTGAGTATGAAGGTACAGTACACTAGCCTCTTTCAAAAATCATTTTTCATACAAAACAGTATAATAAGGGTTAGGCTGTCGTAGGTTACAAGATGTGTGCTTGGACGCGTTGACAAGTGTACGCGTGTTGACACGACAAAAAACCCTAAAACTACCATGTTGTACATAATCCACTCCAAAATATGACTTCGAATGGAATAATTACTAGAGAGTATTCAACAAATCACATGTTCAAATTCTATAGCCAGGTTTTCCCCAGACAATTCTTTTACCACCGAATGACATATGTGTACTAAACCATAGGTATTACTTTAATGTATAACTGAAAAAAAAAGGTAAAAAAAATCCAAGAAAACTGATCATGGTTGAAAGCTATCAAGCAATGGACAAAAAAACTAAAACCAAAACAAAAACAAACAAACAAAAAGTTCAAATAAAATCTTGCTCGCAAGAGAAACAAAACCCAAATGCTGAAACTCCAAATGGACAGATAATATGGTAAGAGAATGAAAGACAACGCTTCTAGAATACCTCATTATCTCTAAAGAAACACTCGCTATGCTGTTTGAATATCTGGGCCACTGGAGTTCCACCCACAGCCTGTTCCACCAGTTTGTCACTGGAGCATGAGTTTTATTGAATTATTAATTACCAAATCTATGTCAAATGATATATTGAACTTGTAATTGCATCATTGTACATGAATAATTTCAAACAGCATCACTGGACTCCAACTCTTCCCCAACAATACTATTGAAATCTGACTCATCAATGTCATCCTCCCTAATTTCATCTGTGGCAGTTAAAGGTGTCGTGATAATTAGAGGTGCATTGATCGTTATTTCTGGCATATCTGACCTATCTCATGTTACGTTATCATCAGAGGCGATCAAAGTATCTACCATATTTTGATCATTGCAAGGCAAGCTTTGCAAGTAATCATCGATATCCTCTACTGTACCATTTCCTCACATTTCAAATAAGTCTCTTAGTTTTGATTGTATAGTAGTATACCAGTTTGAATCCATGAAGTCCTTGACGTAGAATACTTGTGTGGCTTGAGATGCTAGTACAAATGGTTCATCGTAAATATTTGCTCCAGTATTGGATAAATATGTGAAATTCACGAGCGTAAATCCCAAGTCATCTTTTTTTATTTCTCTTCTAACATCAACCCCTCACATTTAAATAATATAACATGCTTCCATCCATAATAATTGAGCTCTATGATATTAGTCAATACACCATAATAGGCAATGTCTCCTTGAATTGGGTTTCTATCACTAACATTTGCGAAACTTGATGTATTTACAACCACAATAACTCCGTTGTTTTGAGTTTTTCTCTTACTTTCACTTTCTTTCGTGCGAAACCTGAACCCATTAATGATGTACGTGTTGAATCTTTTTGTAACACAATCAAGACCCTTTGCTAATTTTCTAACTTCATCTGAAAATGCAAAATTTTCTGAATGGGAGGACATGTTGAAAAGTCAATCATCAAATTCTTTAGCATGAAGTCTATCAATTTCAAAACACTGACCCGACGAAGCCGCTGCTTAAGTTCATTCTTGTATTTTCTGTATATATTTGAGTTCAAGAGATATGATTAACTATGGATATATTACATTCAACATGCATGGTAAAATTTAAAATAAATATGCATTATTACTCAAAGTATGGGACAAGCATCTCAGAGTTGAAAAGCATGTATCGATTTACTTGTCTCCATGATATTTCATCTAGAGTAAACACTTGTTCTTTCCCAACGATAGACCTGAGATAGTGTTACCAAAGTCATCATTTCTTATTGACCGATTAAACCTTATCTCCACACTATTAAAGTACCTCGAGCAAAATGTTAAGCATTCTTCTGCAAGATACCCTTCTACGATGGAACCTTCTGGTCGACTTCGATTATGCACATACGATTTAAATGTGAGAAAGTACCAATGACCATGCATTGAGATAATTTGACTATGAGATTGAATAGTGTGGTGTATGAGAAACTAAAACAAAAGGAAGACAAAAATTAATGCATAACTTTCAATAGGGTACATCCATTGATAATGTACTGGTCCAGCGATTCGTGCCTCGGCAGCCAAATGAATGAGTAAATGCACCATAACATCAAAGAAAGCTGGGGGAAAAATCCATTCTAAGTGGCATAATGTTAACACAATCCAACACTGCAACCTTTCAAAGTCATCTACCCGTGCAACCTTAGAACACAACTCCCTAAAGAATGTGCACAACTTAATCAGGTTTGCGTTCACATGCTTAACCAATGTACCTCTTAAGGCTATCGGGAGCAGTTGTTGCATCAACACATGACAATCATGACTCTTGAGTCCTGAAATCTTACATTTTTTGGGGTTTACACATCGTGAAATATTCGCTGCATAACCATCAAGAACCTTAATATTCTGCAACACATTACAAAATTTCTCTTTTTCAATATTGCTCATTGTAAAACACACGGGGGGATAATATGTCTTATTTCTCATACTAATTAGATGAAGTTTATTTCGTATTTTCATTTCTTGCAAGTCTAGACGAGTTTTCAAATTATCCTTGGTCTTTCCTTCGATGTTTAGCAAAGTCCCAATGACATTATCACACACATTTTTTTTAATGTGCAAGACATCCAAACTTTGTCGCAACAAATTCTGTTTCCAATAAGGTCAGTCAAAGAAAATGATTTTCTTCTTCTAATTGTAAAAAATCTCTCGCATCATCTTCTCACCCTCTCTTGCGACCTTTTGCAACCTTAGAAATCTTTCCGAACGTGATGTTCATGCCCTCTACTTGTTACAAAACCTCATAACCCAATGGCAGGATTGGCATAATTCGATGTTCTTGTTCTCCATTGAAACATCTATTGTCAAATTTAAACCTATAGTCAGTCAACAGAAATCAACGGTGACCTAGGTAACAATTTTCTACTATGCTTCAAACATCGAGAGCAAGTGTCCTTATTGCAACAAGGACAAGCAAAATGCCCTTTGGTACTCCATCCAGACAATATAGCATATCCTGGAAAGTCGCTAATAGTCCATAATAGTGCAGTTTTCATTTAAAAGTTGGATTGCTATGTGCATCATATGTGTCTACGCCAAACTCCCACAGTTGTCTCAAATCATTTATCAATGGTTGCAAATACACGACGATATCATTGTCGAGTCTACAAGAACCTGAAATCAATAATGATAACATGAGATAAGGCTGCTTCATGCACATCCATGGTGGCAAGTTGTATATTGTTAGAATGACAGACCATGTACTATGAGAAATACTCATCGTCCTAAATGGATTAAAGCCATCGGTTGCCAACCCAAGTCTAACATTGCGATTGTCTAAAGAGAATGATCGATGTTTAATGTCAAAATCTTTTCAAGCAAGAGAGTCGGCTAGATGCCTCAAAGACCCATCGCATGAATGATGCGGTCTTCGTTGACATGAATAACCTTTGAAGCCTTGGAACCAATGGAAAATAATGCAATATTTTTCTAGGAATCTTTTTTTCTTTCGTCCTTAGAGAAATATTCTCATAATTCTCTTTATGTTCAACTTACTACCATCTCGAAGTACAGCACACCTTGCATAATTGATCATTGGTTGTGTCCTTCCACTATAACATACAGCCATTGGGGCACGCATCAATTTTATTGTAATTAAGTCCCAAGTCCCTAATGATCTTCTTCGCATCATAAAAAGACTTTGGCAACAACTCTCCCTCGGGTAATACTTCTTTCAAAAGCGTAAGCAACATGTCAAAGGACTTGTTGCTCCATCCAGACAAACACTTTATGTGATATAGTCGAACAATGAAAGAGAGCCTTGTGAACTTGGTACATCCGGGATACAACTCTCTATCTGCATCTTGAAGCAACTTGAAGAAATTTTCTGCTTCGGCATTGCGTCCTTGTATAGGATCACTTGCTCCAACAGGTACATCATTGTCCACACCCGACATACCAAAAGCATCGTGAAACATTCCATTCATATCAATACCACCTAGAGCATCATCACATGGAATAGTGGGTGTGGATGTGGAAGAAGTTTCCCCGTGATATTTTCATAGTGTGTAATGCTCCATAATTCCATAAATGATGAGATGCTCCTGGATAACATCTCGTTTCAAGAGCTTAAAGTTGACGCATTTCTTACATGCACATGGAATGAGGCCGGTTGATTTATTGGCAAATGCGAAGTCGAGAAATTTATTAACACCGTTTATATATTCGCTACTCACCCTACATTAGAAAATAATGTAGGAGAATTTTTAAAAACAAATCCCATTGAGTTATAAACATTGATGATGAATCATAACTAGATGAGTTTACCTCGACTTTTTCATCCAACTCTTATCCATCACTTCCTTCAACACCTAAATTCAAAAATTACTATAAAAAATAATACTATAAAGACTGTAACAAATGTGAGGTTTTCTATACAATCCATTTAGATTGAGAGAAGATAAAAGAAGAGAAGAGAAAATATGCAATTTTATCTTCCTTTCTTCTATTTGGATTGTTAAGTGGGGAGAGAAGAGAAGAAAAGTAGAGGGAAGAAAAGGGAAAAAATGTCAAATTTCGTTGTCTCTAGAAATGGAGATACGAGGAGGGAAGATAAGAAAGTGATGTTTTTCATTCAAAGTTTGTCCCAATTATTTTGAAAATTTCTAAAAATAAGTAATATTGGCAGGCCAGCAATTACTACTTACACCCCAAGTAAACAAACATCCTGCAAGCCATCCGACAGGACATTGGGCAAGCCATCCGACAGGCCATCCAACAAGCCATTGGGCAGGTCATCCAACAAGCCATTGGACAAGTCATCCGACAAGCCATTGGGTAAGCCATCCAACGGATTATCCAACAAGTCATTCGGCAGGCCATCCAACAAGCCATTAGGTAGACCATCCAACAGGCCATCTGACAAGCCATTGGGTTAATTTTGATGGCATAACCTATCCAATCCATAAATCTTTGCATGGTTAATTTTACTTCGCTAACCCAAGGCATATACAATAAAAACCTAAATAACAGCTCATAATAATCACAAAATATGTATATTTGACACAATTCAATCTTTTTTTATTATAAGATATACATATGTCACTATTGCAATATGCAGAGCTTTGAGAGTCCTATTGACCGAGCAACAGGAGGGGGTGAAGTGGGTAGCACCCTTTCCCAAGGGTACAGGGGTGGAGCCACTGGTCCAAATATTATAAGGGGTAAGTAAAATAATTTTCAAATTTATTTTCTAAACAACCATATAAGATTAATAATCCTTTCAAACCAAATCTAAGGCAAATTTGGTTCCAATGAAAATAAATGCATAAGGAAGGAAACAAAAATAACAAGTGAATGTTATACCTAGTTTGTGGTGAATCGATCTTCAATGGAACGCCACTGGGACTCCAACCCGTTCTCTAAAAAAATTTCCTATTTTTTAAAGATTTTCAACCCTTTCCTTACTGCAACTCCCGCTCTTTCTCTGAGTGTTCAAAATCCTTGTTTTAGATGAATCTTCTCAGCTCACCATAGTTCCTAAGATTCAAAAGAGACAACAAAAACTCCTTCATCTATTCTACTTCAAATGAAACTATTTGTAAAGAAATTAAAAGAAAAAAAATAGAGATTTGAAAACCCCATTTCCACAGAAAAATAAAGATTTTTTTATATTTTTTTGCTTTGAACCTGTTTATGAAGGAAAAAAAAAACAAATCAAAATCAATAAAATAGTGTTCTTTTTCAAATCTCTGTGATGCATATATCGATTTAAAAAAAACATATGGCATTTCTTCAAGTAATCAAAGATTCAAACACGAGACACGAGCTTCTCCTTTTAGCCTTAAACGATGATAGAGTCATTAATGGATTAAGCTTCTCCTTTTAGCCTTAAACGATGATAGAGTCATTAATGGATTAAAGTTTCATTTGGAAAACACATTATATAAATCCCATTATATAGACCTTGCAAGATCTTTGAAATAATTCTTAAGTTGTATATAAGTATCCTTCATATTCTTGTCAACTTCTTATATTTTCTTAAGAAATTTGTAAAAACTTTGGGCCAAATTAATAGGAACATCTAATCATGACATTGTTAATTGATTCAAATCGTTACTGTTCCTCTAAACAGAAGTTAAGAAATGAGCGCTTATTTTCTTTTAACATCTAAGCCCCTTGAAACAATCAATAACATGTGTTACCTTACCTATCCCTACTAAAAGTTGAATATAACAGAACAATTTTCCTCAGTTTTTTCCCCCCATTATTTTGTTTAGATGAAATCAAACAATGAGTTTTGATTTTCCAACCATACCCCATTTTTCCATGGAAAGTCACTTTCCACGCAATTAAGCATACCTTGAATTTTTATTTTCTTTTTATTTTTTCAAAATACTTTAATAATGTAACATTCGGTGACTCTGTTACTGCAATAGCTTAAAATTGATTATTGGGTGGCTAAAAAGCAACCACTGCAGTAGGTTTTTATGTGGTTATGGTTCTTTTAATCTTCAATTCTCAACTCCATTTGCTTGTTTTAAAATGTTGTTATTTAAAGCATGCAGTTTAGAGTATTTTATAGAACTAATTTATGTCTTTTTATGTGTATCCTTTTTCAGAAAAGCTAAATAAGGTTAAGGCTATAAATAACCTAAGACTCCTACATCTACAAGCGTGATGGCAAAAAAAGAGATATTTCGGAACATTGAAATATTATTGTAGACTTTAGCAAGAACTTGACAAAAAAAGTAGATGGTTGAGAATAACTTTTGCAATAGTACTTTTAAACAGCAAAATTCTATTTTGGTAATGCAATGATAAAAGTACTTAATGAATTAATAGTGTTTTAATTCAATCAATTACCTTAAATTAAAAGCATGCAAGATGTTAAAATTTAATTGGATTCTACGCTAAGGATAATTTCACAAATCATAAAAAACCATTTTATATTGGATAATGCTGAAGTGACCTTAGGATCGAACCTCATATCGTACTTCTTGATGTGAGTGTATGAGAACCATAGATGCTTTTCAATGAGATACGAGTGAAAAAGCATCTTTGATTCCTATCCACTTTCAAGTTGAGAACTGTGATATGAGGTACCAGATTTAGGTCACTCCAGCACGACTCTTTTATATTTATGAGGACTAAATTCTATGAACTTTGAAAAAAAAAATCAAAAAAAATTTATTTTTGACCATTGAATTCTAATTTTAAATTTGGAAGTTTGAAAGCCATCTATTCTCAAAACTTTGGATCAAGCCTTTTATTTATTTATTTATTGTTTTTCTTTGGGATCTGAGTTTTTTCATGAAACCTAGAGAATTGTGGTGTTTGATTGCCAATGTGATAATCCAATTGAGCTCAAAGACCATTAGTAAGATTTTAACTTAAACTAAGTTAGTAAGAAAAGTATTTTACTTCTTACCCGTGTTTTCTTTCTCTTACACGGTTATGCCGAGAAAATTTTACTTCCCACTAAGTAAAAAGTAGAAGTCATCTTAATTTGACTTCTACTTTAAGTGTTTATTTTTGTTTTCATGTAGTAGGTACTGGACCAAGTTTAGAGCCTTCCTGGTAAATGGGTTCAAGGTAGAAACTCGGGAGAGAAATCATTGATGCATGCAACACTCATGAGAAAACCAGAAACCAAGAAGAAAAATTAGATATTGCGTCATTTGGTTGTGATGAAAAGACAAAAGGCATTGACTTAATCTTTACTCTTTCTACATGTACACACAAGCAAATTGGGGAACTAAATAAATTTGGGTTGGGCAGGGAACACATACGTTCGAAATCTAACATTCTCTGAACCCGTGCATCTCTCAATGCTGCATCACCATTTGCGAGACGAAATGCAGTAACACCAGGTTAATTATACCGATCAGACCAAAACTCATCACAAACAAGCAAACAATTCCAAACCTGACTAGCCCAGATGTCAAAAAGTGGTTTCCAACTGTGTTGGCAGAAATTTCTGGAGAGATAAGAAACAATTACTTACAGGATATAGCAGCCAGCGCCTTAGTTCAGACAATCAATTAGGGTCTGAAGTGAAAGTAGATAGGAGAGGTTCTAGGCCATTTGTTTCCATTACAAGTTGGGCTCCTGGGGTTGCGCTGAACAATGGTTGTTACAACTGTTGCCATCTTTGCTCCAATGCCAAAGTGCGAGTTTTTGAGGTAACCAAGATTAGGTACCAAACCACCAATTGAGTGAAGGTCTACATAAGGATTAAAGCCTCTTTAATATCATCAACAGTTGGGAAAATCATAAACAATTACAGTATCTTTTTTCCTAATTGAAGAGAATCCCAACTCAAAATTAAATTTCATAATAGTTCAAATTAAATGGTTAGGCATATTTTTAATTTTGTAACGTTAAATTGGATGAAATTGTTGCTTGAAGGCAATCCAAGAGAAAATTAGCAAGATTTGAAGGGTTCTGAAATAAAGCCCAGTTGTAAAAAAAAGGATCAATCTATGACTTGATCATTTGTATCCCTATTGCAATCTAATGCATGTGATATAATATATAAATGAAAAAGATGTAATAAAAATAAAGTAAAAAAAAAAACTACATCCTGCCTTACGGATTTTGTACAACAATCACGCTCTACACCAAAACTATTCTTTTCTAGGATCATTTGTTTTCCTTTGTCAACATCCCGCTCTTTGCAAAATCGATTAGTAGGTGTGCCATAAACTACTATACTTTCCATAATTTCCTTTCTAACCATTGAACAAAATAAATCTCGAGATTTATCTAAAAGTCCCTCTTATAGAATACCCATTCACTAGTATTAACCATGATAGAATCAAAACCAATATCTTTCCTCTACATTTCGATCAATGTCACCTCAGTCTTCTTCAAATCATTTCTAACAATAGTAATTCATAAGCACATTGTACATGGACTCTCCTTTCCATCACACACACACACACAGACACAAACACAATTGTGAGGCTATCTCCATAAATTTCAATTTCACAACCACATTGAGAATATCATTAAAAAATAAAAATATAAAATAATAATAATAAGTTGTATAGCTTGTCAACCAACTATAAATTAGATTAAACATTGAAAAAAATAAAAAATAAAAGTTCCCACTACTGCACAATAAGAGTTCACTAACTTCTCCTCTCTAAGTTATTAATAATCAATTTAAAAATATAATTTAGATGTCATTATTTAGAAAAATTGTGACTTTCCATTACAAATCTAGGTTTCTACCTAATAGCTTCTAGAACATTCACATGTTGTGTGCTTGCTTGTTTCAAAAGACAATTTATAGACTGATCTTCAAGATGGGTATGTCTCCGCACTATAAAAAGGGTTGCACCCTCCTAATTTCAAACACGTTTGAACTCTCAATTTCATTTCTTTTTCTTTCACCTACTCTTACTCATTCCTTCGTTCTCTTGCCATTTTTGGAAGCCGCATCATCTCTCAACGAACCTCAAAAACTTGTCCACTTTCTCCGACCTTCCTAATTTCAAACCTCGAGCCACCAATAACCCACATAGTTAAACCCCTGTAAAAATTTCCCAAGTTATTTCCTAGTTTTCATTGATAACATCGAACCCTTACCCAATTTACCTCTAACACTACCCCCTATTTATCCTAACGTAATAGAAGCTTTGCCTGCGCTACAACTCAGATATTGAGAGGATTACCGAAGTATTGCCCAATCTTCCATTGAGCAAACAAGCATAAAAATGTAAAAAATAAAATATTTACATAGTATCTTTATATTTTTGGTAGAGTTATCAGTTTTAATTCTTACTCTGGCGAAGTAATTTGGAATACCTCTTTGTACATTATGCACTTGGAAAGATCAGACAAAACAACCAGAGGTTGCCCCTTTCAAATCCACAACCAGAAATCTTCCATGAAACCTCGAACACTCATCAAACCCCTCAATTATACCCTCTTCAAACTCTCACTTCCACTACAAACCATACTCACTTATCTTTTGAATATCACACTATTACGCAATCAAAGATCAGATATTCTTTAAAGTAATGGTCTAGAATAGTTTTTTTAGAAGGACAAGGAGATTAGGATGCCTAACACCTTCCCCATTCTCAACCAAATCACTTACCTTGACAAAAAAAAGCACAAACTAAATTTGACTCATCTCAATCAAACCTGAACATTGACTACTCCATAAAATCACGTAGTACCTCCACTAAAGTTCTCCCCCCCCCCAAAAGGGAAGAAATAAGTGAGGGTAGACACTAAAATAGTGACACAAATTTGAACATGATATAAACATAAAACAATATGTAAATAAAATTGCAACTCCCCAGATAGATTTCACCCAACTCCTAACCCATCTAATTCTGAGAGCTTTGCTGGAGGGGCTAGGGTGTACCAGCCACAGACTTCCATCCAATACCCACAATAAAAATACTAAGTAGAAATGCTTATTTTTTTTTTCTAATAATATTTAATCACAAAAAAGAAAGGAATAGATTTATCCTACCTGTTTTCCTAGTTAATTGCTTCTAAACCTCTCCAAGGTTATACTTCTTGACTGATTTTCCTCTAAAACTCTAAGTTTTATTTTTAATAGTGGTAATTAAAGAAAACAGGGTGAAGAAGAAGTATATGTCGTAATTGAAAGATGAAAATGAAAAATGAGAGAGATCAAGATAAGTCCCATCCCCCCTTTTTTGTTTTTTTTTTGTTTTTTCTATTCCCTTAGGTTTAAATGATAAAAATTATTTATGAACACCAATTTTGGTACCAACTGATTATTCTATTCCCAAAAGAGTAGCTGAGATTCGAACTCGAAGTTAATTGCAAATTTTTGCATCGAAAAGCTAGGGTTTCAGCCTTAAAACATGTAGAACAATCGTAGTTCAACATCAAAAGAGTACCTGAGATGCGAATCGAAATTGAAGATTGAGGAGAGTTTGTGGCAACTGAGGTTGAGAGTTCAAGTCCCTCCTTCCACTCCTGGCGGTACAGGCCAGATATGGTGGCGAAACAATCCGGCGTCAACCCTCATGACAGCGACCACGAAACTGGTGCTACACAAAGCCGGGAGCTACACGAAGCTGGCGCTACAAAAAATGATGAAATCAAGGGCCGAACCAAGCCTCTAAACAGAAGAAGGGTCGACTGAAACTCCAATCGAGACTCAAACGGAAGAACAAAGGGATAAAACTCCAAGATTTAGGGATTTTAAAGAAATGGAGAGAATGAGAAGAAGAGAAGAGAAAATGGCAGAACGAAAATGATAGAGTTTTGAACCTTCATCCTCTAAAATTATCGCGAAAACTTTTGCGCCAAATTGGTCGGGTGTTTGGAATATACAGTATAGCTGCGGACCAAACAATCCACTCTTATAGGCAATTAAAAACAATTCCTTAGCCAAAACCCACTAAACGTGTAAAAAACAACTATTATTTTAGTGGCAGATCCACTCATCCGTTGCTATATTAATTTAAAAAAAAAATTAATAAAGACGAATTCATTAACAAAATTTTTTACATTAAAAAAAAATTAATTTTTTAGTAACGGATATACTCATCCGCTACTATATTCAATTTTAAAAAAGACAGAAAGAAATTAATTTTTTAATGGCGGATAAATTCATCTGCTGCTATATTTAATCTCACTAAAATGAAATATTTTATATTTAAAAAAAAATCATTCAGTAGCGGCGGAAATAATAATCCGCTGCTATATTCAATTAAAAATAAATTGATAAAGAACAGCTCATCAATATAACTTTTTATACTTAAAAAAAATAACAAAATAAAAATTGATTTTTTAGTGGCGACTAAATTAATCCGTTGTTATATTCAATTTTCACTAAATATTTAAAAAAATTCATTTATGGTGGCTGATATACTAATCCGCCGCTATATTCAATTTAAAATAAATTGATAAAGAGCAACACATTAACAGAACCTTTTATATTAAAAAATTGATTTTTTTACTGGCGGATTTTCAAATCCGCTGCTATATTCAATTAAAAAAAATGTATAAGCAGCACTCACTAAATCGAACTTCTAATATAAAAGAAAATTTGGTTTTGTAGCAACGGATATACTGTTCCGCTGCTATAAGAATTGAATATACAAGGTTGGCGTTTGCTGGGGTATCATCGCAGCGGATATAATTATCCGCTGCAACATGTATATATAGAGGCTGATAAAATGATCCGCTGTCATAAAACGCCACTGTAGGTCAAAAATGTTGTAGTGAATTCACAATCCACTCTGTAAGTCTAAGCATATCATAAGAGTAGATAGAGGAATACGATCTTTATGTGTCTTCTGCAAAAGCTATGATCACATTTGTCTAATGGGCTTGATCAAACTAACTTTGGTTTAGCTCAACCTGAACCCTAGGCTCTTTTCAGCTATCACTTTATAAGGGCATTTTGGACCACCAATCAAATTATCCACTGTTTCCTTGAAATAGGGTTATGGGACTATGGAACACACATTTTTTAGGATAAGATTATTCTTTTGGGGAAAGAAAACATGTTTCTCACTTATGATGGTGGTAGGTTTAAGAGAATAAATAATACCTACAACCAAACTCTGAAAATTTAAGAAAGGTTAAGAAATAAAGAGAACGAGAGGGTCGTTGGAACCTTAAATCATACTCTGTTTTTTCATGATAATACATTTTGATGTCTTACAATTGGAGTCCATTGTCCATAGTTATAACTACCAATATTACGTGTCATAATCTAAACCATACAACAATACAAGTGAATGAGAAGAAGTTTTAATAACCATATATTTATGGATCATTCTTTACTACACACATGTCAAGAACAGTTAATATATCGAATATTTGATGATTTGTATCCACACACCATGCAGACAACCTAAGATGTTGACATCGCTGTCTTCATATCATTAAAAAAATTGAGTATTGGTTGTTTTCAACTTGCATCGTTTGATATAAAATGTGTTTTGCGAGGATATTAGTAAAAATATTTCTAAATTGGTGAGGACATGACCGTGCTTTATATACTAAAATTCATTTTGCATTTGCAAATACTTGGTACTTGGTAGGCACGAAAAAATCTCTTGTAAAATGATTTCCTTTGCTTCATTGATTTTTGTGATTCCAAAAATATTATGGTGATTATTTATTAAAATAAATTTTATTCAATTGCATCAAATAAACTATTCAAATTCCAATAATATCCTTAGTACTTGCTAGAAATGTATAGTTACGGAAATATCCCATCACACACACACCCACATGTAGTAATCAACATATTTAAATTACCAAGCTACTTCTCAACAAAGAAATTTTAAGAGATTTATTAGTAGAAGATTTAGGGTTTTTTCTTTAGGACTAATTGATTATGGAGATAAATGTCCTTTTTACTCCTAGATAAGAATTTTTAATCAAAGAATATTTTTTAGGTTTTATAAATCTCCTGAAATCATATTTTCACGATTTTTTTCTTCTAAAAACGATTGTGTCTAAAATGAGAGTGGGTTTTACTAGGGGATTTTGGTCATTTTAGAAAAATATAAGTCCTTCAAAAATTAATAACTTGCTTTCTCAAAGGTAATGATGGGTTAGGAGTATTTTCTTCATTTTCAAATACCGTTTGAACTGAATTGTTATTTTCTAATCTAGTAACAAAAAAAAAAAATTGATTGTTTTAGAGAGAAAAATTGTTTTAGAGAGCAAAATGAGGGAAAAAACTACAAAGGGTATTTTGATCTTTTTCAAAAAAAATATTAGATTTAAAAAAAATATCTCGTTTGATCCTAAATTGATTATTTCTATATTTGGGATGTTTTTTTCCTATATATACATAACTTGATTTCTAAAAGATAATACCAGGTTAAGGGTATTTTTCTTATTTTCAAAATAAATATAAGATTTTAAAGAAAATTTCTATCTTGAGAGTTAAAGTCTAAGCCAAACATAAGGATTCAGCACCAAAGTTTAAGTCTGAGCCAAACCTTAACATGAAACATAGATTATGATACAGACAAAATGATAACAATCACTCTATTATTTTTAATCATTCATTTAGAATAACGCACAAAAGTACCCCTATGTACTAACCCTAATCCAATTCTAGCTACTCTCACTCAAAGTCTTGAAGTTATACCTTATCCCTCCGTTTCTCTCAGATACAACCACTAGGGGCTCTTGGTACTATTTTTTGTGACCTACTCCTCTTCGTCTTTCGTCTCTGCCCTTCCCAACTTAATTGGGCCTAGTCACCTATGGGACAATGATATTTTCTAGTTACTTTCTTCTTAGAGTGCTCAGAGACCCAACTTGATCCAGCATCCCCAACTGTCAAATGAAACTCCCTAAGGAACCTCATTCTCTTACGTATGAACTTTTGAATCCTAACCATTTCCAACATTACAATCACAAACTACATCACTAGCGACAATAGAAATTGACCACCTACCTAAGCCCTGAAATAAAATAATTGTCACACCCCGTATTTTGAGACCGCGACTCGGCCAACGGTCCATGGCCTGACTCACAACCCTGAGCCCAGGGTGAGATGAAGTGAAGTCCACTTACCCGTCAGTAGTCGACTCATCCAATTGACTTGGTTAGATATCACCTTAGCTGAACTTACCCAACTATATATTTACCATATGGACAGATTTTACATGATTGTAATTAAAACATCATCTCACTCAAATTAAAATTGTTTCCCTTGGGGCCACCCTCTACTTCAAGAGTCCGGTTGACCCTCAACTCAGCCAATTGGACATAGGAATTTTCGACGGGCCTCTCACCTAAAGGGTGAGGATACCCACGATTGGCAAAAAAATTAATAATATAAAATTGTTTTTGAACAATAATACCAATTTGGTAAGAGGATTAGATCACCTATTATAAAAAAATTAATTTACAAGTAGTTAGTTTTGCATTTCGAAATCGTCGAAGAAGATTGCTATGCTTTCCATATATAGTTTTGAATTTAGCAAACAATAATCTGAATCCAAGAATATTTACTTGATTCGTTTTTTATTGAAATGCTTTGAAATTAGAATCTATAAAAAGCTAAGAAAAAGTAAAATTCAGAGAACATAATTGAAAATTGTTATGTTAATTTCTTCTAGAAATGATTGAAAAATACATAAAGTCTTGAAATCCTTTTCTACCGTAACAACTACTGGTAGATCGCACATTAAAATCACCATAAATAACATATACATTGAAATAATGTGGGACTAGTTTCTAATGAAAGTTAGCTACAGTAATATGTTTATCATCACTACAACAAAAATGCCCATCAGGAACGGTTTCGTATAGGGGTGTCGTTAAACACCTCAAACGATTTTAAATTATCCGTAATTGAAACGGTTATAAACCGTTCCTAATTTCTATTTTGGAACCGCTATTAACCGTTTCTGATTTGCACACTAACACGACTTAAAACCGTTATATTCTTTTAGGGACCGTGGCTACAAGCACAAATACTAAAATGGTTTTTAACCCTTCTTAATTTTAAACCTATTAAATAAAAATAAAAATAGAAACAAAAATAAGAGAATATAAAAACATATCCCACACCATGAGACTTATCAATTTTTTATTTATAAAAGATGAAATTGAAAATCATCTCTCTAAATGTGTTACAAACAACAATATTTTGTTGAAATTGACAATCTTCTCACAAATTAAAATTACATTGTTACATTCTTAGAGCGGCACTTCTATTGTAACCCATCCTATAAGATAAGTAAACGAACAAAATAATATGAAAAAAGAATCAACTCCCTCCCCCCTAAAAAAAAAGGAACAAATTAAGATAGAAGAAGAAGAATATATGAGCCTCGATCATTGAATGATCAGAAATCGATGCCGCATTTCATTATTGTAATAAGCTCTAGCTTCAATCTGATCATAGTAAATACCAATCTTCTTGTTTGGGTTCCTCACAACCAAGTCGAGTTCAAAGTTGCAGTGAAGCATGATATCACTAGTGAGATTGAATTCAGTGAGGGAAGCATCAACGACGTGGAATTTAACATTGAAAGGACAAAGGACGAAGGACTATCCAAAATATGAGGACTGCAATGCCCATGATAAGGACAATGACGATTGGATTGATGGTTTTGGTGGTGGTGGTGGTGCTGTTGTGGGCAATACGTGGAGATAATGTAGAAGTTTCCCTTAAAAGAGGATCATGTAAGAGTCTTCCTCCTTCAGCTGTTTCAAATTGTGCTGTCAAATACTGCCCAAAACATAGTATAAAAGTAGATGTTTAGGAAATATGATCCTAAAGCATTCTAAGTATATAATACTTGAAAATAAAAATGATAAATGGAAACAACAAACCTATATCAAGGTCTCTCTGCTTAATCTCTTAGATGTCACTATTTCTGGCACAAGCACAACTTTCAACATGTCTTCCAAGAACTTCAAGTATTCCACAATGTGAATGAATTCAGTTAAGTGAAGATTACACCAACAATACTAAAGTGGGGATATTGTTCAACCCCACAGACATAGACAGAAGAATGGAAAACAGTCCTCACTGAAATGAGGAAAAACCCAACTCGACTTGTGTCATGAAATGTTAGATGTTTAGACAAGGGAAAGCAATTACTTCTAGTTTCTATGAAAACCAGATAATCCAAAAAGTATAATCAATATTTACTAAATCATTGTGTTGAAGAGATTTGACAAGTACATAACTCAAAATTAAACCCAAACTGCAAGAAGGGGTGAAGTCCCAAAAAAACTTACAATATTTTGATGTGGACAGCCAATTTCAGAGGCTACAGATACGTAAGATTTTGACCAAGTTGTATCTCAGAGAGCATAATGAGCTGCCCAAGGTACACGGTTCCACTGAGAAACAAAAATGAGATCAATCCCCTGAAATATTTGAGAATTGTAATAATCAAGAGTGAAGAAGCTACACAAAACAATTTATGGTACTGTAAAAATTTTCCACAATTTAGTAGAACGAACAATAAGTTATGCCCATACCAAATGACTCCCCATGCAACCTCATTACAAGGGAAAGGATACACTTTTGCAAACTTCTCAGCATCACTAGAGTTGACTCTTCAAGATATTAAATCATTGTAAATATCTGCAATGGTACATACATGTCAAATCATATTGGGAAACATTTGAAACTACATGGGTTGGTACGAATTTCAATTTACCTAACATGGTTGGAAAGAAAAGTTTGTGAAGCTTGATGATAGCATATGAAAATGATCCATCAGATTGAAGGAGGATTTATAAGTATGGGATTTAAGTTGTATGAAAGTGTTTTCAAAATCATGGAGAGAGGGCATCATAAGTGCACAATTGATATCAGTACAAATATAAGAAACAAGCATCCCAAGAAAACAAACTAATTAGTAGAATATCCATACGGAAAAATCCATTCTGCCCATATCACCAAATTTCTAACTAGTAAGTAATGAAACAATTAACAGAAGTAGCACTGGAGTGGCGTCATATCACACATCTTGACGTGAAAGTGGATAGGATTCATAGATGCTTTTACATTCGTATCTCGAGGGAAAGCATCTATGGTTCCCATATACTTTCACGTCAGGGTGTGCGATGTGAGGTCCAATCTTGAGGTTACTTCAGCATTATTCTTAACTACAAATTATAGATATGACATTCAAAGATAAAACTAATTAGTAGAATATCCATACCGTGAAAGCCATTCCTCCCAAATCCATGTTAGTGGAACCTAAGCAAATCAACAAACACATTCAGTCAGTTCCAACTAAGAAAATGATGTATATATAAATATATGCTAGAGTTTCCTTTGGTATACAAGAGATAAATATGAGGAATATTTTGGAAAAGAATGGAATAAAATTTTAAAAGAAAAAAATGGATTGACTTGGTAGAACTTATTATAGTCGGATATGATTTTTGACATTTGAACCCAAGTAGCTATACTTTGGTTTCAACCAAAAAAATGACTTCCATCCATTTCTTGCAATCAACCAAACAAGGAAAAATCATGCTTACAAGAAAATGAGTTTCCACATTAAGTGCAATTCCTATATACCAAACATGGCATGAAGTTGAAGTGAAGAAGCTTTGTTTAAATTGAAAATTCTTTATGATATTAGATAAAGATTATTTTTATTTTATTGGTCAAATTCTAACACTACTATAAAAGCTATTGATGTGGGCAAGCTCAAATCCACACGGAGAATCTTTTGGATTTATAAGGAAGAAAGTTGTTAGAACAACAACAAAAAACCTGAAAGCAAATACATAACCAACCTTTTTGTTTCCATGGCACAACGTAGTCACTACAAGAAAATGGTAATTTTGGAACAAGAGGCTGAAACGAATTTTGGCTGTTTCTAATAAAAAACGGGTTAAAGACATAGTTTTAGAGATAAATACGCTAGCAGCAAGAACTCTAAGTCCATCACATACCAGTTCACGTTGCTCCTCAATGTGTTGATCTCCCCATTGTGTCCCAAGATGCGCATGGGCTGAACATGATCCCAGCTAGGGAAAATGTTTGTCGAGAAACAAGAATGGATCTGCAAAGAGATCTAATATCTGTGTTTAAACTAGACATGTCTTGATATGACCATATGAAGACATCATGGTACTGTTGTAAAAACTTTATCATGTCTTTTTTCTGTTCAGTCATCAATAGGACTCTTATCTTAACGATCCGTGGGTCATCTTCAATGCCTAGGTTTACAAAGTTTGTATCCTATATATTTGGCTGAACACCATTCTTGTGACACATTATGGGTTCTTTGATTTCTTTTGGAGAATATTCAACCTCTTCCTCTCACTCTTCTTCAATCTCCATGAGATCAAAGTCGAGCTTGAGATCAAAATCGTAGTCATCTCTTTCATATTATGTTCTGTCACAAGATTCATTCAATTGAAGTAATTCTTTGAAAACCTTTGGTATTTGAAGATTTCTGATTTTTTTGAATTTTTAAAAATATTTAATTTTTTTTTTTTAATTTTGTAAAATTTTTTATTTTATTTTTATTTTGAAAGGTTTTGATTTTTTTTTTACCTTTTAAAAGATTTTTGAATTTTTTCAATTTTGTGAATTACCTGAATTCCTGAAACAAGATAAAGAAAACTCATGCAAATTCATTAGCAATGAAGGTGAACCCCCAAAATAGTCTTGCTTCAAGGACGAGGGCTTATTATGGTCCTCGAGCAAATAAAATTCTACCAATAGTATTTTTTTTGGAGGTCATGGGGATTCAAGAACCTATAACGACCTCATAAGTGATTGGGTATTCCTCCAAATTTTTGAGAATTTTTCCTTCCTCTACAGAGTAGATAGGTTGGGAGAATACATCCTTTGAAAGTTCAGATATGACCATCACTTCAGGCTGACTATTGCTAGATCTGGGGACAGATGAGAATGCATTATGATTTATTAGGTCAAGTTGGATTAATATTGGTAAAGTTGAATTAAAAAATCCCTCGATTGGATTTGATATTGAAGTTGTGAAAGTTCATCGACATGAAACTAAATTTTTATCAGTGCGAAACTAGAATTTGTCAATACAGAATTAGAGATTTATCGGCACGGAATTGGAGGTTTGTCAACACGGAGCTGCAAATTCATCGACAAGAAATTAGAGGTTTGTCAACACCAAATTGGAGGTTCATCAACACGAAACTGGATGTTGGACTGTACGAGTTGGAAGTTCATCAACACATTGTTAGAGGTATATTAGCACAAAGTTGGGGTTTGTTAGCATGGAATTGGAGGTTCATCAGCACGGAACCAGAGGATTGTTAACACGAAGCTAAGGGTTGTCAACACAGAGCTAGAGGTTTATCAGCATAGAACTGGATGTTTGTCAGCATAGAACTAGGGTTTGTCAGCACAGAGCTGGAAGTTCGTCATCACGAAATGGAAAGTTTGCATGGAGTTGGAAGTACATCAGCACAGAGCTAAAGGATTGTTAGAACGGAGCTGGGGTTCATCGACATAGAACAGGATGTTGGTCAACACGAAGTTGGAGGTTCATCGGCACTGAACTGGCTATGTGTCAACATGGAGTTGGGATTTGTCAGCACGAAACTGGGGCTTTGTCAACCCAAAACTAAAGGTTTGTAAGCATGGAGCTGGGTATTGGTTAGTATAGAACTAGGCTTTGTCAGCATAGAGCTAGGGTTCGTCAACATAGAGTTAGAAGTTCGTCGGTACAAAATTGAATACTTATCAGCATAGAGCTAGGAGATTGTCAGCACAAACCTAGAGATTCATCGGCACAAAATCGGAGGATTGTCAGCATGGAGTTGGGGTTTATTAGCAAGGAGCTAGAGGTTTATCATAACGGAGCTAATTATTTGTCAATACGGAGTTGGAGGTTCATCGGCTCAGAGTCGGAGGTTTGTCCTCACGGAGCTAGAGCTTGCTCGACATGAAGCTGAATGTTTGTTAGTATGGAGTCTAGGTTCGTCAGCACGAATCTGAAAGTTCATCGATATAAAATTAGAAGTTGTTCAATAAAGAGTTGGGGTTTGTCAACATGGAGCTGGAGGTTCGTCAGCATAAAGTCAAATGTTCGTCAACACAGATTGGAGGTTGTTGATAGTGGACTCCATTTTGGGTTGATTGTGGGTTAACATTTTTTAGGTTTGACGAAGATGATAGACTCAATTAGAATCAATGACAAAATGGTGGACTTGACCACGGTTGAGGAAGGGTGAATAACCCAATTATGGTCAAAGAAGAGGTAGATAACCCAATTAGGGTCAAAGAAAAATGGATAACCCAATTAGGGTCTATTTGATGGATATGGACCACAATAGGGTTGACTCGATAGATGTGGACCCAATTAGGGTCAGGAAAAGGTTAATAACTTGATTAAGGTCAACTTGATGGTTGTAGACCCAATTATGGTCAAGGAGTGGTGACTTACCCAATTAAGGTAACTTAATGGATACAGACCCAATTAGGATTGAAGAAAAGGTGGTTGACTCGGTAGATGTAGATCCAATTAGGTCCATGAGTGGTGAATGACCCAATTTGGGTCAATTTGATGGATATAAACCTAATTATTGAAAAACTTAACAAAAAAAATGCATGTTTAAAGATGGTACGTGTGCAATATGTAAAAATGTTTCATTAGAAAAGAGATTTGATGTCAATATGAGACATTAGAAATATTGTATAGAAAAGGATGACCCATGTAACCTACATTATTTTTATGAATAGGAATGTTAGTTTGAGGCTTTTTAGAGAGACTGCATGATGGAGTTCCCTTAATGCCATAACTTTAATACATGTATGCAAGGCTAGAAATTTTGTGTTTCAATCCCAACAAGAGGGTGGTACATTTCTTCATCATTGCCAAGCATATGTGAGTAGGCGTATAGTGTACAATATAATGCATGAGATATGTAGAAGAAAAAAAAAAGGCTTCAACCCCTACCCTTTATGCTGAACTTAAGTCCAACTTACCGGAGGTAAGAGAATGTGTACATTACATCTTGTAAGTTCTCTACAACATAAAGTAAATTGAGGGTTAGAAGTTGAAAGTGTAAGTAGTTGAAAATAAACTTAATCTATACCCACCTTGTCCCTTGATGTTCTTGAAGGATCTTAAGTCTTGAGAAAAGTAACTTGATAGTTAAGAGCTTTAGTTGATTATATATGGTTAAAGAGGATAAGGGTTGTTGGTTAAAAATTAAGGGATAGATAGAAGTTCTTGAGTTGAGGGTTGGGTTGAGAGAGGGTTAAAGAGATAAAGTAGGGATTTTGGTAAAGTTTTAGATTGAGATATGAGGGCTTGAAAACATGAATTGCTCATAGGAAATGAAGATATTTATAAGATTTTTGAAGAACTTTTGGGGATAAAGTGATTAAACCCTAAAAATAAATAGAATGGACATGAGGTTATGGTTATTTCTTTTTAGATTTTTTATTTTTATGAGGGTAAAGGTAGAATTTGAGAAAAGAAACCTTAAAAGTATTTTTAGTCTTTGGATTTTTGGTAAATAGAGATGAGAGAACAAAAGTACTTTTGGGAGGGTGGATAGGGGAGTGACATGTGTAAAGGTGAAGTGGTAGGTAAAAAGTAGACCTTAATTCATTTGTAAATAACTTATAAAGCATGGGTGGATGTATATTTTTTAAATGAAATAATGGGAAAGCTCCATGTATATAGTTGAAGATTCTCACCTTTTGAGGTTAAGATTGGAAGTTTTCTTAACTTTATAGATTTTACTAAAGGCCAAAATATCTTTTTGGTTTGACTATACTTTTTAAGAAGGGCATTCTTGGATTTTCACAAGAGAATTGACTCTCCTATTAGGTTAGAGCATTGGGTATATGGGGATTATGAGAGACCACCATGTGTTTTTTTTTGGAAAGAGGTGTAAAATCATGGACTTAGAATGGATTTAGTTTTGGGTTAGGATGTGGACTTGGTTTATGGGCTTAGAGTAGTTTAGATTTAGGTCTTTGAACCAGGCTTGAACATGGACTTGGTATTGGGTTATGATATGGATAATAAATTGATTAATGGAGAGTGGGTTTGGATTAAGGAGTAGGAATGAAATTGGATTGGTCCATAGATCCGAAGACATAGGTTAGGGAAGTAGGTATGAAAGTAGATTGGATAGGGAAGTGTGTATGGAATTGGATTATGGACAAAGTTTAGGAATGCAAGGCAATATGAGATGATGCATGTGTGCATGTATGTATGAAAAATGAGCCAAGTGGTGATGTAGGCCCACTGAAGGGCGTTAAGCACTTAATTGAAATCAACTTGAGAAAATTTAGATTTTTTTATTGGGTTCGGGCAATTAAGGTGTCTACAACTACCCCTCTTGGCAAAAATTGTTTACAAAGAACTGCAAAGAATATATTACACATTTATTGTGCGAATTTGAAATGATTCATCACAAAAGTGATTGAAAATGTTGAATGGAGTGAAGATTTTTTTTGTAAGATAAGGCTACCCAAGCATGTGGTCTGACAGGATTGTCCTTTTTTGAAATCCTCGACTTCGTGGCATGGAATTCATTTGAAATCTTGGATAAAAATTTGATGATTTTTTAAAGTGATTGATGTTTTAAACCATGTAATGCAATTTTTGAAATATTTTTCCTTCTCTCTTTGTTAATTCTGAATTTCGAATTTCTTTATTCCCTTTCATGGTAGTTACGGGATCGTCTAGAAAGAACTTGGCATAGTGTGATTGTTCTCGACCATCCTATTTTCCCCGGCCACCCTTTTCCTAATTATGTGTTTTAGCTTAAGAGACGAATTATTGAATGTGCTAACATTGTACCTCCTGTTGAGGTGATGTCATCCTCTACTCATTTTTTTGACCATCAACATAGATTGGAAAAGTTGCGCGTGTCGAACAAGATGATTGAAGCAATTTGACTTTGCTCCAAGAAAGAGTTACAAGCCCAGGTAACTCAACTGAAGTCAGAGATCATTGATTTGTTAGAAAGACTTGCTTCGAGGATGCATGTTGATATGATTATTGAGTACTTGATGAGTCATCATGCTTCGGATGTAGAAAAAATCATCATTGACGAGGCTGCTTAGATCAAAGTCCTAGATGATAGACTTGATGCCAATTATGCTTCCCATGGGAATTTTTGAGTGGTTCTTCCTCTGTTGTTTCCCTTTGCACCTTGTTTTTAGGAAGAATGATGTAATACATCTTGAAATGAATGAAAGTGAAAGATAGATTTTCTATATAGTGGCTTTAGATATATTTACCACTTTTGAAAACTCTTATTTTTGAGAAAGTCCTAGATTATTTGTCATAGGCCAAAAATAAAAATTTTGATGATGTATATTTTTTTTTTTTTTTTTTTTTGAAAGTTTGTCTTTGTTGAAAAATCTATAACAGACCAATGTTTAACAACTCTGAATGTTGACGATCATGGTGTTTTTACCAAATGCCGAGGATACAAGTATCAACTAATCCTTAACATCTTTAGAGTCATCCCCGGGGCTGAGAATTTTGACTAAGTTATCTCCATTGTATTTGTTGGAACATTGAGGCTCTTCAGATTTTTACCGTTCCCACTTTATACTCTTGCGGTCCAAGAGTTTTTGTTTCTTTTATTTTTTGTCATTTGTTTTTCATTTTTTTATTCCCCCTGGTACCAGTTACAATTTTTACGATACCTGATTTCTACATTTTTGCACATCGACACCCTTTTTGGGTTTTCATTGTGCCAGAGGTTTTGATCTTCCCATAGACTGATTTTTTTTACCCATTCACCTTTATGGGTTTTCACCATACCCATTTAGTCTATATTCACTTTATAGATTTTTACTTTGAATTCCTTATCAATTTCTCTATGCTTCTTGTGGCTTGGTGACTCAAGTTGAACTGCGAGATTAGATACTCTACTCTTTAGTGATGTTTTTTCTTGAGTAACAGATCTAGACTCCCTTCTTGAGTTCCCCTAACGATTTTTCATGGTGCGGTGACTCAAGTTAAGCTTCGAGATCAATGACTTTACACTTCAAGTCATTCTTTTTAAATATCCGACCTGACCTCCCCTTTTAGGTCCTTCAACGACTTCAGCGATTTGAAATCCGAATTGAGAATCAAGATCAAACATACCTTGACAATATTTCCTATGACACGCTTCCACTACTATTAAATTGCCTTAAGTCATTCCCTAATCTGATAGGGCTTTAAATAGGACGAAACGTAGGCTTAGGATAAGGTTGCGAAAGGATAAAGAAATTCTAAATCTGGATTTATTGAGGGATAAAACAGAAATAAGATTTTTCTATTTTTGTTCTAAAAATATGATCTATGTCTCCTCCCAACATCTCAATAACTTGTTTAAGTGGAGATTTAGGTCGAACTTAAGATCAAACGTTCAAGATATTTTTTTACATTTTGATTTTTTTTTGTATTTTTAGCTATTCACAGTTTATACTCTTACGAGCCAGGAGTTCTTGGGTATTTTCTTTTGACTTTAGATCTTTTTTTTCTCTATAACGGTGACTTGTCCTAGTCCTAGGTTAGAAATGAACGTGATGGCCCAAAAAGAGTTAACTAAGGGTGGATAATTGTTCAAGTAGTAAAAAGATGGCCTCTCTTCATTTCAAGGTATGACTTTGGGCATAGTATTTCTTGACTGTGTCAACGTTGATCGGTTGTCGAAAGACTTTTTCGTCTATCATTATGACGATTAGCGTTCCCCTAGATAATACCTTCTGGACGACAAATGGTCATTCGTAATTCGATCGAAATTTTCCTTTCACGTTTTCTTGTATCGGTAAAATCTTCTTCAAAACTAAGTCTCTTTGTACAATTTCTCAAGGTCGAACCTTCTTGTTATAAGCTCGTGTTATTTTTTGTTGATAAGTTTTACAATTGTAGATTGTTGAAAGACGTTTCTCTTTTATTAAGTTCAATTGATTGAACCAAACTTGGACCCATTATGCTTCATCTAGTTCAACTTCTTTCAAGATTTGAAGGGATGGAATTTCTACCTCAATAAGAAAGACTACTTCCATTTCGTAGACTAATGAATAAGGCATTACCCCAGTCGAAGTTCAGATTGATGTTCGACAAGCGTGTTAAACAAAGGATAATATCTCATGCCAATCTATGTAAATGAAAGTCATTTTTTGATAATCTTTTTGATATTTTTGTTTGCAGTTTCGACTGCTTTGTTATCTTTGGTCTTTAAATGACTAAGTTGTGATGAGTGATCTGAAAATCTTTGCACATTTTAGACATGTCTTTGTACTTGAGATTCTTGGCGCTATTAAGTACTATCCCTCTTGAGAGGTCGTACCAACATATGATGTTGTTTTTCACAAACTTCAAGATTTTTCCCTTCATGACATTAGAATAAGACGTGACTTCCGCCCATTTCGTAAAATAATCAATGGCATTAAAGATGAAGCGATGTTCGTTAACGGCTTGAGGATTGATCTACCCGATGAAGTCTATGCCCTAGAGTGAGAAGGGTCAAGGAGAAGTCATATTATGCAATTCTAAGGGTGGCTCATTGTTCCTGTTAGCGTAGATTTGACACAAATGGCATTTTCAAACATGTTGGTACCCGTCATTTTTCATAGTCATTCAGTAGTAACCCATTCTTATTATCTTCTTTGCGAGCATATGTTCATTCATATGAGGTCCGTAGACTCCACCATGTACCGTTTCGATCAAACACTAAGCTTTTATTTCTATTACACACCTGAGGAGGACCTTGTGGTGTGATTTTTTGTATAAAACCCCATTACTTAAGAAGAATTATCCTGCCAATCTCTGAATAGTCTTTTGGTCATTTCTTGTAGCATCCGGTGGGAAACTTTGATCCTCAAAAAATGCCTTAATGTCTGCATACCATGATTTCTCCCTAAGCTTTTCAATTTTCATAGGCAAACAGTATACTGGTTCGTCTTAAATACCAATCTCGAAAGCGTCAACAATGGTATCTTTAAGGATGTTGACTATTGAAGCAAGAGTGGCCAGTGTGTCTACAAACTAATTCTTAGCCCTTAACATATAAGTGAATGAGATTCAGATGAAGTTTGAACTTAGATCATCGAGATACTCATGATAAGGAACTAATATTTGCTCTCGGGTTTCTCCTTCTTTCGTTATCTAGTAGACTACCAAACTTGGGTCTCCAAATACATGTATTTCATCCATTTCAAGATCAATCGCTGCTTTCAACCCCACAATGCATGTTTAATACTCAACTTTATTGTTGGAACATTGAAACCTTAATTTGACAACAATGGAGATGTAAGTTCCATCTGGTTTGACCAGGACTGCCCCAATTCTGTTTCCTTTTTTATTTACTGCTCTATCAAAGTATATTTTTTAGCTAGGATTTTTTTCTTCATTGTCGTCTTCAACTTCAGCAAAAAAAATTGTTTCATTGGGAAAATTTATTTTTAGTGGCTCATAATCAGGTAAAGGGTACTCTATTAAGTGGTCAGCAATGGCTTGTTCTTTAATGACTTTTTTAATAACAAAAGTTCAAACTCAGATAATAGTAGTTACCATTTTACAGTGTATCCTGTTAGTACCGACTTTTTGAAGAGATATTTCAAATGGTCTATCTAAGCAACGAATATAGTCGAATAACTGAGTGAGTAATGGCGTAGGCGTTGTGATGCCCAGATGAGGACACAACATTTATTTTTGAGAGTCAAATATTTTACCTCATAACTTGTGAACTTTTTGCTGAAGTAGTAGATGATTTTCTCTTTTCAATCGATTTCATTATGTTGCACCAGTACACAACCCATGGAAGTTTCTTGCACTGAAAAATACATTAGTAGAGGTCGTCCTAATGTAAAAGGAACCAAGACTAGTGGATTAAGCAGATATTTCTTGATCTTATTCAAAAACTTCCTAATAGTCTTTATTCCTTCTTTCGACTAATTCTTCTTCAGAGTTTAAATACTGGTTCACAGATCGGTGTGAGTTATGCTATGAACCGATTATTGTACTGAATCCTACCTAGGAATCTTCTAATCTCTTTATCTAATTTGGGAGACTCCATGCTTAGAATGTACTTCGTTTTAGTTGGATCAATTTCAATGTCTCTTTTACTGACGATGAACCCCAATAGATTTCCTAATGTTGCCCCAAATACACATATCACTGATTAAGCCTTAGAATGTACTTCCTTAACCGATCAAACAGTTCCTTCAGATTTTCCAAATGATCCTAGTTGAGATTTGATTTGGCTATCATATTGTCGACGTATACTTCTATTTCCTTGTGAATCATGTCATGAAATAAAGTAGTTATGGCTCGTTGATAAGTTGTGCCAACATTTTTTAAGCCGAATGATATGACTTTATAATGAAAGGTACCCCAAGGTGTTATAAAGGCAGTCTTCTATTGGTCTTCTTCCATCATTTTTATTTGATAGTAACTCGAGAAGCCATCCATGAATGAGAACATACCATGCCTTGGCATATTATTGACCAAAGTATCAATGTGTGGTAATGAAAAGTTATCTTTAGGGCTGGCTCTGTTAAAATCTTGATAGTCAACATACATACGTACTTTTCCATCATTTTGTGGTATAGGAACGGCGTTAGCAAGCCACTCGAGATAAGTGGATACCGTGAGAAACCCTACTTGAAATTGCTTCATTATTTCGTCTTTGACCGTAAGTATCCATTCTAGCTTTAATCTTCGTAATTTCTATTTGACCGACTTGCTTCCTAATGTGATAAGTAACTTGTAAACAACTAGATCTGTGTCTAAACTGGGCATGTCTTGATAGGATTATGCAAAAACATCTTGGTACTTTTGTAAGAACTTTGTCATCTATTCTTTCTCCTTAATCATTATTAGGGCTCCAATCTTAATGATTTGTGGGTCATCTTCGATGTCTAGGTTTACTGAATTTGTATCATCTATATTTGGCTGAACACCCTTATTGTGACGTTCTATGGATTTTTTTATTTCTTTTAGAGGATATTCAACATCTTCCTCTCTGTAGACACCTCATTTTTGCACTCGTCTGATTAATCAACTCATCAACCTAATTGCAACGGTTCCCAATGATGGATGTTTATTCCAATGCTCTATTTGGTTATCAGATGTATTTCAAAACTTCGGATGAGGTATTTCGAATTAATAAAACTGTAGAAACCACACTACGCTAGGAAAATATGACTCCAAAAACATAGAAATCATCATTTTTCAAAGAAAAAGAAGTTTTACAATAAAAATCACTTAAAAACTTACCAATTTATCAAAATACCCCTAACATCAAAATATCCCTAGAGCCTACAGTACGCATAGGAAAATCCTTTCAAACACATAAAACAACAAATTGAAACCAAATAAACCATTTCGCCACTTTTCACAAAATTTGAAAAAATTACGAAAATGTCCTTCATAAAGTTCACGACCATTTCGCACAAAAAATTTCATAAATGACATAAACCAATATTCCCATTGAATTCCTTATGAAAAAATGATTCCAAAACATCTCAGAACATTGAAAAACGACTTAAAATGCAAAAGTCCTCTCCAAGGGCAAAACGATAATTTTACAATTTTAATAATTAAAAATTTTGAAATTAATAATTAAAACATTAATTAATTTAAATTGAAATCCTAATTAAAATTAAAGTCAATCAAGTAAGACTTAAGTTAAAATCCTAAAGTCTAGTCAATCAAGTAAGACTTAAGTCAAAACTCTAAGTAAAACTTAAGTCAAAACTCTAAGTGAAACTTAAAGTCAAAACCCTAATCAATCTAATAAGACCAAAGTCAAATCCCTAACCCTAAAAGAATTCTAATTAAACTCTAAAAATTACCTAATGGAATTCTAATTAAACTATAAAACTATCTAAAAGAAACATAATTAAACTCTAAAACTATCTAAAAGAAACATAATCTAACTCTAACTCTAACTCTATCTAAAAAAGCTCTTAAAAAATCTATAAATAAGACTCTCTACAACCTATTTTCGTATCAAAAAGAAAATCCTAGAAAAAGTAGGTCAAGGAGCTTCCCCAACCTTCCCAAAACCCTAATTTTAAAGTCCTAACTCCTTACCTAATATCCATATCCCAACTTTAGCTTAGAAAATACCCAACTTGGAGATCAGAAATCAGAAAACTCACAAATTTAAGAAGAAGATACATCAACTTGGAGATCAAAAATCAAATCCGGTGACAAGCGAATACCAAGGAAATACATACGGGGATGCTCTCCGTCAATACTGAGGGAATCATTGTAATCCACGAGGTAATTTTCTTTTTAATTTTATTATTATTTGTTGTTTGTTTGATCTATTGTGCAATGTAATCGTTTTTAGGAGTTAGTAAAGACCGGCGTTTGCTGGGCGGGGTTGGTGCCTAACACGTTCCAACCCCGTAACATGATCCCCGAACTTCTTTGATAGATTAGTTTTCCTTATCTGTTTAGAGTCGATGTTCGGTTCCTAGACTATAATAACTAGGTGGCAACTCCCAAATCTCGAAAATCAAAAGTAGATCCGCACATCCCCCGAATCGAGGGCGCTTTCAGTGGCGACTCCACTGGGAATTATTGAGGATCAAACTTGAAAACCCCCAAGTATGGAAACATTTCCATTTAGACCTTATTTTTCTTACGTTTGTTTTGTTTATTTTTAGTTTATTTGATTCGTTTATTTTTAGGATTGTATTATATTCTCTCGACACCATTTTTAGTGTATTATTATGAAATATTATTTGCTATGATTCTATTTAGGATCGTTTGGGTTGACCCTAAATAATGCAGGATATTGAAAGGAGGATGATGTGGAAAAATGGGTGTTGACCCATTTTTATTTGGATTCTTTTTTGAGTTTGTATTATCTTTTATTGGTATCCTTTGGTTCGATTTTGGATACTTTGATTTGGTATATAATTTTTTTTTTATGATTTAATCTAGGGTCATTTGGGATGACTCTAAACAATGAAAGATTCAAATTGACATATAAATTGAGGATGGGATGATGCTGAAATTGGGTATAAAAGTTTGGAGAACATATTCTTAGATATTTATTTGTGGTCCCAATTAAAGATCGATTTGGGAGACACCCAAATAATCTAATGGTTTAAAGGAAAATAATGAGGTAAAATGGAATTAATGTCGTTTGATCATAAAGATTTTTTTTTTAAATTAAAAAAAAAACTTTTTATTTATTTATTTATTTATTTTTATTTTTTAGTTAATTTTTTTTTAGGATACATGCATTGATCTTTGATAGTAAATTTTTTTAAAAAAAATTTTAAAAATTGTTTAAAAAAAAAACGTTTTAAAAAAAAAAAAAATTTTAAAACACAAACGTTTTTAAAAAAACTAAAAAAAATGTTTAAAAAAATAAAAAAAAAACATTTAAATAAAAAAAACGTTAAAAAAATAAAAAAAATAAAAACATTTTTTAAAAAAATTTTAAAAAAATAAATTTTCTTTGTGTCAAAATTTTTTATTTTAAACAATATTCGATTTTTCTCTTTAAAAAAAGGAACAATTTTTTTTTAAAACTGAATTCAGTTTTTATTTATTTCTTCTTATAAAAAAAACATTTAAAAAAAAAAAATCGTAACTCCCTATCTCCAATAATAATCATTCCATACTTAGTTCAATATTCTTTGGAATCTCAATTTGGTTAGGGTCGCCCAAAATAATCCTTAATTGGACCATAAAAAATAATTGGTTTAGACTAAGAATTATATGCTTGTTCAGACAATCGAATCCGATGAGTAGTCCTTGTGTTGAATGCCTATCTAATATTGCCATGATCTTGATATATGTGTTTATTTTTATCTTAATGATGTGATTGGATCGGTATATATTCTTGTGGTATCAATACTGTGATGTAATGATCAGGCCTATGGGCCCATTTGTTTGAAAAATGCCCCGGGCACATCCTACCCTGTTTTGCACACCCCACTGGCACGTTTATTACTTTACACTATTGCATGTCCCATATAGCCAACGTGGCACTAGTGCGTGACCCGATCTCTTCGGAGATGAGACGTCATTCATGAAAATCACAACTCCAGTTACGTACCTTAGGGTATAGAAAACTGGGGCATTAGTACCGTCTAATCATATAACTCTGAAAGGTATATCGATGCACTCAGGCTGGAGCGACATGAGCCTTTGACCTATTGTAAGCCTCACAGTCACATGTCCTATTTGCCAACTTAGTACTAGTACATACTCGGTCCTCTCGTGGGATGGCAAACCATTTATGAAAGCTACAACCCTAGACTCGTACCTATAAGTATATCAAAGATAATCTAAGTTCATCAATTGCACTTCTTGGACAAAACCTGTGGCACCCCGCCAAACACTAACACAAATCTCAAGGCCACCTCGAGGCACTAGGTAGTGCCTCGAAATTTCGGCATGATCTCCTCTGTTTATGTTAGCATTCAAAGGAACACAAAACCTGATAATCCAAGTTACAACAAAACCTGTATATAAAAATGTAGATACAGGAAAATAACAGCGGAAGACTAATTACATCTAATATTTAAATAGATCAGAGTGCGGAAGTTTAGCGATATACATGCTTACAAAAATTTAACCTCACTCTAACACAACCCTAACACTCAATTTCAAAATATGTATACACCTAGACGAAACTGACTACACAAAAAGGGTATGGCCCTAGTACTCATCGGACAACAAATTCTGGTCGTCGATCTGATCGACCAGATACTCCTCACTTACCGACTATGCGCCTGCCTCCGTAACTACAAGTACTGAAACTAAAAAAAATAGGAAAGAAATGGTGAGTAACAATGGTTACCCAGTAGGTCCAGAAACAATTCCTACTAATAACCCTCCCTAAACATGATCAAATAAAGTATACTTAACATTTTAATACATGCAAGATTTTACAGAATAAAATACGATCAACTGGTACATATAGCCAGGTATGAGCAACTAAACAGTTTTAAAGTTTCACATAGCATCAATCATCCATACTCATTTTACATTTTCCATTTTATGCAAATACAGTTGTTGACAACATTGAAATAATAGACATGTTTTTCAGTTTATAATTCAAAATATAACAACAGATACATAATACAAGTGCTGGAGTATTGGAATTAAAGAGTTGGGATTCACGACTAGATAGCTCCCAGTCGGGACATGATATTCCTCAATAACATTGTAGTTCCTAATTTTGTGGCTAGTCGCTGTTTACCACTCTTGCGGGACCATTCATCCGGCTCAGGCTGACCGTTTGACGTGACCGTAAGCAATGGGTCTCTTTTCGATATGTCAGAACGTTCAACTACTACTAGATTGTTAATGATCACTGACTAATCATCTTTGTCTATGCCTATCAGGCGTGCATGTGATTCCCAAATGACACTCCACTCGTATACGACCACCTTTACAATACACGTTCACTGGTAAAGATAAGAAAGGAATGGACCCGGATTCCAGTTGTGACTCCATTCTCATACGCGTCCCATACCATGTATGAGCTTGGTAGTCCCTACCGTACATACCAGGATAGTGCACCCCTCTGGATGATGTGACGCATTATCCTTTTAGGCATTCACAAACCCTTTAACAACTCACAAAATAGTTACGTATATATATATAGTTTTTCATTTAAAACAAAAGAGAAATTAACAAAATAAGGTTGATAATGGATATCCAGTTCCTACCATGCAATCGTGGCCACCCGACCTAAAAATAAATAACAGTACTCAACGCACGCGCTAACATAATCGTAAATAAACATGCAACACTTTCATTAATAACCTGGATATCCTTTCACCAACCTACATACAACATACAATGTAAAATGCAGGAATCACCCCTCGGGTGTGATTCTGACATTTTACCGTTCATTCCCTTTTCCCATTCTCTCGACATTCTCACTTTTCATCTTTTTCAATCAACTATCCATTGCCAATCTTTCAAAGTCATTCTTTTAGTCTTTCCATTGAAAACCATCAAAGTTTATTCAAAAATAAGGTCCCGGCGATGCACGGGACCAAAGCTGTTAAAAATAAGGAAAGTTGGTGAAAGTTTGGCTAAGTGTCAAAAACTCAATTTTTCAAAGTTCTTAAAATTGAAAACGGGTTTTTCGAAATGAAAGTCTCGATCATGAGATTAGACACCATATAGTTTTTGTAATCTAATTCAAATAAATGCGAAAGTTATTACATTTTGAAAACTTACCGAAAATATCAAAAACTACGTTTTGTTCTTGAAACTAAAATTCGGATTTTGATCCTTTGAGATTTGGATCTTGAAACCATTTCCATTGTTCCGAAATGGGGGGTAAAACCTTAATTTAATTAAAGAACTTGAAGTAAATGTAAAGTAAGAGGACATTTACTTAAATGTTTTTAATGAAATGAAGGGTGGGAAATCCAATATAAGCAATGGCGAGGTCAAGGCAAAAGTCAGAACACAGTTCTGAAGGGAACTATTTCTGTCGGTGGCTGTCGGTGGAAGAACCATAGTTCTATCGGTGGAACCGACAGAATACTCATCGCAGGTGTCGGTGGGACTGACGGCATCCGCCGACAGAATAAAAAATTCTCGCGGTTTTTGGTTTCGTCGGTGGCAAAAACCTCATTCTGTCGGTGGGATTGACAGAATGCCTTCCAGGTGCAGGTGGCACCGACCCTTCCCGCCGACAGCCTGAACCACACTCGCGATTTTTGGGTTTTTCGATCCCTTCTTTAGATCTTTGTTCCATTCTTCAAACCCCTCAACCCACTCACGAATTCAACATTAAAAACATTGATAAAACATCATCAAAACATCTACTTCTACCATGAATTTGAAACCCAGCACAAATTTCTACGATTTAAATGCAAACAATAAGTTTTGTTTCAAAATCTAAATGCACATTTCAAAAATCTAAAGTTACCAATAGGAATTGAAAGTTCCCTACCTGTTTGTGGACGTCGACGGTGATGGACTCGTGCAAGGATCAAGGTTGGATGGCTCGAGAGTCGAGGTTGGGCTGACTTGGATACAAAATAGACGAGGGTTTGCAAAGTATTTGACGACGATGCTCTTCTTTGCTTCTATAATAAAGGGTAACTCTAACTCCTACTCGATGAAGCCTTTGGATGGAAGGTGTAGAGTTTCCTTCGCACTATACGACTGGTGATTGATGGAGGGTAAGGAAAACGAACGAGAATGGATGACCCAAGATGGTGAAGTTGTAGCCCTCGTCGTAGTCGACAACTTTGCCTTCTTCTTCGAAGTTCAACTCGGCCTCAATCGCGCTAGAACTTGATGGGAATGGGTCGAAACCCTTGGGTTGAAAGTGGCTATCATTTGGTTCTTTAGAGAAGATGAGTAATGAATGAAATAAAAGAAATCAGATTTCTTTTATAATAAGGCTTAGAGCATACTTGTAATTTTTCATCATTCGAGTTTCGATCGTAACTTAACTATTCGGACTTGGAAATTGACAAGTGAGTATACCATTTCGAATAATTTTTCGTTGCCGACCTAACGGTGTCATCAAATCTTTCTGATTCTCGCTCTAACGAAATTTCACTATTTTGGGTCCCACTTAACGCGAAATTCAAGGATTTTATAACTTTTTCATCCAAACTCGAATTCGAACTTGCTTACAAGCTAATGTATATATTATGATCCTTTTGGATCTAGTAGCAAAGTCGATTTTTCTTGAAATTAATCATAGCAATATTCGAGTATTTGACTCTAAATCTCTCCTTCGACATTTTCCTTCAAATCTCACAATTTAATTTTCTCGAGATATGAGTTGAAAATCTAGGGTGTTACAAAACCGGTGCCTAAGCAAGATCCTGCCCCAACGTACTATGGTACTAGGGGGATAGACTACGTCTATTTTAGAAGAAAGGTGATTTAAGAGTACCTTTTCTCAAGCATCGCGCACCACCTTTAAATTGAGGATTAAACTTGCTGTTTTTGACTTCAGAGAAGTTAGCTGGAATCTTAGATTATTACCTATACAGTATATCAAACCAAGTTACCATGTACTATGTGATTGAGAATGCTCGAGAGATATATAGGTGTACTTAGGCAAGGGTGGCCAAATAAATTGCATTGTACGTAGTAAACCTAGAGTCTAGGAGCCTTCCTATTACGACCCAAACTGACTATGGGTGTTCCCGGGTTGCTCTATTTAATCTAACCCAAAGGTAAGTGGGTGGACCGGTCTACACTGCTTCAATCCAACCTGCAATACCGGTCCAACCCAATAAATTTAATTGATGAAACATACCAATCAATATCAAATTAAACTTGTTCGCCCAATTGGTAAATGGATCTTATAGATCAACACATGGATCGATTGGATTAATTAGCTTAAAAAAATAGTTGATGAAGTGATTCAAGTAGAATATTTAGATCCATTGGGTCAAATCGGTACAAATTCAAATGGGTACATGGTCCCAATCACCTTGTATCGGCCAATTTAATTCAATGGACTGAATATTTCATATTTAACAAGATCAGGATTAGTAAAAAATCATATTAAGGGATGTACTGATTAGTACAACTTAGATCTTACTTATGGAAAATCGTACAACCCTTAATCGTGATTCAAATTTTTTTAAGATTCATGATCAATCAGTAAATCATCTTCAAGAAATATTTCGTGATTGAAATATTTCATCGGTTAGAGTTTTTGAAGCTAGGGGTTAACCAATGCTATCAAGAGGAACCTCTATTTTTAATTATTAAAAGCCCACTCCACCTTTGATAAGGTTTCAGGATCATCATTGCATTTAAGCTCAATCATCCATCGTCTAGTAAGGGTTCTACGTCCAGTCAACTAGAAAAAACGTTATTACCAAGTCAACAATCAAAAATGGCCGTGGAATCCTTCAAAATTACACAGTTGTTCCCTGAAGATCACATTGCCTCAATCCTACTGGTTGTAAGCAATATCCACAGTCCTCAACCTATAGTCAAGTCCATTGTGTGTGGGTAATTTTCTTTCATGAGTCTTGAATCAAGATTTTTTTCAATTTATCAATATCGTGTTTTCTTTAGATCGAGTCTATTTTTTTTCTGTTGAGTCGAGCTAGTTTGTCAAGTCATAGAGGTGTCTGTCACCCATTCTGAATTTGATTGGATAAAAAAATTTTTGAATACCTCGGCGCATTAACTAATTAACTAATAATTTGACTTCAAGGATATATTTTTCTCCTGAATAAGAAGATAAGGGTCGGGCTCAACAACTTTCAATCAGAAAGCAAAGGTCATTGAACCTTAGAATAAAAAATAATTTCCAAGAAATTCAGATAGAAACTATCCTATCCCTAGAGGAACACAAGGGGATAATGAATTTACTCAAAAATTTCAAAAGACTTATTCATGTGATCATATGATGGTATGTTTGGTACAAGCTTGGGTATTGTTCAACACGGAATAGATACTCGTCTATATCGATGGAATCAAAGAAGATATTAAAAAATATATTAGCGTTATCCCCACTACATCTTGAGTTGAAAAGTTCATTTAAGCAAATGTTATCAGTCGATATGAGGGTACCTTTTGAGCTGATCTCTGATAATGGGTCATACTTCAAAGCTTAGGTCATTACTCCGTGTTCAATGTTTAGGATTCGATATCACAAATCATCTCCCCACGTTCTCAAACTAATGGAAAGGTTGAAATAGTCAATAAAAAAAATCTTAAGATAATCATCACAAAAATGTGTCAATCGCACCAGGATCCATTAAAGAAGTTACCATTCACACTATGGCCATATCAGTTTTTCATTGAGTTATTCTCTACTTTCTAGTATATGATATGGAAGCAATCTTACCAGTTGAAATGGAAATCCCAAATCTCAAGGTCTTGATGGAAAGTCAATTGCTAAAAACAGACTATGCTCGCCATTGGGTACTGAGAGTTAAATCAAATTGAAAAAAAACAACAACCTAGAAGTTCTATACCACGTGTAAACTTATCAGAGAAGAGTCACTTACAAGAAAGTCAAAGTTCACCACTTACAAGTCAAGGATTTAACAATCAGACTTCAAAGAAAATTAACCACCCCTCCTCAATCATAGGAGGAAGTCTGAACTTTATTGGAGAGATTCATCTATTAGCAAGGAAACACTACTTTGAAAAACCATCAGATTTAAAAGAGAATCGAGTACTTGTTTTTAACCCCAAAGGGAAATTCAAACCTAATTGGGGAGGTCCGTTCATCATTAAAGAAATAGTACCTGGAAAAGCTGTCAGACTTCAAGACCATGATATAATTGAACAACCAGAATCAACAAACCTTAACCAGATAGGGCGGTACTACATTTAAGAAGGCCATCTTCGGCCGAATCAATTTCCTATTACCCAGCCTCATCACCTAATCCAGAGAAGGGAAAATTCAAACTACGTTTTAGTTTGATCCCAAAATTCTAGGGTACGTAAGTAACCTGAGAAGTTACTTCAGGTCAGACCACATCAAAATAAAAAAATAGATTCCCCCACAAAAAAAATTCAAAAAAAAGAAATATTATCAAAATGGGGAAGAAAATTCAAAGTAAAATAAAAAAAATACCACACAAGGGGGCATTTGGGTGCCTCAAAATTCCTTTCTTTTTATGTCCAGTCCTAAACTTACCAATGAAAGTCCTCCTAAGTATCGTATGAAAAAGTCAAGGAAGATAGCAAATCATGATCAGACAGTATCTCCAAAAATTCAAAAATGAAGAAAAAGGAAAATGGGGCATGTTAGGTTGAAACCCCCGAAAGGGGGACTTAGGTAAAAATTAAGGCAAGCTCGCAAGATTGAAAATCTGAAAAGACGACCTTGGCAACAATCAGAGCAAATAAAAGAGAAAAAATAGTAAGCTCATTAGATCGAAAACCTAAAAAGGAGATCTAAGAAAAAATTAGAGCATGCTCGCTAGATTGAAAACCTAAAAATACAATCTAGGCAAAACTTAAAGCAACCAAAAAATAAAATAAAAATCTCCGTTGAATTGAAAAGCTGAAAAGGCAGTCCTAGTCGAAATATCAGAAGTCCGAATGATCAAGTTTCAATACCCAATTTGAACCAAATATAGACTCAGTGGATACAAGTATCTCGTTTATGATTGATCTAAAGAGTTTCATGTCCCTAAGCGAATCGACGGGGAGAAAGAACAGATTCTATGATGAATTTCAGAAAGAAATATTTTATTCTAATTTCTTTGAGCCTGACTCGAAATCTTCAATATAAAAAGTCAAAGTTAAAATTTTATTGCGTTTGCGATAATCAAATATTTCAAACTTTCATAATAAGGGCATTTCGTTTTTCTTAAGAGTATAGTTTTCCCATGTACACTAGGGGCATTCGTTTTCAAATTATGTTCAATTATCTTCAGTACAATGTTCCTTGTCAAACTAGGGGCATTTTGGTTCTGAAGCCTGGTCAATTTCAACCCCAAAAGATAAGGTTAACTTTGAATTAAAGGTTACCCTCTTGATAGCAATTTTGAAAACTCCTAAGATTCAAAAAGAGTTAAAATATTTACCGAACCTTCATAAAATCCAACTTTTTATTAAAAAAAAAAAATCAAATGCGAGGTTAATCCCACGTTTGTTCCCTTAAAGCTTAGTTCATCACTCTTTCACTTTGAGTAGGTAGAGTAGAACTTTCCAAAAAAAAAATAGTTCATTACTCTTTCACTCCAAGTAGGTAGAGTAGAACTTTCCAAAAAATTGGTTCATTACTCTTTCACCCTTGGCAGGTAGAGTATGACTCCCAAAAAGCTTAGTTCATTACTCTTTCACTTCGAGTAGGTAGAGTAGAACTTCCCAAAAAATTAGGTCATTACTCTTTCACCCTAGGCAGGTAGAGTAGAAATTCTCAAAAAATTATTTCATTACTCGTTCACCCTAGGCAGGTAGAGTAGGACTCCCAAAAAAAATTTAGTTCATTGCTCTTTCACTCCGAGTAGGTAGAGTAGAACTTTCCAAAAAAAATTAGTTCATTACTCTTCCACCCTGGGCATATAGAGTAGGACTCTCAAAAATTTAGTTCATTACTCTTTCACTCCGAGCAGGTAGAGTAGAACTCCCCGAAAATTAGTTCATTACTCTTTCACCCCGAACAAGTAAATGAAGACTCCCAGAAAATTAATTCATTACTCTTTCGCCCTGAGCAAGTAGAGTAAGACTCCCAAAAAAATTAGTTCATTACTCTTTTACTCCGAGCAGGTAGAGTAGGACTCCCAGAAAGATAAGTTCATTACTCTTTCACCGCGAGCCGGTAAAGTAGGACTCCTAGATAAATAAGTTCATTACTCTTTCACCCATGGTAGGTAGAGTAAAACATTCAACTTTTTCTCAAATTTTTCTCAAGTTTTGTTTAAAGTCAAATTTTTCTCAGGTTTTCCTAGATTTTATGTTTTGCTCAGATTTTACTCAGTATTACTCGAATTTTGCTTAGACCCTTTGAGATTTATCTCAAATTTCAAATGCACACACTTGCACATTTAAGTCAAGGAGAATTTTCTAAAATTCAAGGATCTAACACTGCCAGTGAAAGCTCGCGATCGAGGATCTAACAACTTTTAGCTCGAGGAGAGTTTTACACTAAAGGATCCGGACGCCCCGACGAATTGCTAAATCAGGCTGCAAAATGAACTGTCACTAGCTTCGGCATTCGGATATCGCACTATCTACCAAAATAGATTTGCTATCTAGTTTGCTTCAAACCTCTGCCAAAAAGGGGCATCTGTAGATACCCCATTTTTATACTCGCCTGATTAATCAACTCATCAAATCGATTGCAATGGTTTCCAATGATGGATGTTTTATTCCAATGTTCTATTTGGTTACCAGATGTGTTTCAGAAATTCGAATGAGGTATTTCGAACTAACAAAACTGTAGAAACCACACTACGCTAGGAAAATATGATCTCAAAAACATAGAAATCGTCATTTTTCAGATAAAAAGAAACTTTACGATAAAAATCACTAAAAAATGATCAAATTATCAAAATACTCCTAACATCAAAACATCCCTAGAGCCTACAGTACACTTAGGAAAATCCTTTCAAACACATAAAATAACAAATTGAAATCAAATAAACTATTTTGTCAATTTTCACAAAATTTGATAAAATTACAAAAATGCCCCGCATAAAGTTCACGACCATTTTGCACAAAAAAATCTCATAAATGACATAAACAATATTTCAATTGAATTCCTTACGAAAATTTGATTTCAAAACATCTCGGAACATTGAAAAACGACTTAAAACGCAAAAAGTCATCTCCAAAGGCAAAACGATAATTTCATAATTTTTATAATTAAAAATTTTGAAATTAATAAATAAAATATTAAATAATTAAAGTGAAACATTAATAAAATTAATTTAAAAAGTTAAACTAAAAAAATCGATCAATCAGGCTCTCAGGAAAAATTATTGAGGGTTGCCAAGATATTTATTCAAGGACCCCTCTATTTGGGGAGTCCAAAGAATTAAAGATATAATAGAGAGGGGTTCTTCAAAAATTTAAAGTCAATCAAACAAGACTAAAGTTAAGGTATTAAAGTCAATCAAGTAAGACTAAAGTCAAAATTAAAGTCAATTAAGTAAGACTGAAGTCAAGATATTAAAGTCAATCAAGAAAGACTAAAGTCAAAATATTAAAGTCAATCAAATAAGACCAAAAGTTAAAACCCTAATAGAGTTCTAATTAAATAATAACTCTATTTAATAGAATTCTAACTAAAATATAACTCTACCTAAAATAATTCTAATTAAAATACAACTTTACATAAAATAATTCTAACTAAAATATAACTCTAACTAAAAGAATTCTAATTAAACAATAATTCTATCTAAACAAATCTTTAAAAAAATCTATAAATAGGGGTCCTCACACCCTATTTTCGTATCAAATCATAAATTCTAAGAGAAGTACGTCAAAAAGCTTCCCTAGCCTCCCATAAACCCTAATTTTGAATCCCCAACTCCTTACCTAACACCCATACTTCGATTTTAACTTGAAAAACATTTAGAAGCCCTTCAAAAACGCCCCAAAATCCATAACAAATTAGAAGAATTCCGATCCAAGAAAGAGATACCTTACCTCGAAGATCAGAAATCAGATCTAGAGACAGAACGAAGTAAGGAGTACGGTACAAGGAACGATTTTATCAGATCTGAAGGAATAGAATCTTTGCATATCGAAGGTAAAATTTCTTTTATTTTTTTTATATAGGTTTTTTGTTAGCAATGTAGTCTTATTTGGGATAAGTAGAGACTGGCATTGGCCAGGCAAGGTTGGTGCCTAACACCTTCCAACCCCGTAATGTGATCTCCGGATTCAGTTTTTCTTCAGTAGATTAGTTTCTTTTTATCTGTTTAGAGTTAGTATCCGGTTCCTAGACCGTAATAACTTGGTGGCGACTCCCAAACCTCAAAGGTCAAAAGCGGATCCACGCACCCCGCGGATCGAGGGCGCTTTCACCCATATAAACGATCTAATCGGTTTGAGAGTACCGACATTTAGAGTTAGTTTTTAAAATAAGAGGAGATGGTTTGTGCATTGACCTATGAAGCGAATGTGCACAAGTGCATTTACAAATGTGTATCAATCTTTACAACTTTGAATCAAAACAAAATAAACAAATGAATATTACATGTACTCCCACAAAGAAAAGAAAATAACCAAGACAATAAAGATAATTAACAAAAACATGTTAAAAAAAAAACAAGAACAAGAAAGAAAGTTGGATATTTTTGAAAGAAAAAAATTGACCAAGTAAAATCGATTTGGACCACTAGTTTCCCTAGTGGAGACGTCAAGTTGTAGACATGAGAATGTTCGTCATGGAACCTCATTACAATGTTATTTGGAATTGCTACCATTTTTTTTTTTTTTGGAAATGGGTGTGAATAGGCACTCGAAATGATTTTAAAATTGAGTTATCATTGTAGTGACTCTCATGTATGAATAAGGGTATGGTCTACCTAAGATCTAAGTAGGGGCTAAAGGATAAGGAAACTGTTAGGCACCCCATCCTCTCCACTAAAAGTGGTTACCTTGAAACTTGGCTAATCTTTTGAAAATTTTAAGAAAATAAAAAATGCATGAAAATACATGTTTAAAGATGGTGTGAGCAATATGTGAAAATGTTTCCTTAGAAAAAATTTGATGTTAATGTGAGACATTAGGGACTTCCTATAGAAAAAGATGACCCATATAACCTATATTATTTTTATGAGTAAGAATATTGGTTTGAAGATTTTTAGAGAGACTCCATAATGGAGATCCCTTAATACTTGTATGCAAGGCTAGAAATTTTATGTTTCAATCTCACAAGAGGGTGACATATTTCTTCATCATTGCTAAGCATATGTGAGTGGGTGTATGATGTATAATATGATGCATAAGATATGTGGTAAAAAATAGAAGGCCTGAACCTCTACCCCTTCAACTAAACCTAAGTCCAACCTACTAGAGGTGAAAGAGGGTGTGCATTACATCCTATAAATTTTCTAAAACGTAAAGTAAATGGAGCATTAAAAGTAGAAAATGCAAATGCTTGTGTAGACACCTCATTTTTGCACTCGCCTGACTAATAAACTCATCAACCTGATTACAACGGTTTCCAATGATGGATGTTTATTACAATGCTCTATTTGGTTACCAAATGTGCTTCAAAACTTCAGATGAGGTATCTCGAACTAACAAAACTATAGAAACCATACTACACTAGAAAAATATGATCCCAAAAAAATAAAAATTATCATCTTGCAGACAAAAAAATATTCACTATAAAAATCACTAAAAAATGATCAAATTATCAAAATACCCCTAACCTCAAAGCATCCCTAAAGCCTACATTACGCTTAGGAAAATCTTTTCAAACACATAAATCAACAAATCGAAATCAAAGAAACCATTTGGCCAATTTAACAAAATTCGACAAAATTATGAAAATGCCCCTCATAAAGTTCATGACCATTTCGCACAAAAATTTTTATAAATGACACAAACTAATATTCTCATTGAATTCCTTACGAAAAATCAATTCCAAAAATATTCTCGAACATTGAAAAATAACTTAAAACTCAAAAAGTCCTCTCCGAGGGCAAAATGATAATTTTACAATTTTAATAATTAAAAATTCTGAAATTAATAATTAAAATAGTAATTAATGTAAAGTGAAACCCTAATTAAAATTGAAGTCAATTAAGTAAGACTTAAGTCAAATCTTAAAATCAAGTCAATCAAGTAAGACTTAAGTCAAAATCCTAAAGTCAAGTCAATCAAGTAAGACTTAAGTCAAAACCCTATATTCTAGTCAATCAAGTGAGACTTAAGTCAAAACCCTAATCAATCTAATAAAATCAAAGTCAAACTCCTAAATCTAATAGAATTCTAATTAAGCTCTAAAACTACCTAATGTAATTATAATTAAACACTAACTTTATAATTCTAATTAAACACTAACTCTATCTAAAAAACTCTTAAAAATCTATAAATAGGAATCTCTACAACCCATTTTCATATCCAAGAGAAAACCCTAAAAAAATTAATTCAATAAGCTTCCCCAACCTTCCCAAAATCCTTATTTTGAAGTCTTAACTTCATACCTAACATCCATACTCCAACTTTAGCTCAAAAATACTCAAAAATCCTTTTAAAACACCTTGAAATCCATAAAAAAATCAAAAAATTCACAAATCTAAGAAAAATAGACCTCAACTTGGAAATCAAAAATCAGATCCGGTGATGAGTGAATAGTAAGGAAATACATACGAAGATACTCTCCGTCAGTGTTGAGGGAATCGTTGTAATCCACGAGGTAATTTTCTTTTTATTTTTTATTATTATTTATTATTTTTTTGGTCTATTGTGCAATGTAATAATTTTTGAGAATTAGTAGAGACCGGCGTTTGCTAGGCGAGGTTGGTGCCTAACACCTTCCAACCCCGTAATGTGATCCCCGGACTTAGTATTTTATTTTTAAATAGATTAGTAATTTTCTTATATGTTTAGAGTCAATGTTCGGTTCCTGGACCGTAATAACTAGGTGACGACTCCCAAACCTCAAAAATCAAAAGCGGATCCGCGCACACCATGGATCGAAGGCGCTTTCAGCTTGAAAATAAACCTAATCTACACCTACCTTGTTCCTTAATGTTCTTGAATGATCTTGAGTCTTGAGAGAAGTAACTTAATGATTGAGAGTTTTAGTTGAGGGTTGTTGATTGAAGATTGAGATATAAATAAAAGTCCTTAAGTTGAGGGTTGGGTTGAGAGATAGAGTAGAGATTTTGGTAGAGTTTTAGATTGAGATATTGGGACTTTAGAGCATTAATTACTCATAGGAAATGAGATTATTTATAGAGTTTTTAAATAACTTTTGGATATAAAGTTGTCCAACCCTAAAAATAAAGAAAATGAACATGAGGTTTTTATTGTTTCTTTTTAGATTTTTCATTTTTATAAGGGTTAAAGGTGGAATTTGTGATAAATAAATGTGAAAGAACAAAAGTACTTTTGGGAGAGTAGGTAGGGCAGTGACATGTGTAAAGGTGAAGTGATAGGTAAAAAATAGACTTTGGATCATTTGTAAATAACCCATAAAGTAAGGGTGAAGGCATATTTTTGAAATAGATTAATGGAAGAGTATGTAGGGGAGTGACATGTGTGAAGTAGTAGGTAAAAAAGTAAACATTGGTTCATTTGTAAATAACTCACAAAGCAATGGTGGATGTATATTTTTGAAATAGACTAATAGGAAAATTTTATGAATGTATTTTGAAAATTCCCACCTTTTTGGGAAAAGATTAGAAGTTCTCCTAATTTCAAGGATTTTTACCAAATACCAAAGTACCTTTTTGGTTTGTCCGCACATTTTAAAGATGGCTTTCTTGAGATTTCCCAAGTAAGTTGACCCTCCAATTAGGTTAGAGCATTAGGTATTAGAGGTTTATGAGAGACCACCATGTATCCTCTTTTTGGAAGAGGTGTAAGACTATGGGCTTAGAATAGATTGTGTATGGATTTTGTTTTAGACACTGGTTATGGGCTTAAGATGATTTAGATTTGGATATTTTGGACTAGGCTTGAATGTGGACTTCATATTTGGTTAGGATATAAGCAATGAATTGGTTAACAAAGAGTGGGTTTGGATTAAGGAGGTGGGTTTGAAATTAGATTGGATTAGGGAAATGGGTATGAAATTGGATATGATTATGGAAGTGGGTATGGAATTGGATTGGATTATGAAAATAGGTATGAAATTAGATTGAATTAGGGACAAGATTTGGGTATGCAAAACAATATGAGATAATGCATGTGTGCATGCATGCATGAAAAGGTGCCAAGTGGCAATGTGGGCCCGTTGAAAAGCTGTAGGCTCTTAATTGAAATCAACTTGAGAAAATTTGGATTTTTTCTAATGGGTTTGTACAAATTTGGGTGTCTACATTGTCAATATTTGACAAAGGGTGTAATCAACCCAATGTCGATACAAGATATATACCAATAAACATAGGGAAAAATAATAGGCATAAAAACAATAAATTAACTATCAGAACAAGATGCATAGGGAAAGAAAAATATAGACATGTCAAAAATAATATAACTATAAAGCATAGGTATGACATGATAAATGACACATAGAGATATTACTCAATGATTCATGGTCGTAACATGCAAACGTGTGCAAAAGAATATGCCAATGAATACACAAATGCACATGTGACAGTTGTAAAAGATTTAACTATAAAAAAAAACTATATGAAAAAAATAAATGCCAAAATGATGGTATTATTGAAACATTGGCATAACATGCTAACAAGCTAGTAAATTATTTCAAATAAGAACTTAACAATTGTAGCATGACAAATGTGTGAAGAATTTACACTATAAAAGTAGAGATCATTCACACAAGGTAGCATAAACAACACATGAATTGTGCCACGTGACCACATTTGACCATTATACTTACGAAATGATTTAAATATGAGAAATATATGAAAAAGAATAGTGTTTGGGAGCTCGAGAGGCGGACAAAACACGTGAAAAAAAATTCTCACTCCTGTCGATGCCGCTGTTGGCCACCGGTTGGTGACATTTTTTAGCAAAAAAATTTTGAAATTGTTTTTTGCATTTCATGTTTTCGAGATTCCAAAAATCAACTTTATTTGTCCTAACTCTCTCTCAAGAAATGCTGAAAAATATTTTAAGATTGTGTAAATTTACAAAAAATTTGAGAATCCAAGAGAGATAAAAATATGTCAAAAGTGAATTAAAACATTGAGTGGCATTTATGATGGAACTTAGATGAGGTCTATGAGCCCAAATATACCAATGAAAATAAATTTTGCTGTTGCTCAAGTTTCGACGAAATTGGTCATAATAGCCAAACACGACAAAAAATTTCCTCATTGAAAATTTTTCACCAAAAGAGGTTATAACCTCAAGTTTGACTATACAAACATCTAATAAGTCTTATTACTCAGAATATTTGTCAAGTTTGGTTCAAATTTAGTGGACCAATGGGGGGTTTTATGGTGCACATGAGCTTCCCAATAAAAGCATTAACAAAGGTATTCACAAATTTATGACCGAGAGGAAAGAGACTTGAAATTCATCAAATTTACCAATAAAAGCATTAACAAATGTTTTCACACAAGATATGCAAGTTTGGTGCAAAAACTGAAAGTCAAAAATTATCTAACATGTGTATGTTTACTTAGGCAATTATTAAAAGAAAACAATGAGGCTCCATCATCCATAAGTGAACTCATTTTAAGAATAGTGTGAGGATACAAGTATCTAAATTTACCAATAAATAACATGTTCTTGAAATAAGACGGACTTCTAAATGATATGGCCACACTTACTCCAACATCTTGAAAATTTCTAAAATTAAAAAATTCATGAATATGAGGTTTAAACCTCAAATTTTACTTAAAAGCACAAGATAATGAATCAAAAACTCAAATTTATCAATTAAGACCAATTTGTGAATATTTGAACTCAAGAGAAAATGTCTCCAATTGTCGTGTATTTTACACACCAATATGAGGATCTTCAAAGATTTGATTGGGGGGATGATCGTTAACTACTGGTGGGTTTTCTAACATGAGAGACGAAGAAGATGACGAGGAAGGGTAGGAAATATTTCCTCCTCAATGTCGTCGAATCAGTTGAACCTATGTCCTTTGTTGGTTGATCGTCAACCACAACATTTATGGAGCTTTGAATAGAGTAGGTTCTCTGATTGATGACTTGATAAAGACGATTATGAATATACCAACATATATTCTTGTCATTTCGTAAGTCAACATTTTTCAGGTTTTCATGCTCTCTGAAGAATATAACATTTGATGTTGAAGACCTTGAAAAACTTAATATTGAAGAGAATCTGTTCCATAGATTGGAGGTTGTTATTCAATCCTACTCTAAGATATGTACAAATAGGAAGGTATTGGGCAATTCTACAACCATGGCACATAGATCCTACTATGAAGCATAACTCATCATTTCCTATAGAATATAGTTGATCCTCTCAACAACTCTATAATATTAAGGGATCTTTAGAACTGGGAATTTATGTCAGATCCTATGATTATCACAGAGTTCAGTGAACTGACTATTTTGAAACTCTCCACCATGATCATTTCAGATATGTTCAACAATGGATTCTATTTTTGTTTGAAGTTGCTTAACAATATTTTTGAATCCATCAAATGTATTTAATTTTTCATTCAAGAATACAACCATATAAAATTTGGAGTGGTCATCTACCACTACTAAAAAATGTCTCTCACTTATTCAAATTTGAATTCTTGTGGGATTCAAAAAATCCATATGAAATAATGCTAAAGGATTTGAGGTAGAGTATTTTATCTTTTTGTGGGTACTATAAACTTGTTTACTAATATGGGACTTCTTATGGACATTTTTAGCTTTATTGCCCACTTTGGGCAACCTTCTAACTAATGTCTTTTGAAGCATGTCGAGACAGGTTCTTGTAGTGAACATAGTCAACTAGACCTTATTACCTTGAGCCACATTACTCACACACAGAATGGTGATTTTTTATGTCCAGTAATATAATAGTCATTGGATGTGCGGAGACCTCTCATAATTAATTTCTCATTAATATTTGAGATCTCACACACCTTGTAATTGAAACACACTGATTGTTCTATATTACACATTTGAGATATACTGAGGAGGTTATATTTTAAACCATCCACATAAAAGACAATTTCAATCTTGGGCATCCCTGGTCCACTGACCGTGTCACACCCAACAATCCTAGCAATGCAACTATCACAAAAGGTGGCAGAGTCTTTATTAAACTCTACCAAGTGACTAAACTGGCTTTGGTCACGGGTCTTGTATTTGGAGTGAACGCTATCCAAATACCATTGTATGAAATTTCTTACCTTAGGAAGGGTATGAATCATGAGGTAGTGGTTATCCTTAAATTTAACTTTTCAGTTTAAAACAGATTCTTTGGGATGAAGGATTGTTTTTAGGACGAGAAGGGATTTTTCTATTAAGCTCATAGTTTTCCTTCCTTGGTGAGTTTTAAGTAGGAAACCTATTATTCTTAGATGATCTCGAAGGCGATATCATCTTCAAATTCCATCCTATACCTTGATTACTTTCACTTGATTTGAAAAACTCTCAAACTTTCGAATTTAGGAGAGCAACCTGATTAAATAAGTCCCTCACAATACAATCAACTATATGAGATGAAGAATTTCTCATTTCCTTGGACTTGGATGACTCATTTTTACTTCACAAATGATTCAATTTTCTGTAAAAAAAACCTATTATATCCTTCCCATGCAACGTTTTATCTACCATTGAAGATTTACTAATAGAGATTAGGGTGGTTATGGAGTAAATGGTCGTGTGTTCAAATTTAATATGACCAATTTGTCCATAGAAGTTGGAAATGATTACTTTCTTCGAGTGTTTCTTTGAGTAAGAAAAATATCCAGAAATGGTGACCTTCTTGGGATCTAATGTGTCTCTAGGAGTAATTGTTTTCTTAGAGTACAAAAATGTATCTAGAAACAAACACTATGAAAATGGGAGGTGATATAGAATTATACCTATCATAGCTTAGATTTCCCTTATCCCCAAACGGTTTTCCTATAAAATTATACCTATCTAACTCAATTCCTAAGGAGTATTTTACTACAACCACTTGTTCTTGGAGATTCATTAATCTCTCATTTTCTACCTTTTTTTAGATCATGTCTCTTAATATGTGCAATATGATTCCCAGACAATTGATCAAAGGTAGATTGGAGCTCCAAGTCATCTTGAATGCCTTCTTCATTCTTATTATCAGAAGAGGATGCTACTCAAGGAGAAGATTGATTTACCAATATGTTATCATCATCAAATTCATCCACATAAGGGATGAAAACTGTGCTAGATGCCATATGGATCCTGAAAGTGTTACAATCTTCATAATTTGAAAAAGCTTATTTCTCACCTTCTAACTCATTTGAGTCATCCCACGTGGCTTTTGCAGCCAGTTTTTCCCTTGTACCTAGATTTTTGAAAATCAATTGTTTTAGGCTTCAAGGGAGTGATTATGCAAAAATTGGCCAATGCTTCCACAGTTATAATCTTCAGTATCATCATTTGACTTATATAGAGGTTTACCAATAGGTTACCTTTTCTCATCAAGATTACTCATTTTACTGAAGTTATGTGATCATCTCTTCTTACGGACAAAATTTGTCCCCATCAAAGTCATGTTGTCAACATCTAGGTCACTCTCACTATTTTCCTCAAGAATGATTTTGGAAAAGAAAATCAAGACCATGTCTACCCTTTTTAAAGAAGACCTTCGAGATGGAACTCAATCATTGTGAGTGAGCCAATGAGTTTTTCAAAACTCATTATTTTCACATCTCGGGATAACAATCAAAATCGCATTAGAAACGAACCTCTTAGGAAGGGTCATAAGAATTTTCATGTAAATTCTTCATTCTCAAATAAGCTATCCTAGAAAAGTACATGGAAATACAATAGTCTCTAAGTTTTGCACAAAATCCTCAGACATAATTTTTTTATTTTATCCTAATATTCTCAAAATAATTTGCTAATATATAAAATTTGAATATTTGACAACATAGGTTTCTAGGATAAGTCAAGCTTGTATTGCCGACTATCACAAGCATATTCATATTCATTCATTATGTGATATGACCATGTAACTATTTTTAAAATTTTCAAATTATTGAAATTTTTGGTCTTCTATTATTTGGGTGACTCATACCCTTTCCTTTACTTTGTTCCATACATCACAGCTCAAAGGAATTGATGTACATCATTATCCTAATTTACCGATATGCATTGAGCTAATGGATAAATGAGAGGTTTAGAAGATGACCTTAGATGTGGTTCAAAGTCTTGGGATCAACTCTAGGATGTTAAGCATATTAAGAGTAACCCGCCTTGATACCAATTAAAAATTATGGGTTTCGTACCGTATCTAGTCCTAGAGAAGGGGTGAATAGGATAATTAAATTTTCTTTCGACTTATCAAATTTTAACTTAGATTGATTAATTTAACTATGTGTTCTAAGTAATTCACCTAGTTTCGATTTTACACTCATGTCAATAATTTGCATTTAATGAAAATACACTTGGAATTTAAACATTCATTTTGTCATGTTATTCAATGGCACATTCATATATGATTCACTTATTTGGCATACATGGAATCTCATGATATTTAAGACATTCAAGTATAAATTACGAAATCATAAAACACACATGAGACATAAGACTTATGATTGTTCGACAATGTGCCTACATGCATACTCACGGTTAATCTCTAATATGCAATACAATTGAAGTTCACTTAGAATCTAAATATTTATGACATGACATACATAGCATATATTCATCTAAGTGTAAACTAATAAAGGCATTTCCACAAATACGAGACAAACATTTTAAAGTGATTTGGCAACGTGCCTATATCCACTCCCAAGGTCACCTTCACAAGGGTCTTGGTGTTCACTATCAATGAGGTATATGGTTCACCTCAAATCTTTTATATAGAATTTTTATACCTAGACTAAATTCTAAAATTTTAAGATCGAGAGAAATGTATCATCTTGAAATGTATGAATTTTGTTCATCGAAAATTCACGAACTCTACTCTTGTTAAGAATCCTCGATTATAACAAAAGCTTGACTTTTTAAGGTTGAACCAAGTAACCACTTACATATATTTTTAAAAATTAAAAATAAAATCAAAGACTCACTCAATACAAGAAATTTGCCAATCAAGATCTAGAATTTCTCGAGTTTTTGAGCTTCACTTATTTTTTCAACTTGTGTTCCTTACTTCAAGTGATGTACCAGTGTGTGCAAGGTGATATAGAGGTAAGTGAAGATGAATCAAGGATGCCTCAACTGATCGATCTTTCACTTTAATACTTGAGGTCTTCATGTAACTGGCTTCATTCCTTCCATTTTCACATTTTGCTCCTTGCTCTTGGATTCTACCAATGTGTGTGCAAGGAAAGGTTTGATGGTGGGAATGGGATCAATTCAAAGGAATGGATTAAGTTGAATGAGATTTCAACTAAGATTTAGACCTTCTAATGTGTAGAGAATGCTCTCTAGATGGGAGATAAGAGAGCACAAGTTCTCTAGGGATTAAATCCAACTCAAAAATGAGTTCAAGATATGGTTTTAAAGACAAATGAGTAGATTTCGAGTCTCAATGGTACAAAATATGACCGTTGACCACTAGTTATTGGAGAAATCGGGCTCTACCTAAAGTTCCAATGGTGGGTCGGGCCGTTAATCCTAGGGGTGGCACCTTTAGAAAATTATTAAAATACCATCGAGGGGTATTTCGGCCATAACTTTCAAATGGAAGCTTCAATTGACATGCCATTATGGGATTTGATAGATCTTACTATGTAGAACATTATCAAACTTCCACCAAGGGGTGGTCCATAGAATAAGTGATTGAAATGATCAAAATACCCTTTCTGACATTTCTGGTCAAAATAAGCTTTCGAGAAGTCTAATAAAGAAACGGTTTGAATGTGTAGTAGATCTTACCTATATAAGGTCCCCAAACAATCACCAAGGAAAGAGGATGATCTTAGGATAGTCAAATTTTTAATGTCCTCTAAATGATCAAATTTAATTCTCGAAAGGGCTAATAAAGGAACGAGTCAAGGAAAGAGTTTTCTTCGTCAATATGGGTCAACCTATCAATCATATAAGTCTTGGGGAATGGTATAGGTGGTCTTATTATCTTTTAGGTTTTGTGCACACATGGTGGACCTTTTTGTCCAGGTGCGTGCGGTTGAACAACTTTACCAGAATCTCATATATCTTCAATAGCAAACTGATCTGACATTCAACATTAGTCTCGTGATTGAAAAAAATATGAAATTAACATCCTATAGGATTCCTTAGGAAATCTAAGGAATAATAGAATGATGTGTGAGGGATGAATGTGAAGTGATTGGATCCACCCTCATTAGATCGAAAGATTGAATGACTTGGAAAACCCAATTTGAGTTTGCGAGTTGAGTGTAATTGATGGGATCTAGCACCTAAATCTAAGGAGTTGGGAAAACTTGGGACATCACACCTAGGTATAGAAGTTGAGTGTACACGCTTAGTGAAAATGCCCTCGATCCGCGGGGGGCTCGAATCCGCTTTTGACCCTTGAGGTTTGGGAGTCGCCACCTAGTTATTATAGTCTAGGAACCGATCAATGACTCTAAACGGATAAAAAACTAATCTATAACAGAAAAAAACTGAATTCGGGGATCACATTACGGGGTTGGAAAGTGTTAGGCACCAACCCTGCCCGGCCAAAGTCGGTCTCTACTAATTTTCCAAATAAGTTACATTGTCAAAAACCTAAATAAATAAATAAATAAAAAGAAATTATACCTTTCCGATAGTAAAGACCTTGTTCCCTCAGATCCGACAAAAATTACTCCTTCTACCGTATTCCTTGTTTCTTTCTGTCTCCGGATTTGAATTTCTGATCTTCGAGGCAAGGTATCTTCTTTTTTGATCTGGATTCTTCGAGTTTGTTATGGGTTTTGGGGTGTTTTCAAAGGGCTTTTAGGTATTTTTTTAGGCTAAAATCGAAGGAGGGATGTTAGGTAAGGAATTGGGATTCCAAAACTAGGGTTTATGGGAGGCTAGAGGGCTTTTAGACCTACTTCTCTTAGGGTTTATGATTTGATACGAAAATAAGGTGTGCGGACCTCTATTTATAAATTTTTTTAGGGGTTGATTTATATAGAGTTAATATTTAATTAGAGTTCTTTTAATTATAGTTGTGTTTTAGTTAGAATTATTTTAGGTAGAGTTGTGTTTTAATTAGAATTATTTTAGGTAGAGTTGTATTTTAGTTAGAACTCTATTAAATAGAGTTATTATTTAATTAGAACTCTATTAGGGTTTTGACTTTTGGTCTTATTTGATTGACTTTTAATATTTTGACTTTAGTCTTAATTGATTGACTTTTAATATCTTGACTTCAGTCTTACTTAATTGACTTTAATTTTGACTTCAGTCTCACTTGATTGACTTTAATACCTTGACTTTAGTCTTGCTTGATTGAATTTAAATTTTTGGAGAACCCCCCTCTATTATATCTTTAATTCTTTGGACCCCCAAATGGAGGGGTCCTTAAAGAAATATCTCACGAGCCCTCAACAAGTTTTCATGAGAGTCCGATTGATCGATTTTTTTAATTCAAAATTTTAAATTAATTTTATTAATGTTTCAATTTAATTATTTAATATTTTATTTATTAATTTCAAAATTTTTAATTATGAAAATTATGAAATTACCATTTTACCCCCGGAGAGGACTTTTTGCATTTTAAGTTGGTTTTTAATATTCTAAGATGTTTCAGAATCGATTTTTCATAAGGAATTCAATGAAAATATTGGTTTGTATCGTTTATGAAATTTTTTGTGTAAAATGGTCATGAACTTTATGAGGGGCATTTTCGTAATTTTATCAAATTCTGTTAAAATTGGTGAAATGATTTATTTGGTTTCGATTTGTTGTTTTATGTGTTTGAATGGGTTTTCCTAAGCGTAATGTAGGCTCTAAGGATATTTTGATATTAACGGTATTTTGGTAATTTAATCATTTTTTTGTGATTTTTATCGTGAAACTTCTTTTTGTCTGTAAAATGATGATTTCTATGTTTCTAGAGTCGTATTTTCCTAGCATAGCATGGTTTCTAAGGTTTTGTCGGTTCGAGATACCTCATCCGAATTTCTGAAACATATCTGGTAACAAAATAAAACATTGGAATAAACATCCATCATTGGGAACCGTTGCGATCAGGTTGACGAGTTGATTAATCAGGCGAACGCAAAAATGAGGTGTCTACAGATGCCCCTCTTTGGTAGAGGGTTGAAGCAAACTAGATAGCAAATCTATTTTGGTAGATAGTGCGATATCTGAATGTCAAACTAGTGACAGTTCATTTTGTAGCCTTATTTAGCAATTCGTCGAGGTGTTTGGATCCTTGAGGGTAAAACTCTCCCCGAAAAAATGTTGTCAGGTCCTCGAGCGTGAGCTCTCACTAACAGTGTCAGATCCTTGAATTTTAGAAAATTCTCCCTGACTAATACAAAAATGCACTGTGTGAAATGGTGTGATGCTGTGTGAAACTGAGTAAAAATGTGTCAGGTCCTAAAGATCTTCTCTCACTGACAATAATGATTCAAAATTGAAATGTGCTTATGCAACGAAAGCAATCATGGCAAGGTTGAACAATGAAGTAATTGGAGTCATAACAATGAAAGAACTTCGTTAAATCCTATTTGAAATTCTTTTTAGAGTTCGAAAAAGTTTGAGTCTCATTTATGGGACTCGAACCTATTGTAGCCACGTTTCTCGGGCTAAATAACTTAAACAATCCTGTTAATTCAATATGATTCAAACAAAGCTGGAGTCTCGTTTTTCGAACTCTGACTAAGGTTTAGAGGAACTTAAACAATCCTATTAAACATGGAGTCTTGTTTCTCGGACTCGAACTAAGGTTTGTAGGCACTTCAAAAAGCCTATGATTCAAAATGTTGGAGTCTCGTTTCTCGGACTCGAACTTAAGTTTATGGGCACTTCAAAAAGCCTATTCATTATATGATTCAAAAAGTTGGAGTCTCGTTTCTCGGACTTGAACTTAAGTTTGTAGGCATTTCAAAAAGTCTATTCATTTTATGATTCAAAAAGTTGGAGTCTCGTTTCGCAGACTCAAACTTAGGTTTGTAAGCATTTCAAAAAGCCCACTCATTCTATGATTCAAAAGGTTGGAGTCTCGTTTCTCGGACTCGAACTTAGGTTTGTAGGCACTTCAAAAAACTCACTCATTCTATGATTCAAAAAGTTGGAATCTCGTTTCTCGGACTCAAACTTAGGTTTGTAGGTACTTCAAAAAGCCTATTCATTCTATGATTCAAAAAGTTGGAGTTTCGTTTTTCAGACTCGAACTTAGGTTTGTAGGTACTTCAAAAAGTCTATTCATTCTATGATTCAAAAAGTTGGAGTCTCGTTTCTCGGACTCGAACTTAGGTTTGTAGGCACTTCAAAAAGCATATTCATTCTATGATTCAAAAAGTTGGAGTCTCGTTTCTCGTACTCGAACTTAGGTTTGTAGGCACTTCAAAAAGCCTATTCATTCTATGATTCAAAAAGTTGGAGTCTCGTTTCTCGGACTCGAACTTACTAAGCCACGTTTCTCGGGCTTAGATTTATAAGAACTTAATCAATCCTATTAATTCATTCTATGATTCAAAATCAAGCTCAAAGTTTGAAAGATCGGGTCTTTATTGGCTTATCATGCATTTGGATTCATAATTATCATTGGACTTCATCGGACTTTTAAGTAAGATTTTCATTTTTATCATGTGATTAAGAAAAAAACTTTGGAATTAAATGACTTTCAAAAAATGCCCATAATTTCAAGGTTGGCTTTAATTGGAACTTGACTACGAGACTGATGGAATGGATTGCGCCTAAAAAATATGGACTTTGATGTATGACTGATTGAAGAACTGACATTCCCTTAAATTTAAGACTCTTAAGGTTATCATATGTGCAATAAGGGATTGATCATTTTCTTTCGAATGTCTTTTGAAAAATGCTTGAGCTGGACTTAAAATATCTTGATAAATATTAGAATAGAAGATATTTCTCTTCAAAGTGGTTGATGATTCTACATCTTCCATTAGTGAATACTTGACAAGTAAACATACTCTTAAACACCCTATAATGTTCAAGATGACTTCTGATTTTTTCGACTTCTACATTGTATTCGTCGGATGTAAGCTCTTGGTTGAAAAACGAATATTGTGGTTTGAATGGTTCTGCATTTTCTAGTTTCTACACAAGCTTCCTTCTGAATTTTTCTTCTTGATGGGACCTTTCCTCCCATTTGATAATGTCCTAATTTTTGCCTAGATCGCCTCTTCAGGTTTTCAATCTAGTCGACTTTATTTTTCTTTTTCTGATGATGCCTTAATTTTTACCTAAATCGTCTTTTCAGGTTTTCAACCTAGTAGGCTTTCTTTTTTTATGGTTATGCCCTAAATTTTGCCTAAGTCGCCTTTTCGGATTTTCGACTTAGCGGACTTCTCTTTTTTTCTTGATGATCTTGAATAACCAACTCGACAACTTCTTAGTTCCCTTCACCTTAACCGAGTCAATTAGCATATAGGATGACTTAATAGGTGGGCTTAGGATATGATTTAGAAAGAAAAGATATAAGGCTCAACTTCCCAAAATGCCCCTAGTTTGATATTCTCTCTTTTCTGTCAATTATTTTGATTTTTTCTAAATGCCCCTAGTTTGGCATTCTTTTTTTTTATCAATTCTTTTGATTTTTTTTTCTAATGCCCCTAGTTTGGCATTCTTTTCTTTTAAACCTTTCAATAGGGGATTTTCCTTTTGGATAACACTTTTCTTAAAAGAATAATTTTTTTGTATGACCGAGCCTGAAGTAACTTCTCAGGTTGCTTACGTACCCCAAATATTTCATTTTCTTTTGGGATCAGGTCAAAACGTAATTCATACTAAGATTCCCTCCCAAGGTTAGTCTACGTGGTTTAGAAAGAAGAGGCTACTGATTTTTTTTAAAGGCTACGAGGGGCTAAAGAAAGTTATCTTCTTCTTGGTAAGACAGGAAAATGGTTCGACCAAAGAAGGCCTCCTTTTGTGAAATACTACTCGATTTGGTCAAGATTTTAGGAACTCGATGTCTTGATTGCTCTATCGAGTAAGGTCTTCTTTTGAGAATGAGTAATCTTCAATCTTCTTCTGAGAATGAGTAATCTTCAGTCTTCTTTTGAGAATGAGCAATCTTCAGTCTTCTTTTTAAAAGTTGGGTGTGATTGGGTTCTTTGTATTTGACATTCACTCGTTCAAACATTTCCAAACTTCGAATAAAATCTCATGTTCTTTTGTGAATGAGAACTCTCTTCACTCGAGTAAAAAACATGATGAATCCCTTCTTATGGATCTTAACACCTTTGTTGATGGTTTCATGTACATCATTCTTGATAATCTTTGATTTTGAAATCGCTCTTGACTTTACGTCTTGATCTATGTTTTTGTGTAATCCATCCATATATTCTTATGAGACCATGTAAGAATATTATTGAATTTCTCAAGTAAGTTTACTATTCTCTCATGTTTTCCTAAGGATAACGTATCACCAATTTGCACTTCTTGAGTGTACTCTTTAATTCCAATATTTATCAAATTTGGTTAGTGAGCTTTAAGTCATTTCTCATGTTATATTTTATATTCACATCATTATTGCACACAGGATAATCAAAAGCTTCTTTATTTATTGGAATTGAAAAGAACATAGACTGACAAACCTTACTAAAACTCAAAAATAAAGATGACTAACTGAATTGAAAGACTGACGCAACTAAAGCTAAAAAAAACTAAGAAGACTTAAAAGACGACATCATTCTGAATGGAGGGATACAATTCTAGAGTCTATGCCACTTCAGTTATCTTCGATGGATGACTTGAACTTGCCTACTTTTACTATCTCTTCATATTCTGATTCAAGCCTGTCATATGCGAGATAACCCGTTGCTTCAATGATTTTTCTGTTCTTCAGTTATGTCACTGCCTTAGAGTAGTTGAGCTCATTCTGGCATGGAGTGAATGCACTGTTAAGACCAATTGGATGAATGAAGGAAATTGGGTCAATTGATTCGGGTTTGGATATGGATATTAGGTTCAGAGCAAGAGGGGGCTGATTTTGAAAAGTAGGTAAAGGGTTTGTCTTGACATTGGGAGTAGTATGAGTGGGTATGGTGACTTTTTCTTGCTCAATAAGGTCTTGGATAGCATGCCGGAGAGTAATATACCTGTCAAGAACATGACCAGGCATCTGATGGAATTCACAGAATTGCCCATTATCCATGTTTGAGGGAAGAGGATTAGGTAAAGGCTTAGGTTGTAAAGGTGTCAGCAATCCCCTTTTCATCAATTTTTGATAAGTAACACTAAGAGACATTCACAGATTAGCAAATTGTCTCCTAGGCTAAGTAGCTTGAGGAGATAATACGAAGGTGGTGTTGGCCACTTGTAAGGAATTGACATTAGGTTTGAAATGTTTGGGTTTTGACTCAGACGGGTTACCAAAAAGTCCCGAAGAGTAGGCATCCTCAACTTGATTTCCAACCTCAAGGAGGGATTGAAAAGTGGGAAGGTATTGAGACATCAAGTACTTAGCATAATTTGGAGTAAGATTCCTGAGGATAATCTTGACTTGTTCATTCTCTTGAGATCGATCCCACAATTGAGCGGCTTTAGCTCTTCATCGAGCAATGAACTCAGTGAAAGTTTCCCTGGGTTTCTGTTTAGTAGTTTCTAGATCTCTCTTCTTGTAAGTTCAATATTCGTGTTGAATGAATATCGACCAATAAACTTTTTCATCAATTCATGCCATGTTCTTACCCGAGACGAGTCCAATGACATTAACCAGCGAAGGGTAGGACCTGTAAGGGTTCTTTGAAAAAGTTGAGTCATTTGTTCTTCACTCAGACCCTGAGATTGCATTATGCCGACATATACTTTTAAATGAGTCCTAGGGCATCCAATACCGTCAAACTTCTCATATCTGGCATTGTGAACTTCTCTGGTAGACGGACCGTGGGAAACAAGGTCATTGCCCCTAATCCAAGAGTAAGATCGTCGGGGTCTTTAATGTTCTTCAAAGCAGTTTCAACCTGAGTTATTCGATGTGTTAAGACAGGGTCGACGTGTAACTGATCATCTTCTTGGTTTTCAACGAGGTAAAACACATCTTGAGGTTCTATAGTTTTATATTTTCCCTTTTCAATTTTCAGGGATTCAATTTGTGTTTGGACAGAAGCAATAATCTGTGCTTGAAAAGATTCTAAAATCTGATGTAGTGCAGGTTCATCCATGATGCTCGTTTCTTCTCGTGGCAAAAACTGACTACTTTGCAATGGTACTCTAGAAAAATGATTTTTTTCACGGATCCAAAGTAGAACAGATGAAGGTTTAGAACATTTAGGACCAATTATTACCTGATTGGAAATAAACCAAGGTTAACCATTGACTCTTAACCACATGATTAAAGTTTCGATATAGAATAGCCTAAGTCCGGTTGAAAATATTGAATCCAAATGCACTATAAGTCTATGGTGACCAAGAAAGTGAGAAAGGTTAGACACGGGTCTACCCCTGATTGGGATTGAACCTTTGATCAGATAAATTAATTTGATCTTAAGATCGAATCTTTCTATATAAAGTGGTCTGGATCTTTAAAAGTGAAACCAGTTAGTCCAACTGATTTGGTATTGATCAGTTTGATCCATTTGTCAATTGGGCCAACTGGTTTAAGTGGTTCAAATTAATTGGTACATTTCACCGATTGGGTCGGATCGATATTGTGGATTTAGTTTGATTATTCTGGATTGGTCCGTCCAGTTACCTGTTGGTTGGATTGAATAAAGCAACCCGGGAACACCCATAGTCAGTTCGAGTCGTGACCTATAGGAAGGCTTCTAAACTCTAGGTTTACAACGTGCAATGCATCTTTATCTGGCCACCCTTGCCCAAATACACCTATATACCTCTCGATACGTGGTGACTTTATTTGATATATCGTATAGGTGATAATCTAAAACCTTAACTCACTTCTCTGAAGCCAAAAGCAGCCAGTTTGATCTCTAATTGGGAGGTGGCGCACAATGCTGAGCAAAGGCCCACTTAAACACCTCTCGTCTAGAATAGACGTAGTCTATCCCCCTCGTACAGTAGGGTACATCGGGGCAAGATCTTACTTAGGCACCAGTTTTGACCAAGAAGTGCAATTGATATACTTAGATTATCTTTTATACCTATGGGACAGAGTCAAGAGTTGTAGCTTTCATAAATGGTTTGGCATCCCACGAGGGAACCGACCACGTACTAGTACTACGTTGGCAATCGGGACATGTGACTGTGTGACTCACAATAGGTAAAAGGCTCAGGTCGCTCCAGCCTGGGTGCATCAATATACTTTTTAGAATCACCTGATCAGACAGTATCGATGCCCCAGTTTGATATACCCTAAGGTACGTGACTGAAGTTGTAGTTTTCATGAATGACGTCGCATCTCCGAAGAGATCGGGCCACGCACTAGTGCCACGTTGGCTATTTTGGGACATGCAAGCTTGCAAAACAGTAAACGTGCTCATGGTGTGTGGAAAACAGGGTGGGGTGTGCCCAGGGCGTTTTTCAAATGAATGGGCCTATGGGTCAGATCGAACCATCAAAAATATAGATATTAGAAAAATATGATCACCAAGCATAATAATATCCATCACATCAATCAAGATTAATGCACACACATCATAGATACATATCAATCAAGATTACGACAGATTAGATAAGCAATCACAAGATATTCAATCAGATCTAACATTGAAATTAGCATGGAATGAATCAAAATTCTTTTATATTTTTATGGTCCAATCAATGATCACTTTTGATCAAGATCAAACTAGCTTGATTAACATGATAAGATTTCAAAAGTTTAGTAAGGGTCATTAGGCCATGTAGCCTTTCATGTAGGCAATCCAATGCCGTAACCTTCTAGATTTAATGGGGAAAAAAACATGGATCTGAGAATAAAATTCAATTTAAAAAAAATAATAATAATAATAATAATAATAAATAATACTTAGATCCAATGTTTTGAAAATGGGTGGCTTAGAAATTCCATTGAAATATAGAATCAAAATTGTATGATGAAGTATACAAGTATAAATGATAAAATTCTAAGAACTTTAAAAATGATAAATTTTCAGCATTAGACTTCTATTTTCAAATTTGTAGATGATAGCCGGACTTTCAACATCGAAGATTAAGATCAATATTTTATTTTTATTTTTATTTATTTATTTAAAAAAACTGAGTTTTTTCCAAAAAATCTAAAAGGCAGCGGCATTAAATTTCTAATTTGATGTTCCACGTGGACCAAAGACACCTAGTAAGATTTAATATCTTACTAAGTGAATCATAATAGCATAGCTCATAAATTGAGTTTTAACCCATTTTTTTTAACTCATGTTGCTGGCAGCACCCAAGTATTAACTTGTTATTTTTTTACTAAGATGTGGGTCCCATGTTGTTAAGTAAAAACTCACAAAACAAAATTTTGATCTCTCAAAGATGTAGTCCATCCAAAGAATCTAGAATAACAGATTCATAAAACAGATTTTTCCAAATAAAAAACGTAACCAGAACATCTGCCTGAGTAAGATATTATTCAAAAAAAAAAACAAACAAACAAAAAGTTTTTCTTTTATTCTCTCCTCAGCCACACAACACTCATTCACTCTCTTCTTTCCTCTCTTTTAGTTTACCTTTTTTTTTTAAAAAAAGCAGAAAATCAAACCAAAAAGCACGACTGTGCTATCAATTCGATCCATCTAAGCTAATTGTCCACATTATAACGTGCTGCGAATCTGCATCAAGACTATTGTTCTTCATCATAATTTTCCATTATATCATTAAATTTCATTGAATCTGACATCAAAATCATGAAGGAGTTCATCCGATTCATATCGAATTATTCAAACAGAACATGGAAGGTGTAGACACCCCATTTTTGCATCCGCCTGATTAATCAACTCGTCAACCCGATCGCAAGGATTCCCAATGATGGATGTGTATTCCGTTGCTTTATTTTGTTACCAGATGTGTTTCAGAAATCCGGATGAGGTATCTCGAACTGACAAAACCTTAGAAATCACGTTACGCTAGGAAAATACAACCCCAGAAACATAGAAATCATCATCTTGCAGACCAAAAAGAAGCTTCACGATAAAAATCACTAAAAATTGATCAAATTACCAAAATAACCCTGACATCAAAACAACCCTAGAGCCTACGTTACGCTTAGGAAAACTCTCTCGAACACATAAAATAACAAATCGAAATCAAATAGATCATTTCACCAATTTTAACAGAATTTAACAAAATTACGAAAATGCCCCTCATAAAGTTCACAATCATTTCACATAAAAATTTTCATAAAGGATACAAACCAACATTTCCATTGAATTCCTTACGAAAAACTGATTCTAAAACATCCTAGAATATCAAAAACTGACTTAAAACGTGAAAAGTCCTCTCCGGGGGTAAAACGGTAATTTAACAATTTTCATGATAAAAAATTCTGAAATTAATAAATAAAACATTAAATAATTAAATTTAAACATTAATGAAATTAATTTAAAAAGTTGAACCTAAAAAATCGATTAATCAGACTCTCAGGCAAAATTGTTGAGGGTTCGTGGGATATTTCTTTAAGGACCCCTCCATTTGGGGGTCCAAAGAATTAAAGATATTTTTGAGGGGGGTTCTCCCAAAATTAAAAGTAAATCAAGCAAGACTGAAGTCAAGGTATTAAAGTCAATCAAGTGAGACTGAAGTCAAAATTAAAGTCAATTAAGCAAGACTGAAGTCAAAATATTAAAAGTCAATCAATTAAGACTAAAGTCAAAACATTAAAAGTCAATCAAATAACACCAAAAGTCATAATAGAATTATAATTGATTAATAACTCTATCTAATAGAGTTCTAACTTAAAAATAATTCTACCTAAAACAATTCTAATTAAAACATAATTCTACCTAAAACAAGTCAAATTAAAACACAACTCTAATTAAAAGATCTCTAATTAAATACTAACTCTATCCAAATCAACCCCTAAAAACATCTATAAATAGAGGTGCTCACACCCTATTTTCGTATCAAATAAAAAACCCTAGGAGAAGTAGGTCTAGAAGCTCCCATAGCCCCCCAAAAACCCTAGTTTTAGAGCCCCAACTCCTTACCTAACATCCCCCCTTCAATTTTAGGCTAGAAAACACCTAAAAGCCCTCTAAAAACACCTCCAAATCCGCAACGAACTTGAAGAGTTCAAATTCAAAAACAAGGAGATACCTTGCCTCGGAGATCCGAAGTCAAATCCGGAAGCAGAACGAAGCAAGGGAGCACGGTACAAGGAGCTCTTTTTGTCAGATCTGAGGGAATAAAGTCCTTGCATCGGAAAGGTATTTTTTTATTCTTATTTATTTTTTTATCTAGGTTTTAGCAATGTAATTTACTTGGAAATTTAGTAGAGACCGGCTTTGGCCGGGCGGGGTTGGTGCCTAACACCTTCCAACCCCGTAACTTGATCCCCGAATTCAGTTTTTTTTTGTTTTAGATTAGTTTTTATCCGTTTAGAGTTATTGTTCGGTTCCTAGACCGTAATAACTAGGTGGCGACTCCCAAACCTCAAGGGTCAAAAGCGGATCCGCGCACCCCGCGGATCGAGGGCGCTTTCAGAAGGTAAACCGATTAAAATCATGAAGGAGTTCTTCATAAAAATTCTGCAACTAAGCACAGTAAATTTCGAACCTAAATCCATCTAAAAACTAAATTTCTATGAAGATGAAGAGTGAGAATTATAAAGTTTCTCATTCTCACCATCTGCAAACAAAATTCACCGATATTCCATCTACCTGTATAATGTTTAAACCCATCGAGGGGACCTTTCCTACATGTTTCTTTTCAGCTAATGTAAACAAAGAATTTTTTGTAGGTCCCTCTGCAACAGACCTTCACGTCCCTCTTCTACGTTTTCAATCTTGTTGTCATTGGAGTTACTACAATGAAAGTTTTCGTCCTTGTTACTTCTGTTGAGAAGATCAAGGATCTTCGATTATTTGAAAATGACCTTTTACTAGGGGCACCCTCGTGTTTGACAGAAGCTTAAAAAAATCAAACTTTGTTGGGCTTTCCTTTTGCTGTCAATGGACAGCACATTTTTTAAAAAAAAGTTATATATATATATATATAACGTACTGGCAGATTGAAAAAAAAAATAAGGAAAGAAAGAAAAAAAATTCAAAAAGGATGAATCGATTCCTAAAATAAATTAAATAAAAAAAAACTATATGATTTAATAACTATCACTCCGTCTCTAATGGAATCATGCTTTTGATATCCCAAATTATTTAGGATTATTCTTGATTGGCCCTCAATTGAACCTCAAAAGTAATGCTTGATTGATCCATAAAAATAATATGCCGAGGTCTCCAATATTCAAAAATACATGCTCAATAATCAAATCAAAACACTAAGATACAAATAAAATAATAAATAAACAAATAAACCAACAAAATAAATAAAAAATATTCTAGGTAATTTTAGCAATGCTCCCATACTTGGGGTTTTTCAAGTCTGATATTCAAAAAGTCCCCAGTGGAGTCGCCACTGAAAGCGCCATCGATCCGCGGGGTACGCGGATCCGCTTTTGACCCTTGAGGTTTGGGAGTCGCCACCTAGTTATTACGGTCTAGGAACCGATTAATGACTCTAAACGGATAAAAAACTAATCTATAACAGAAAAAAAATTGAATTCGGGGATCACATTACGGGGTTGGAAGGTGTTAGGCACCAACCCCGCCCGGCCAAAGTCGGTCTCTACTAATTTTCAAAATAAGTTACATTACCAAAAACCTAAATATATATATAAAAAAAAGAAATTATACATTTCCGATAGTAAAGACCTTGTTCCCTCAGATCCGACAAAAACTGTTCCTTGTACCGTATTCCTTGCTTCGTTCTGTCTCCGGATTTGGATTTCTAATCTCCGAGGCAAGGTATCTCCTTTTCTGATCTGGATTCTTCAAGTTTGTTATGGGTTTTGGGGTGTTTTCGAAGCGCTTTTACGTGTTTTTTAGGCTAAAATTGAAGGAGGAATGTTAGGTAAGGAGTTGGGACTCCAAAACTAGGGTTTATGGGAGGATAGGGGCTTTTAGACCTACTTCTCTTAGGGTTTATTATTTGATACGAAAATAGGGTGTGAGGACCTCTATTTATAAATTTTTTTAGGGGTTGATTTATATAGAGTTAGTATTTAATTAGAGTTCTTTTAATTAGAGTTGTGTTTTAGTTAGAATTATTTTAGGTAGAGTTGTGTTTTAATTAGAATTATTTTAGGTAGAGTTGTATTTTAGTTAGAACTCTATTAAATAGAGTTATTATTTAATTAGAACTCTATTAAGATTTTGACTTTTGGTCTTATTTGATTGACTTTTAATATTTTGACTTTAGTCTTAATTGATTGACTTTTAATATCTTGACTTCAGTCTTGCTTAATTGACTTTAATTTTGACTTCAGTCTCACTTGATTGACTTTAATACCTTGACTTTAGTCTTGCTTGATTGAATTTAAATTTTTGGAGACCCCCCCTCTATTATATCTTTAATTCTTTGGACCCCCAAATGGAGGGGTCCTTAAAGAAATATCTCACGAACCCTCAACAATTTTTCATGAGAGTCCGATTAATCGATTTTTTTAGTTCAAAATTTTAAATTAATTTCATTAATGTTTCAATTTAATTATTTAATATTTTATTTATTAATTTCAAAATTTTTAATTATGAAAATTGTGAAATTACCATTTTACCCTCGGAGAGGACTTTTCGCGTTTTAAGTCAATTTTTAATGTTCTAAGATGTTTTAGAATCGATTTTTCATAAGGAATTCAATGAAAATATTGGTTTGTATCGTTTATGAAATTTTTTGTGTAAAATGGTCATGAACTTTATGAGGGGCATTTTCGTAATTTTATCAAATTCTGTTAAAATTGGTGAAATGATTTATTTGGTTTCGATTTGTTGTTTTATGTGTTTGAATGGGTTTTCCTAAGCGAAATGTAGGCTCTAAGGATATTTTGATATTAAGGGCATTTTGGTAATTTGATCATTTTTTTAGTGATTTTTATCGTGAAACTTCTTTTTGTCTGTAAAATGATGATTTCTATGTTTCTAGAGTTGTATTTTCCTAGCATAGCGTGGTTTCTAAGGCTTTGTCGGTTTGAGATACCTCATTCGAATTTCTGAAACATATCTGGTAACAAAATAAAGCATTGGAATAAACATCCATCATTGGGAACTGTTGCGATCGGGTTGACGAGTTGATTAATCAGGCGGACGCAAAAATGAGGTGTCTACACCTAGGTTCTGATATGACCATTAATTATAGGTTCAATTCTAACCCTAAATACTAGTGGAAAAAGTAGATCGAACGTGCTATAAGTAGAGGTTACAAGAGTCCAATGAGGAAACCTTAGGTTTGAAGATCTTGGGATAAATGTACATTAATCCTAAGGGGTTTGGAATCAATGTGGACGAAAAACACCATTTTTGGGGCTGGATGAATTTGTCTCCTAACCTATACTCTATAATGATGTTGAGAGAGAGAGAGAGATTTGAGCACAAGGTTAATCCTAGGTTTAGGTTTGAATTGAGTTCCTAAAAGAATGGAAGTAAGCATGCCACCATAAGAGTTGCGAGAGGGGCAAATAGGGTTTTTGTTCATAGAACAGCACCCAAGGGCCAACTAGAAATGCCCTTGTCGACTGTGAGAGGGGATATACTAAAAATCACCTTTCGTCCTACTAGGGCTTATTTCAAGCTAAATTTTTGCATGGCCGTATGGTTCTTCTGGCCAACGTAAAAATTTCTTCTAGTATATAAAAAGGTATGACCAAGGTAAAAATGCGTTGCCCGTATGGACTGTTATAGCCAGGCAAAAATTGCAATGTCTTTCGCAAAGCTATGGCCAAAGTAAAAGTCCCCTATCCTTCACAAAGTTATGGCTTGGCAAAAATTTGTGCTGCCCACTAGGTTGGTACGGGCATGCAAAATGCCTATAGAAGAAGTTTTGCTTCCAGGAGGTATTTTGCCCAAAATTTTCTTTTGGGAACATTGCTTCAACTTTGATTTTCAAGCAAATTTTCTTCATTTTTGATTTGTAGTTTGGAAACCAACATTGAAAAGAATTCAAAAAACTTGAAAGTGAAGGCCCACCCCATACCAAGAGTGAGTATCCTATTCTAAAATAATACTCCCACCCGTTTACAACTTTATCTTCATGGATCTACTCACTTTCAAACTCAAAGCATATTCACTATTTTTTTTTCTAATGAGCTTTATATTAAGGAATTGTATTGGTAATTGGAGGGATATGTAGGTAACTCACCTTCAAACCTCTATGCAAGCCGAAACAAACACTTTATCCATTTGTGGTGAGATGGATGTTTTCATTTCTGTTCCCCAAAGTGAGCAACCTTGAGGTGGGAGATTACTTGCACTCAAGGGTTAAAAAATTTCTTCAGATAAAGGAGGTCTATGCAAGGGCTTCGCTTCACGATGCATGTGCAAATTACATTGGAAATGTGACTTCATAGTAAATAAAGTGAAAATAAACTTTGAAATCTCCATGTAAAATAAACATTCCCACAAAAAAGAGAAAATGAAAAATAGGGATAATAGGAAACATAAATGAAGATGCAATTTTTTCTTCAAAAATGGTCGCACAAGTTGGTTTGAACTCACTTTGCATTTTCTTAGTGGAGTCACCAAGCAGTAGATACACAGGCTTCAAAACTTTTGGGAAGGTTCGAACTCATCTGAGGTTTTAGAGTCGTCACAATTTAATTAAAATGTGAATGGATACCAAAAAGTTATTTTCAAACTTAATTTTTCTTGGCTTGTAGTAACTCTCATCTCCACAAGGATAGGTAAAAGTATACCTAGAGTTATAAGTAATGGAATTCAATTAAGAGACAAGGAAGGTCTTAGGCACCTTGTCCCTCTTATCCAAAGATGGTTACCAATACGGACATAGGTGAAGTTCTTAAAACTTTTTTATTTTTTTTTGGATTTTTGAAGATAGAGAGAGATTATAGAGAAAATTAGGGAAAATTTGGCTATAATTTAATTTGGGAAAATGATCGAATTAAGATGATGAGCAAACCCCTTTTAGAAGTAAGTGCTTGTTGGATTTTTTGTGAGCCAAAGATTTTGGTGGGAATCCACTTGGATTCCACCATTTTGAATCTCAAAACTTCAAAACAAGATTATGTACTCACTTGGGACTAACTTTTTATTGGTTTAGGCTTTTGAAGGTGTCACCACTATTGGAAAAACTAGGGACCTTCATACATGATTCGTGTATTTTTTGGGACTATCTTTTTGTTGGTTTAGAGAGTTAGGTGAGGATTTAAAGAGATCATCACCTTTGACTCTTAACCTTTGTGTAGAGTAAACTATGGTATGTGTGGGGATGTGTATGCATGGAATAAACTTAACAAGAGAAGATTACCTTTTAAGAGGGTTTACTTTCTAACTCTATTGCCATCAAATAAAGTAAAAACCCATTATTCTAAGAAACTTAGAATGCAAAAAAATTTAAAAAATAAAACATCTGCACTATGAAATATAAATGCACGAATAAAGAAATTAAAAAAAAACATATTCTAATGTTCTCAAAGAGCTTATTAAGGACTTATTGGAGGAAATCACCTCTAGAAAGGATTACTTTCTACATAAATCCTCTAAACCAAATACTAGAGATCTATATTATTAAATAAACATAAATGAAAACTTTAAATTAAACAACTAAAGTAAAAAATGGGGGGATGAGAATAAGAGATTAGAAAGGGGGCTGTGGTATAAATTCTCCCACCTTATTCTTCTTTTTCTTCTTCTTTCTCCTTCTAGAAATTTTTTTGAGATAATTTAGATAAAATTTTGGGAAGTCTTAGGAGTTTTGAGAAAGGATTTAGAAAGAATTTTGGAACTCCAATTCATTCTCCCCATTTTACCTTAAAAAAGTCCTATTTATAAGACTTTGGGAGACCATTGGGGTAAACTTATCCTAAAACCTTGATTCCTCAAATATTCTAGGAAAAAACTCCATGAAAAGAATCAATTCCACTATCTGACCTTGTACTTAATCGTTTTTTACATCTTGTAGAGTCACACCAATCTTGATGATCAAGGGATAGGTTAGGCTTTGCATCAAAGTTCTAGAGAATCTTTGTGGGGGGAGGGGGTAGAATGGTCCTAGACCTTATGATTTGGGTCAATTACGAGAGATGTAAGTCAAATGTTATGTAATTTGATGAAAGCTTTTGGACTTTTTTGGTAACTTCCTTAGGATACAAAAATCTATGGGCACAAATTCTAGATACTTCTTGAGGTTGGATAAGATGGTCATAAGAGTTGGAAAGTGATCAATTTACCTTGAATGCCATGAAATTCTTTTGAAATTTGAAAACGGTTAGAAAGGTAAAAGAGAATTTTGACCCTAATATGTCTCAACAAATCAAGGTTAAAGGAGATAATTATTCTTGAGTGGGGACCAAGCAAAACCTTTTGTCAAGCTTAGGAGAATATAAGGATTACGAAAAAGTCCTTGGTGGGGGAGAATTAAAATTTTAAAACATGGGTAAAAAGGGTATTAATGAGGGTTTTCTTGGAAAATAAGTCATTAAGAGAGGGGTGTAAAGAGTCATATTTTGTGGAAAATCTCTTGTACACATGAGCTCTCTAACTGTCTTACTGAATTGGATGTACCTCAAGTATGACCAGAAGAAATTATGCTTGGTCATACTTGAGGTAAGGCCAATGTAATTTTAAGACTACACATTACAAAGGTAAGGTTAGTACAAAAAATGGATTGACCATATGATATGTACGGCCAAGCAGAGCTATGTTTGGCTGTACAGGCCATATAGGTAAGCAAAATTTAATTTTTAATGATCAAAATTGATCATCTTTGATTGGTCCAAGTGGGTCCTATTTTTTTATCGAAATTTTCTTGATTTGATCATTGATGCATGGATTTGAACAAGTTCTCAGGCTTATTCGATCAAATTAGAGTGTCTACAAGAGTCACAAATACTTTCTAAAAAATACATTTCCATCACTGTACTCAAAGGCTTTCGTATTGCGTGACACGTGTAAGCTCTATTACGAAAAAGTTTATCAACGAAAGTTTTCGTTCTTGACCAAAGTTACAGAGGCTAGTGTGCGAAATACAGCGAATCATATCATGTCACGTGCTACTTGTAGCTGGCGATCAATCATTACATTGATTATTGGTCCCACCTAACTCATTTCTTTATTTTTCAAAACCAAAAATTAAGTCTCAGATCCTGTAATTTAGAGACTTTCTTTTTTTCTTTTTTTTTTCGTTTTATTATCTATTTTAAGTTTTAACCAAATTTTTTTGTCTCGATCTTTATGCCATCATATTGAGTGAATCTATCCGAGTCAAGCTAAGCTGACTACATAGAAAGACTACAAATCATACTTAAGGTTGTTGGACCCAGATGGCCGGATTACCACGTTGGCTATCCAACACCATAGCCCTCTAGATTAAATTGACAAAGCTCAGGTTAAAAAATAAATCATTTTCAATGTTTGATCCAAGGTGTTAAAAATGACGACCACCCAATTAATCTCAAATTTAAAATTAAAATTAAAATTCTAATAGTAGAAAATAACTCTTTGTTTGAATTTGTTTTTGAAGTTATTAGAATTTTGCCCTCTACATCCTTGTGGCATCGGATTCTGTTTTCGGATGCCACTAGAAAATGTTTACTAACTTAATAAGGAAAGTGTTTTTCCTTCTATAGACCAACAACTTTCTTCTCATTCTTTGCACAAAATTACTTTATTCCCAAAACTATCATTTGAAATTATTTATTTACTTATCCGTCCATAATTTGGGTAGGTTTGAATCTATCTACTCCACAAATGTAAATGGGCATGTTTGATTGTAGAGAAAATATTATATGGCAAATCATTTGTCAGGCAAATGATTTTCAAAACAAATGATTTGTCAAGCAAATCCTTTTCTATTGTTTGGGCACAACATGGAAAATTTAGTAAAAAATTATTTTTGTTGTTCGAGTTACATAAAAAATCAAAAAATATATTATTTTAATTTGACTTTTGTGATAATTATATAAAAAATAATGATAAAATTGCTTTTTTTTTTTGGAAAGATTTGAATTATTACACCCAATTTCTTAAATTAATAAAGAACTATTATTGGCACCCCAGATTTTTTAGAGAGCTACTATTGGCACCTTACATTTTAATTATTCCACCTCAATTTCTTAAATTATTTACCACACCTCAATTAAGGACTAAAAAACATTCTTCAAACATTACAAAGGTTTGGCTCAAATTATAATCTCAACATTATAACACTCGTTCAAACAATTTTAGTAGTTGTTTACAATTATGATTATGCTCGTATAAAATCCTAAACCAAAAAAATAAATCAAACCTAACAAATAATGAGATAATTTCTTTTGGCACCCCAACTTTACTTATTATTTTCTTTTTTTTATTTGATGTGTAACCAATAAAATTGGGTGTGCCAATAGTAACCCTCTAACTTTATTTATAAAACAAATATTGATTTAATTTAAAATTAATAATTCAATTAGAAATTTACAAAACAAAATGGCTTGATTAAGATAATTTTAAATTTTTATGATTAAAATTAATTTTAAACATTTATTTTATAAATAAAATTATGATATCATTTTTTTGTGTGATTTTTTGTTTTGTTTAACTTTATTTATAAAAAAAAATATTGATTTTGTTTGATCGGTCATGTGCTAGCGAATCATTTTCCAAGGGGCAGGGGGTAAAGAAATGATTTATCGTTAATGAAGGAAAATCAGAGGTGTTGGTAAATTGTTTTCTACGCAAATTTACAATTTTTGACTCGTCAAACACTAAAAAAATTGTCATTTTCCACGGAATTTCAATTTTCCCCTAATTTTCCATGCAATCAAACATAATATTAGTTTTTGAGTGAGGTAAAGCATACAAATTTTAAATTATTATTTGAAGTCGATTTATACTTTGTACTATATTTCTTGGATCAATTATTATCCAATGTGAACCAGATTGATATTGAGTAAACTTTGGGAAAGATGTTGAAATCATTTAAGACTCTAATACATTTGTTATTTAAGAAAAAAAATTTGAGTTCGGGATATGAAATCTTTTTGGGAAAAAAATCCCATTACAAAGTTCTTATACATGGAAGTGTAATGATTTCCTGACACCCTTCCTCTGATACATGCCCCCTACGTAGAGCTAGCAATGATTCGAAATATATCCAATGTCTGAACCGGTCTCATTCAAAAAAACATGAAAGATCAAATTTTTGGATTGATATCTTAGATCCAAAATAATTTCGAATCGGATTCGGATGTACCTCAATCTGATCTGAACATATTTCAATAATTTTTTTTATTATTCTTAATTTCATCTAATACATATAGATAAAACGTTTTAGTCCTTTTGACCCTCTATATGGGTTCTTTGAAAAAGTTGGGTCATCTGTTCTTCACTCAGACCCTGAGACTGCATGATGCCAACATATATTTTCAAGTGGGTCCTAGGGTATCCAGTCCCATCAAATTTCTTCATATCTGGCATTGTTAACTATTCTACCAGACGGACCATAGGAAATAATGTCATCGCTCATAATTCAAGAACAAGATCATCGGGGTCCTTGATATTCTTCAACGTAATTTCTACCTGAGTTATTCGATGAGCTAATACAGGGTCAATGGGCATTTGATCATCTTCAAAATCTTCAACCAGGTCAAACACGGCCTGAGGTTCTATAACTTTATATTTTTTCTTTTCAGTCTTTAGGGCCTCAATTTGTGTATGGACAAAAGTAATAATCTGCACTTGAAAAGAGTCCAAAATCTGACGGAGTGTTGCTTCATCCATTGTATTTATTTCTTCTTATGGAGAGTGTTAACTACTTGGGCTTGACAAAGGTACTCGGGTGAGACGACTTTTCTCACGGACCCAAAATGGCACAAATGGTGGTATAGAACGCCTAGGAGCAATTATTACCTAATTAGAAGTAAATCAGAATCAACTATTGACTCGGAAGGTTGGATTCTTAACCACATGATAAAAAGGAATTTGACATAAATTACCCAAGTCCCATTGTAAACATTAAGTTCAAATGCGTTATAAGTCTATAAAGACTACAAAGGTAAAAGAAGTTAATTACGGGTCTACCCCTGGTTGGGGTTGAACCTTGGGTCAGACTAGTTAGTTCGACTACCTAATTGCATCATCTTAGCATGAATTATGTTGAGTTTTTAAACCTAAAAATCAATTGGCCCAACTGGTTTGATATTATTCGGTTAGATCCATTTGTTAATTGGGCCAACTGGTTTAATCGGTTTAAGTTGATTGGTGCATTTTACCAATTGGTCGGACCGATATTGCGGGTTTAATTTGAACGTGGTGGATCGATCCGCCCACTTACCTTTTGGTTAGATTAAAGTGAGCAACCCAGGAGCACACATGGTCGATTCGAGTCGTGGCCTAATGGGACCGGCTTAAGTTCAAGGTTCTAAGCTCACTATATGATTGAGACAAGGTTAGGACAAAGATTTGGTTACTTCAGCCCGAAACACCGATATACTATCCTAATTTTACTTGGTCAAGCAGTACGTGGTGCTCCAGTTTGATATACCCAAAGGTACTGTACTGAAGTTGTAGCGTTCACTGTCATCCCCCGTGTCCCGAAGGACCTGGTTAGCTTGGATCCGGCTACGAGATTTATAAGACATGTAATGATGTAAACATGAATATACATGCTCATGAGTGTGTGCGTAGGGACAAAGTGCGCCCGGGGCGTTTTTAAGAATATCTAACCATACAAGTCACATACATCTCATCATCAAACTAATCACAATGAAAACACTAATTAATTACATCCAATCACAAGTCAATGAAAGAAATGACAAAATCTAACCTAATCCAATAGTTTCATTGAGTCAATTGGGTTAACTCGAGTAAAAGTCAACCTAAGGATAGTCTTGGATCGAGTCAAATTTGACCCTAAAATCCCCAGTGGAGTCGCCACTGAAATCGCCTCAACCCATTTTCCACCAAATTGTGGATAGGAGTTCAATTGATAAATTGGGGATTTTAGGGAATAAGGAGACGCCACCTAGTTTAGGTCTAGGAACCATAAATGACTCCGAAATGGATCAGGTCGGTCAACGGATCAAAGAAATGGGTAAAGGGCCAGATTACGGGTTTCGGAAGGTGTTAGGCACCAAACCCGCCCCATCGAGATGATCGGTCTCTACTACGATCCAAATTATCCTACGGTCAACAGGTAGAGACTAAAGTTAAGATTATGGTCCAATCAACATCACTATCATCATCAAATTATATCGCATGTGCTAAACGAATCTCAAGGCCAATATTCTATTAAGTATTACATGATTCTCGACTTTCGCACAAAAAAAGAAAATTTTGAAAAAGACCTAATTCCACCCTATGTTCCAAAAATCCACTTGGTAATATTCTAATTGCAAATCCTAATACAAAGATTTTCTACATCGACTAAAATAAGAATTTACAAAAATTTTCTAAAATGAAAAATTGGGAATATGAAACTTCTAATTTGGGAATTCATGAAATTTCTAAACTAGAAATTAGAAATTTCCTAAATTGAGAGTTCAAAATTAGATATTTGAAAAAGGATTTTTTTTAATTAATCCAAGCCCAAGAAGCGTGGCTCCAGTAAGTTTGAGTCTGAGAAACGAGACTCCAGCTTTTTGAGTCATAGAATGAGTAGGTTTTTCGAAGTGCCTACAAACCTAAAGTCGAGTCTGAAAAACGAGACTCCAACTGTGACAGGATTGTTTAAGTTCCTGTAAACCTTAGCTAGAGTCCGAAAAGCGAGACTCCAGCTTTGTTTGAATCATATAATCAATTAACAAGATTGTTTAAGTTCCTGTAAACCTTAGTTAGAGTCCGAGAAGTGAAACTCTAGCTTTGTTTAAATCATAAAATGAATTAACGGGATTGTTTAAGTTCCTGTAAAACTTGGCTTGAGTCCAAGAAACGTGACTCCAATTTTGATAGGATTTTTTTTCCTACGAACCTTAGCCCGAGAAGCGTGGCTCCAATAAGCCCGAGTTCGAGAAACGAGACTCCAACTTTGTTTGAATCATAAAAATGAATTAACAGGATTGTTTAAGTTCCTGTAAACCTCAGTTTGAGTTCGATAAACAAGACTCCAACGTTTGGGATTGTTTAAGTTCCTGTGAACTTTAGTTCGAGTCCAAGAAACGAGACTCAAACATTTTGAAATAGGATTTTTTAAGCTCCAACAAACTCCAACCCGAAAAATGTGGCTCCAATAAACTCAAGTCCGATAAGCAAGACTCAAACTTTTTCAAACTCTAAAAAGAGAATTTCGATAGGATTTAATGAAGTTCCTACATCACCTGATTATGATTATCTCATTGCTCAAATTTAATACTGTTTGACTACTTTCATTGCATATGTGCATTTCAGTCTGAATCATCATTGTCAGTGAGAGAAGATCTCTAAGACCTAACATTTGCTGTTATCAATGAGAGTTTATTCTCAATGATCCGATAGTCTACTCCATGAGCTTCACACTATGGCACACATGCACTTCTGCATATGTCAAGGAGAATTTTTCAAATTTTGAGATTTGACAATTTTAGTCCAGGGAGAACTTACCTTCAAGGATCTGGACGCCCCGACGAACCACCAAATCAGGCTACAAAAATGAAATGTCATTGACTTTGGCATTCAGATGTTGCACTATCTACCAAAATAGATTTGCCATCTAGTTTGCTTTCACCCTCTGCCAAAGAGGGGCATCTGTAGATATCCCATTTTTGCATCCGTCTAACTTGGCGATCTATCATCCGGTTGTTGTGGATTCTTAATGATGAGCACAAAGAACTCGAAAGCTTGAGAGAAGCATCCTTCTAATTCCCTCTTTTTTCTAATTTTATTCTTTTGTCAAGTCCAAGTAGTCAACACTCTCCACAAGAAGAAACAAGTACAATGGATGAAGCAACACTCCGTCAGATTTTAGACTCCTTTCAAGCACAGATTATTGCTTCTGTCCAGACACAAATTGAGGCCTTGAAGACTGAAAAGAAAAAATATAAATTTGTAAAACCTCAGGCCGCGTTTGACCTGATTGAAGATTTTGAAGATGATTAAATGCCCTTTGACCCTGTATTAGCTCATCGAATAACTCAGGTAGAAACTGCGTTAAAGAATATCAAGGACCCCGATGATCTTGTTCTTGAATTATGAGCGATGACATTATTTCCTGTGGTCCTTCTGCCAGAAAAGTTTACAATGCCAGATATGGAGAAATTTGATGGGACTGGATGCCCTAGGACCCACTTGAAAATATATGTTGGCATCATGCAGTCTCAGGGTCTGAGTAAAGAACAGATGGCCCAACTTTTTCAGAGAACCCTTACAGGTCCTGCCTTACGCTGGTTAATATCACTGAACTCATCTCGAGTAAGAACATGGCATGAATTGATGAAAGAGGTCATTGGTCGACATTCGACCAAAGAAGGCCTCATTTAGTGAAAATTACTTGATCTGGTCAAGGTTCTGGAAGCTCGACGTCTTGATTACTTTGTCGAGCGAGATCTTCTTTTGAGAATAAACCGCTTTCAATCTTTTTTTGTAAAATTGAATATGATTAAGTTTTCCACATTCGACTGTTCACTTCTTCTAAAACTCCGAGAAAATCCTTTATCCTTTATTAGGGATCCCTTCTTGTAAATCTTAGCATCTTTATCGATGGTTTCAATTACATCATTCTTGATAATCTTTGACTTTGAAGTTCACTCTTGACAGTAACTTCGGATCTATTCTAGTGCAATCTGTTCTGATGAAAGGTAAAATGGTGTTCACATTCAACATATCCTCATGAGACCATGTGAGAACACTACTGAATTTCTTAAATGATTTCATCGTTTTCTCATGTTCTTCTGAGGATAATGTAGTACCAGTTTGCACTTCTTTAGTGTACTTTCCTATTCCAATATTTAATAAGTTCAATTAGTGAGCTCTGAGTCATTCTTCATGTTAGATTTTATGTTCACATTATTATTACACGTATGATAATCAAAAGATTCTTTACTTTATGAAATAGAAAAAACATAGACTGGCAAACTTGACTAAAAATTAATAAATCCTAACATAATGGAATTGACCAACTAAATTCAAAGACTGACACAACTGACACTTAAAAGAAGACTCAAAATGGGGATGTGACTCTGAATGGAAAGACACAACGCTGGGGTCTATGCCACTTTGGATATCTTCACGTTGGATGATTCAGGCTCGTTCACTTTTGCCACACCTTCATGTTCTGGTTTAAGCTTGTTTGACAATGGATAACCCATTGCTTCAATACTCTCCTTGATTTTTAGTTCTGTCACCGTCTCAGGGTAGATAGGCTCATTTTGGTATGATAAGGATGCACTGTCAAGACCAATCAAGCAGATAAAGGAAACCAAGACAACCAATTCGGGTTTGGATATGGATATTAAGTTCAAAACAGGAAGGGGTTGATTTGAAAAGTAGGCAAAAGGTTAGTTTTGACATTGGGTGCGGTAGAAGCAGGTATGATAACTTTTCTTTGTTCGATAAGGTCTTGGATAGCATGACGGAGGGTAATGCACCTATCAAGAACATGACCTGGCATTTGATGTGAAAGCGCCCTCGATCCGCGGGGTGCGCGGATCCGCTTTTCACCCTTGAGGTTTGGGAGTCGCCACCTAGTTATTACGGTCTAGGAACCGATCAATGAGTCTAAATAGATAAAGGACTAATCTAAAACATAAAAAAATAGAATTCGGGGATCATGTTACGGGGTTGGAAGGTGTTAGGCACCAACCCCGCCCAGCCAAAGCCGGTCTCTACTAACTTCCCAAATAAATTACATTGCTAAAAACCTAGATAAAAATAAATTAAAAAAAATTATACCTTTCCGATAGCAAAGACTTTATTCCCTCAGATCCGACAAAAATAGCTCCTTGTACCGTACTCCCTTGCTTCATTCTGTCTCCGGATTTGATTTCGGATCTCCGAGGCAAGGTATCTTCTTATTTTTGAATCTGGACTCTTCGAATTTATTATGGATTTTGAAGAGTTTTTTGAGGGCTTTTAGGTGTTCTTTAGGCTAAAATCGAAGGAGGGATGTTAGGTAAGGAGTTGGGGCTCCAAAACTAGGGTTTATGGGAGGCTAGAGAGGCTTTTAGACCTACTTCTCTTAGGGTTTATGATTTGATACGAAAATAGGGTGTGGGGACCTCTATTTATAGATTTTTTTAGGGGTTGATTTTGATAGAGTTAGTGTTTAATTAGAGTTCTTTTAATTAGAGTTGTGTTTTAATTAAAATTATTTTAGGTAGAGTTGTGTTTTAATTAGAATTGTTTTAGGTGGAGTAGTGTTTTAATTAGAACTCTATTAGATAGAGTTATTATTTAATTAGAACTCTATTATAATTCTGACTTTTGATTTTATTTGATTGACTTTTAATATTTTGACTTTAGTCTTAATTAATTGACTTTAAATATCTTTGACTTCAGTCTTGCTTGATTGACTTTAATTTTTACTTCAGTCTTGCTTGATTGACTTTAATACCTTGACTTTAGTCTTGCTTGATTGACTTTAAATTTTTGGAATACCCCTCTCTATTATATCTTTAATTTTTTGGACCCCCAAATGGAGGGGTCCTTAAAGAAATATCTCACGAACCCTCAACAATTTTACTTAAAAGTCCGATTGATCGATTTCTTTTGTTCAAATTTTAAAATTAATTTCATTAATGTTTCACTTTAATTATTTAATATTTTATTTATTAATTTCAAAATTTTTAATTATAAAAATTGTAAAATTACCATTTTACCCTCGGAGAGGACTTTTCACGTTTTAAGTCAGTTTTCAATGTTCTAGGATGTTTTAGAATCAATTTTTCATAAGGAATTCAATGGAAATATTGGCTTGTGTTATTTGTGAAATTTTTTGTGTGAAATGATCATGAACTTTATGAAAGGCATTTTCGTAATTTTGTCGAATTCTATTAAAATTGGTGAAATGATTTATTTGGTTTCGATTTGTTATTTTATGTGTTTGAATGTGTTTTCCTAAGCGTAACGTAGGCTCTAGGGTTGTTTTGATGTTTGGGGTATTTTGGTAATGTGGTTAATTTTTAGTGATTTTTATCATGAAGCTTCTTTTTGTTTGCAAAATGATGATTTCTATGTTTCTGGGATCGTATTTTCCTAGCGTAGCGTGATTTCTAATGTTTTGTCAATTCGAGATACCTCATCCGGATTTCTGAAACACATCTGTTAACAAAATAAAGCAATGGAATACACATCCATCATTGGGAATCATTGCGATCGGGTTGACGAGTTGATTAATCAGGCGGATGCAAAAATGCGGTGTCTACAGATGCCCCTCTTTGGCAGAGGGTTGAAGCAAACTAGATAGCAAATCTATTTTGGTAGATAGTGCGATATCTGAATGCCAAAGCTAGTGACAGTTCATTTTGGAGCCTGATTTAGCAATTCGTCAGGGTGTTCGGATCCTTGAGGGTAAAACTCTCCCCGAATCAAAAGGTTGTCAGGTCCTTGAGCGCAAACTCTCACTGACAGTGTCAGATCCTTGAATTTTAAAGAATTCTCCCTGACTAATGTAACAACTGTGCAAGTGTGTGATTTAAAATCTGTGATAAATTTCAAAGAGTTTAAGTTGGAACTAAGTAAAATCTGAGCATAATCCAAGATGACCCTTGGTGGCATCTGAGCAAAATCCAAGATAACCCTTGGTGGCATCTGAGCAAAATCCAAGATAACCCATGGCAGAAATTGAGCAAAATCCAAGATAACCCTTGGCGGCATCTAAGCAAAATCCAAGATAACCCTTGGCGAAAACTGAGCAAAATCCAAGATAACCCTTGGCGGCATCTGAGCAAAATCCAAGATAATCCTTGGCGGCAATTGAGCAAAATCCAAGATAACCTTTAGCGAAAACTAAGCAAAATCCAAGATAACCCTTGGCGACATCTGAGCAAAATCCAAGATAACCCTTAACGACAACTGAGCAAAATCCAAGATAACCCTTGGCGGCAACTGAGCAAAATCCAAGATAACCCTTGGCGGAAATTGAGGAAAATCCAATATAACCCTTGACGGCAACTAAGCAAAATCCAATATAACCCTTGGCAGAAATTGAGCAAAATCCAAGATAACCCTTGACGGAAACTGAGCAAAATCCAAGATAACTCTTGACAGCAACTGAGCAAAATCCAAGATAACCCTTGGCGGCAACTGAGCAAAATCCAAGTTAACCCTTGGCGGTAGCTAAGCAAAATCCAAGATAACCCTTGGCGGCAACTGAGCAAAATCCAAGTTAACCCTTGGCGGCATCTGAGCAAAATCCAAGATAACCCTTGGCGGAAACTGAGCAAAATCCAAGTTAACCCTTGGCAGCAACTGAGCAAAATCCAAGATAACCCTTGGCAACAACTAAGAAAAACTGACAAAGGAATGAAGAAATTTTGGAAAAGAATGAATGAATTTGGAGAAGACTGATTAGAATGAATCGCATAAATCTGGAAGATAATAAATCTGGAAGAGAAATGATCGATTCCAAGAATAATTGGATCTGGAAAAGAATCTGGAGAACGAAAGAATGTCATATCTCCTTTGTGAGATCCAAAATGCTTTTGTTTGAACCTCAAGGATTTATCAAAAAGTTTTATGAATTTAAAACTTGAGTTTTTATTTCTTTTGAACCTCAAGAGTTTTTCGAAAAACTGTTATCAAGAGGGTAACCTTAAATTTGGAGTTCCTATTATTTTTTTAGGATTAACATTGCTCAAAGATAAAATGCCCCTAGATTCACAATGTACGTGGCATTGAAGATAATTGAACACACTATGAAAAAAATAAAAATAAAAAATGCCCCTAGTATAAGGGGGAAAGGTTACATTAAAGAAGAAAGAAAATGCCCCTTGTATGAAGGTTTGAAATATTTGATTACCACAAGCGCAATAAAGACTCAACTTTTAATTTTGATTACTTTTATTGAAGATTTTGAGTCAGGCTCAAGATAACAAAATTATTTTCTTTCGAGATTCATCATAGAATTCACCCTTATCTCCCTTGGTTCACTTGGGAAAGTAAGAATTTTCAAATCGATCGTAGACAAGATACTTGTGGCTTCTGAGTCTATGCCTGGTTTAAGCTAAGTATTGAACTTGATTATTCGAACTTCTGATGTTTCAGCTCGGATCGTTCCCAGCTTGGGATTTTCTTCTGTTTTTCTTTGTTGCTCTAACTTTTGCCTAGATCGCCTTTTCAGGTTTTCAATCTATCGAGCTTGCTCTAGCTTTTGCCTAGATCGCCTTTTCAGGTTTTCGATCTAGCGAGTTTTTTCTTCTTTTTTTCTCAGCTCTAATTGTTGCCAAAGTTGTCCTTTCAGATTTTCAACTTTACGAGCTTGCCTTAATTTTTGCCTAAGCCGCCCTTTTCGGGTTTTCAACTTAGCAGGCTTCATCATTTTTTTTTTGATTTTCTATAGTTACTATCTAATCATGCTTTGCTAATTCCTTGACTTTTCGTACGGTACTTAGGAGGACTTTTATACGTAAGCCTAGGACTGGGTATAAAAAGAAGGTGATTTTGAGGCTCAAAAACCCAAATGCCCCTTGTGTGGCATTTATTTCTTTTAAATTATTTCTTTTTCTTTAAATTTTCTTCCCCATTTTGGATGATATTTCTTTTGAATTTTTTCTTGATCTTTTTTATTGTGTGGGAAATATAGATTTTTATTTTGATGTGGTCGGGCCTGAAGTAATTTCTCAGGTTGCCTACGTACCCCAGAATTTTGGGATCAGACCAAAACGTAGTTCGAAGCTTCCCTCCCCTAGGTTAGGTGATCGGGCTGAGAAAGAAAAAGGCATAATTTTTCTTTTTGAAAAGGCTGCAAAGGGGTTGAGAAAGGATATGTTGAACTGGGTAACTAGGTAATATGAGGTTTTATTCGGCCAAAGATGGGCTCCTTAAATGTAGTACAGTTTGATTTGGTCAAGGTTGGTTGGTTCTGATAATTCGATTCCATCATGATCTTGAAGTCTGACAGCTTTTCCTGGTAATATTTCCTTGACGATGAACAGACCTCCCCAATTTGGTTTGAACTTCCCCCTAGGATCAAAAATAGGTGCCCTGTTCTCTTTGAGTACTAAATCCCCGACTTGTAAGTGACGGGCCTTGATTTTCTTGTCAAACGCATGGGCGACTCTTCTTTGATAAGCTTGCACGTGATACAACGCTCTTAGTCATTTTTCCTCGATCAAATTCAACTCTTCATACAGTTGACGAACCCAATCTGCTTCTGACAACTGCCTTTCTAACAAGACCCTGAGAGACGGAATCTCCATTTCAACTGACAAGACTGCTTCCATTCCATACACTAAGGAGTAGGGAGTAGTTCCAGTGGAGGATCGAATTGAGGTTCGATATGCCCATAATGCAAATGGCAGTTTTTCTGACCAATCTCGATGTGATTGACACATTTTCCTGAGGATAGTCTTAATATTCTTATTAGCTACTTCGACTGCTCCATTAGTCTAAGGGCGGTAAGGAGATGATTTATGGTGTGAGATTTTGAACTTTGAACACAATTTGATAACCTCAGCTTTGAAGTGTGACCCGTTATAAGAGATCAGCTCCAAAGGTACCCCGTATCGACTGATGATGTTCATTTGAATAAACTTTGCAACTCGAGACGCAGTGAGGACAGCATAAGAGGCAGCTTCGACCCATTTGGTAAAATAATCGATGGCAACCAAAATGTATTCATGCCCGTTTGATGCCTTAGGTGATATTTTACCAATAATGTTAATTCCCCAGACTGAGAATGGCCATGGTGAAGTCAGACCCACTAATTGAGATGGCGGCACATGTATAAGGTTCGCATGTATTTGGCACTTATGACAGGTTTTGACCATGTGATGACAATCGTTTCCATCGTGGGCCAATAGTATCCCTGTCTCATAATCTTCTTAGCTAACATTTTCCCGCTCATTTGAGGGCCACATTCTCCTGAATGTAGTTCAATCATTATCTGTTCAGCTTGATCTTCATCAACACACGACAAATGGATCCCATCATAAGACCTTTTGTATAAGCTTCCTGCGCACAGGATGAATTGAGATGCTAATCTCAGTAGGGTTTGTCGTTCCTTCCTTGATGCTTCTTCCGGGAATTCTTGTTTTTCCAATACTCTCTTTATATCTGTGTACCATGGCTTTCCATTGGGTAGTCGAGTAGCAATGTTGATCTGATGGCAGTATGCGGGTTTGTCTTTGACTTCAACAGTGATTGGCCTCAATTCCATGCTAAGGGGTAAATGAATCATTGAAGATAAAGTTGCTAAGGAGTCAGTAAATCTGTTATCCTCCCTTAACAAGTGCTGGAACAGGATAGATTTAAACTTACTGACTAAGTTTAACAAATACTCATGATAAGGTTTCAACTTTTCATCCCTAGTTTTCCATTCTTTCAATGACTGATGTATGACCAAGGCCGAATCCCCAAAAACTTCAATTTCTGAAATGCCCAGGTTCAAAGCAGCTTCGAGCCCCGCGATGCACGCCTCATATTCAGCCGTGTTATTAGTGTTCGAAAATGCTAATTTAATAGCGATAGGAATATGGCACCCTTCCGGAGAAAACAGGACTGCCCCTATTCCATACCCATTTTGATTGGCGGCTCCATCAAAGTATAACTGCCATGTTTGGTTCTGCGGTTCTTCTTTAACGTGCAAGATGTTCTCATCAGGGAATTGATCGACAGGCCTTATTCCTTCTACTACAGGGTGATCTGCCAAGTATTCTGCTACAGCTCTCCCCTTGATGGATTTCTGTGTAACATGCGTGATGTCAAACTATGATAGCAACAACAACCATCGCGCAGTTCTCCCTATCAACGCCGGTTTCTCAAAAAGATACTTGAGAGGATCCCTCCGAGATAATAGGATAATTGAATGAGACAGCATATAATGCCGGAGTCTCTGAGTAGCCCATACCAATGCTAAGCAAGTTTTTTCGAGAGTCGAATATTTTCGTTCATACTCTAACATCTTCTTGCTGATGTAGTAGATGGCCCTTTTTTTACGAGTATCTTTGTCATACTGTGCAAGCATGCATCCCATAGCTTCTTCTGTGACTGACAGATAAAGAAGAAGTGATTCTCCCGGTGTGGGTGGAACCAAAATAGGCGGGTTTAAGAGATACTCCTTGACTTGGTCGAAAGCCTTTTGACATTGCTCATTCCAAACTATTGGTTCATTCTTTTTTAGAAGCTTGAAAATAGGTTCGCAGACGTTAGTGAGTTGAGCGATGAATCTGCTAACATACTGGATTCTGCCTAGAAAACTTCGAATCTGCTTTTCAGTCTCGGGCGGTGGCATCTCTTGGATAGCTTTAATCTTTACAGGATCTACTTCGATCCCTCTCTGACTGACCACAAATCCCAACAGCTTTCCAGAAGTTACTCCGAATACACATTTCTGTGGGTTGAGGCGGAGTTGGTACTTTTGAATCCTTGTGAGAAACTTTTCTAACGCAGTAACATGCCCTAGTCGTTCTTTGGATTTGACTATCATATCATCTACATAGACTTCGACCTCCTTGTGTATCATGTCATGTAGTAAAGTCGTGGCTGCTCTTTGATAGGTGGCTCTAGAATTCTTCAAATCAAAAGGCATGACCTTGTAGCAGAAGGTCTCCCATTGTGTGATGAACGACGTTTTTTGCATATCTCGAGGATCCATTTTTATCTGATTGTACCCTGAAAATCCATCCATGAAGGACAACAAAGCGTGCCCTGCTGTACTATCCACTAGAACATCTATGTGTGGTAAAGGGAAACTATCCTTTAGGCTTGCTTTGTTTAAGTCTATAAAATCCACACACATTCTAACTTTTCCATCCTTTTTCGGCATCGGGACGACATTGGCAATCCACTCAGGGTATTCTACTACTTCCAAAAATCCAACGTTAATCTGCTTCGTAACTTCTTCTTTGATTTTCAAAGTCCATTCCGGCTTCATACATCGAAGTTTCTGTTTGATTAGTCGAGCATCAGGATATAACGGAATCCGATGTTAGACAATATCTGTGCTTACCCCCAGCATATCCTCGTAAGACCACGCGAACACGTCTTTGAACTCTCTGAGCAAGTCTACTATCCCTTTGCGTTCATCGGGAGATAAAGTGACCCCTATCCGAATTTCTTGAGGACTTTCTTTTGTTCCGAGGTTGATAACCTCTACTTCCTCTATTAGAGGTTGAGCCCAACGTTCCTCTTCTTGTTCAAGAAATTTGATTATTTCAGGGGGAGGTTCTTCATCAGAAGATTCTCCCTCCGAAGTCAGATTATTAGTTAAATTATTATTGCGCTCGGGGTAATCAAAAATTTCTTTCATTTCATTAAAAAGAGATGGGGTAGCAGGACTCATTGCAGACTTGACAGACTCACTTGACTCAGCAAGAAAAACAGACTCACTAGAAATAATAGACTCAGCAGAAACAACTAACTTATTTGACTCAACAGAAATAAAGGACTCGACTGGCATGTCAGACTGAACAGGACTAATGGGACCGACAGACCCAGCCTTGACATGCAACACAGGACTGATTACATGGTAATTTGATAGAGACCCAACAATGGGTTTGATTACAGACTGAGGATTTGGGATCCCTTTCTCAACTGACAACACTAAAATACTATGGTCTTCAATGAATAGCTGATCGATGTTGAGGGAGTCCAGATCGAGCTACCAGTCTTCAACTTTCTCCTCTTGAACTTTCGCGCTTGCTTCCTTCTCAGGCCATTCCATGCCAAAGAAGATTTCAAACCCCGGCAGACGAGTACCTGTGATGTGATCAATGAACGGCTCTAGGAACCCACAGTAGCGGAAGTCTTCTCCTTCTTTCACAAAATAACCATTGAGGGTCTTTCGATAGGGCTTCATTTTAATGAGATTTGTGATACGCCTTTGCCTTTTAGCAATGGCCTTATCCCATTTTGTCTTCCAGTATTGGGCTCAATCTTCCTTAGTAGGCTTATATCCTAGTCCGAATGTGCCGATGGCCTCTTTAATCACTGGTGCCTCCTTAATACCTTGCTGCTTGCGACCTAAGCCCATACCAGGGAAGAATCTCATTTTCTTGAATATATTAGCCATGTAGCAATTAGAGGTATTTTCCATTGGAAAATATTCTTTCATGGCTTGATCCCATTGGACTGAGCATATCTTCTCAAATTCGAACCCACTGAGCTCTACTCCCTGTTGTTCTGGTTGAATCTCAAGCAACGGCTCATCCTTAGCCTCAGTATTATTCATAATCCCTACAATTCCAACATCTCCATGAAGAGTAATCACTAGCCCATCCTTGATAAACTTGACCTTCTGGTGTAGCGTAGAAGGGATGGCTTTGATTTGGTGTAACCATGGTCTCCCTAACAGTAAATTGAAAGAAGACTGGATGTCAATAACCTGAAATTCCACAGGAAATTCAGCTATGCCTGTGGACAGTCGAAGGTGCAAAATTCCCAGTACATCCCTCTTGGTGTTATCATAGGCTCTAACACCTTGATTAGTAGGTTTGAGATCTTCAGCCTTAAATCTGAGACAAGTAGCCGTTTTCAGCGGGCAAACGTTCAGTGCACTCCCGTTATCAATCAAAACTAGAGGTACCCTCATTCCGTTACAGTCAACTGTAATGTGCAACGGCTTAGTGTGGCTTGCCCCTTCTTTTGAGAAATCTGAGTCTGAAAAGGATAGGATATTCTCCACGTAAGTTGCCCTTACTATACCGGCCAGCTGATCTGGAGAAGTATCAAGGGAGACTTAGGCTGTGTTTAGTGCTTTGAGAACAGCCTCCCTATGAGCAGTGGAAGCCATGAGTAAACCCCATACTGAGATATTGGCCCCTGATTTTTTCAACTGTTTGATCACGGAGTTATCTTCTTCGATGCTTTCCTTAATGGGATCTTCTCCTTCTTTTCTTGCCAGGGCTACAGGATTATCAACACAGAGTTCTTGTGGCTTAAAAACTCTTCCCCCTCGAGTCATATGTCTAACTTCATCACAAGGAAAGGGGGAAAGGCTCATCTTCCTCAGTCAACAAGTATGAATCTTCGTCTGTCAAAGGTACAGGACTTTTCAGATTCATTTGGGCCAACAAGTAACTAGTGAACGCGGGACTATCGTAACGAGGCGGGGATAAACAATATGTGTCATCCGAGGTTAGATCAAATGATTCATAGTTCGTAGTGAAAACCTCATCAGTGAAAGCTATCCCGACAATGGGGTAACTAGGCGGTTTGACCTGGATTGGATGGATAAGAGAGATGGGATCGAATGGCAATGAGGTATGAGAAACCATATTTAGGGTTGGTGGAGGTTGATAGGTAGGTAGTGGATTAGTGGTGACATTTGGTCGGCTAAGGATCGTGATCTTTTTGTTATCAATAAGGTTTTGAATGGCATGGCGCAGGGTGATACAACGATCCCTGTGATGGTCAGGATTTTGATAAAATTCACAAAATAAGTTGGGGTTGTGTCCGGCTGGCAAGGGATTTGGTAAAGGTCGGGGTTGAATCGGGGTAAGCAACCCTTTCTTCAACAGTTTTTGCAAAGCTACGGTAAGTGATGAGACTATCGTTGTTCTTCTCACCGGAGTTAATAATAATCTTACTTTTACCTTACTTGTGGGGCAAGTAGGGGATCGAACCCAAGAGAAAGGAAGAATAGAACTAAGCTAAGAAGATAAAATCCAAATTAACTAAAAGGAATTAAAACAGTTTTTCTTTGTATTTTTGAACTTATAAGAAGATGTAAAATTGCTAGAAAATAACTAAAATAAATGAAATCAAAAGTAAGTAAACTTATGAATTAAAATACCATTGGAGGTGGATCTACCTAAAACATGTTAATGAGCAATTCCTAGTCTCTAGCCTTTTTATAACTCAATCATAAGGGCTTGGTGTTAGCTCCTTAGATCGGAAAGTTTTGCAAATAAAATGAAATAAGGGAACAAAAATAAAGTAGAATTCTTTGAAAACTTCTTACTACCAATTATCTAATTTAAGCATACTTCATCTTGATCTAATATAAGCATAAAGTATCTATATTAAGAATAAAAGGTGCAAGAAACTTAAAGAGAATTCATAAGCATTTTAAATAAAAGAAAGGCATAAACTTAGAAATAACACAAGAACTTGCTCTAGGCTTTTCCACTCTCCAATGGAGGGGAACTTAGCCTAATGTCATTGCAAGAGAGGGAAGATAAGAGATGAAATAACTTTTCTTCATTTCATGGAGAAAATTACAACTTCTTCTTCTTCTACTTCTTACAAGACTATTTAACCAAAAAAAAAAAACTAGAAAATGAAAATACAAAAAATAAGAGAATAGGCTAAGAGCCTTAGATTAAAGGAGTCTTGGATAAGAGAACCAAGATGGGGGCCTTTCTCTAGAAATGAAGGCTCTATTTATAGATAAAATGTGTGTAGAAGAGTCTAAAAGTAACCTCCACTTTTCTTTGCACAAAAAGACAAAAGAGGATAATATGAGTTAAGGATTAGGGCATTCCAAAGTGGGCCCAAATGCTTTTGTCTTGAGATTTTGATTCCAATTTGTTGATTTTCTGCACAAGAAACACACGTAATTAGATTTATCTAGTAAATGAATTTATTTATATATAATTAAACCTAATTAACATGCAACGTGGTGATTTGAGGCTTATCATGATTATTATCTTAATATGGATAAATAGGTACAAAAATCAAGATAAATATCCGAAAAATGTGTGTATAATTGAGTGTTTGAAAATACTTATCACACCCCAAACTTACCTTTTTCTAGTCCCTAGAAAATAAAACTGCCACTTTCGCAGGCACCTCGACTGCATTTAGCGAATGCAGCAAGCCCTTGAACCGCTAGGTTACCCCTAGTGGACGAGTTTGACTCGTGAGGGTTTGCAGAAAATATACCCACAAAATTTGAAAACAACTTTGAAGTAAAAATAGTCAAAATCAAAACTTATATTGAAAAGCACAAGTCTTTTTTTTTCAATCAATTGGAAGTACTGCTTGGTATAGAGTCCCAACCCTTATTTCTCTATGACAAAATTTAGACTTAAATTGACCTTTGAGCGATAGTGATTCTAACTCAGAAATTTAAGAGATTCGATTTTCTCAAATGAGTTTCAACCTTCTAACTACTCAAGAATAGCTGGAGTAACTTAGGGTTTAATTATAAACTTAGCATCCTGTCTGGGGTAGTGAGAAGTGTGGATATTCACTTTAATACCTCTAAGGGGCTTTATCTGTGATATTCCAGTATACTCACATTTTTACACTTGATGGCTTTTACCCTACAAAAACTTTACATAAACTTTTAGATCTTTGATTTTTTTTTTTTTGAAAGGTCTCTTTTTTCTATTACTTCTTCATTCTTTTTCTAAGAAAAGTATGCAGCCCTTTTCAAGGTACCCAGTCTAATTCAATGGTTGATGTACAAGGTGTATACAACCCAGTTCTGTTTTTCTTCAAATCAGCCAACCAATTGAACAAGGAAGTCAAAGTTCATCAAACCTAGTTTTTCCTTAAACTCTAGGTAGAAAGAAGGTAATAAGTTCTTTTAATACAATCTAGACTCTTGGTAACCTTATTAGAAGTGACTATAAACAAAAAGATAACTTTGCTCTAATTTTTGCCTAAGAAAAACACAAATGGGGACTCCAGATCATAGCTTCCAATGGAAGACTGATTAAATATTTTTAACTAAGTGCTTAAAGATACAAGCTAAGATTTTGAGTAAAATACAACAAAGTGGCCACTAAATTTTTTTCAAATTTTTTTTTTTTGAAAGAAGAAAGTAATAAGTGGAAATCCGACCTATACACCCCCAAACTTAAACATTATATTGTCCTCAATATTTCAACATATACATGCAAAAGTAAAATTGAAATTGACAAAATGAAATGAAGTGGGTTAGATAGCACCTGAGATAGACCCTATAGTCTTGTTGATATTTAACACAATGTCCCTTGAAGTGCATGGATTGCCTCCCAGAAGCGCTAAGTTTAACGTCTTTAGCTAGACGAAAACATAGTTAATTTTGATAGACGGGATCATCGAGAAAAAGAACTTCCTCCTGCGGAACATACTCGAGAAACGGTTTGAGACGTTGGGCATTCACTTTGAAAGTGGATCCGTCCTTAGGATTAAGGACTTCAACAGCACCATGGGGGTAAACTGTTTGGATAATATATGGGCCAGTCCATCGAGACTTAAGTTTTCCAGGAAAAATGTGGAATCTATTATCATACAACAAAACTTTTTGATTAGGAATGAAATTCCTCCTAAGAATGTGCCTATCGTGAAAGAATTTGGTACGCTCTTTGTACCTTTTGGCACAATCATACGAGTCATTTCTAATCTCTTCTAACTCGTCTAGTTGTAACTTTTGTTTCTCACCGGCTTTATCAAAATCAAAGTTGAGGCGTTTGTTCGCCCAATATGCATGATGTTCTAGTTCTACAGGGAGATGGCAGGCCTTGCCAAAAACTAACCGGTAGGGAGACATCCCTATGGGTGTCTTGAATGCAGTCCTATAGGCTTAGAGTGAATCACTCAATCTCAAAGACCAATCTTTCCTTGAAGGATTGACTATTTTTTCTAAGATAGTCTTTATTTCCCTGTTAGAAATCTCCACTTGTCCACTTGTTTGTGGGTGGTAAGGTGTGGCAACCTTATGCGTTATGAGGTATTTATTCATCAACGCAGCAAAGATCTTGTTGCAAAAATGCGAGTCACCATCACTTATGATAGCTCGCGGAGTACCAAATCTTGAAAAAATCGTCTCCTTGATGAATTTTATCACAACCTTGTGATCGTTAGTTCTACATGCCACAGCTTCGACCCATTTTGACACATAGTCAACGGCAAGTAGGATGTATTGGTAACCCTGAGAGATAGGAAAGGGTCCCATGAAGTCTATACCCAACACGTCAAAAATTTCGATGATCAGTATAGGATTTTGAGGCATTTCATTTCTCTTAGAGATTTTTCCTAATATTTGACATCTATCACAAGATTTGCTAAACTTGTGGGCATCACGAAAAATACTAGGCCAGAAAAAACCGTATTGTAGGATTTTCATGGCGGTCTTCTTACCACTGAAGTGCCCTCCGCAGGCATGATTATGGCAAAACTCTAGGATACTAACTTGCTCACAGATTGGAATATAACGTCTAATGATTTGATCAGGACAATACTTAAATAAGTATGGCTCATCCCAGAAATACCATTTTATTTTTGACAGAAGACGGAGTTTCTCTTGACTAGTCATTTTGACTAGGAATTGACCTGTAACTAGGTAGTTGACAATGTCCGCATACCATGGAGCATTGGCTTGAGAGATTTGCATAAGTTGCTCATCGGGAAAGGATTCAGAGATGGGTAAGGATTCCTCGGATGGCTTGTTAACTATCCTAGACAAGTGATCTGCTACGACATTTTCTGTCCCTTTTTTGTCTCAGATCTCGAGATCAAACTCTTGTAGAAGTAGAATCCAACGGATTAACCTTACTTTAGCATCTTTCTTTGATAGAAGGTACTTCAATGCTGCGTGGTCTGTGTAGATCACGACTTTTGATCCTATGAGGTAGGGGTAGAATTTTTCAATGGCATAGACCACTGCTAGCATTTCCTTCTCTGTTGTAGAGTAATTAAGTTGAGCATCGTTTAGGGTTTTACTAGCATATTGGATAACATGAGATTGTTTTTCAATTCGTTGTCCCAAAACAGCGCCTATTGCATAATCTAAAGCGTCGCACATAACTTCGAATGGAATGCTCCAGTTTGGAAGTTGAATAATGGGTGCCGAGGTTAACTCAGACTTGAGTTTGTTGAACGCAGAGAGACATGACTCTGAAAAGTCGAAAGGAACATCTTTTCCCAATAGCTCACATAAAGGTTTCGAGATTTTCCCGAAATCTTTAATGAATCTACGATAGAAACCTGCATGGCCTAGGAATGACCTAATTTCTTTGACCGTTCTAGGAGGTGGTAATTTTTCAATTAGACCTACCTTTGCCTTATCTACCTCAATCCCCTTAGCAGAAACAATGTACCCTAGCACAATCCCTGATGTTACCATGAAATGGCATTTTTCCCAATTGAGGACTAGATTGACCTCTTTGCAACGTACAAGGACCAAAGTCAAGTGATGGAGACATTCCTCAAAACTTGATCCAAAAACTGAAAAATCGTCCATGAATACTTCGAGATATTTTTCTATCATGTCAGAAAATATACTCATCATGCACCGTTGAAAAGTAGCGGGTGCATTGCACAATCCAAAAGGCATGCGATGATACGCGAAGTTCCGAAAAGGCAAGTGAAAGTTATTTTCTCTTGATCGATTGGAGCAACATGTATCTGGTTGTACCGGGAATAACCATCTAAGAAGTAATAGTAAGAATGTCCTGCTAGACGCTCTAACATTTGATCAATGAAAGGTAAGGGGAAATGATCCTTAGGAGTCATCGAGTTGAGTTTCCTATAGTCAATACACACTCTCCATCCATTTTGGACTCGAGTGGGGATTAATTCATTGTCTTGGTTCACTACCACAGTGATACCAGACTTCTTAGGAACTACTTGTATAGGACTCACCCAACGACTGTCAAAGATAGGATAGATAATACCCGCATCTAGCAATTTCATCATTTCCATCCGAACTACGTCTTTCATTATAGAATTAAGCCGTCTCTGAGGTTCTAAGGAAGGCTTAGCGAAATCCTCTAAACGAATATGGTGCATTACCACAGATGGACTAATTCCCTTGATGTCAGCTATGCTCCAACCACTAGCTTCTTGATGTTCTTTTAATACTCCTAACAACTTTCCCTCTTAAACTTCATTAAGGTGAGAGGAAATGATCACGGGCAAGGTGTGATTCTTACCAAGAAATGCATATCTAAAGGTCTCTGGAAGCGGCTTGAGTTCTAATTTTGGAGGCTCGATTTAAGAAGGAACAAGATTGGATGTGCACACAGGAAGACTTTCAGTTTTTGCGTGCCACCGCACAGAATCTAAGAGTGGAACAGATTCAAGCAAAGCATTGACTTCGCTTATAGACTCTTCGACGTCCAAGTCAAAGCCAAAGTGAGCCAAACATTTTGTTAAGGGATCAGAGTACCCTAACTCTTGATACGTTTGATTGACTAGCGTATCTATCATGTTCACTTCCTCCATACCATCATCTACATCAATTCCTTGAAAATTGTGGAAGACGTTCAGTTTCACTTTCATATCCCCAAATGCTAAAGTCATAATTCCGTTTCTACAATGAATGACTGCGTCAGACGTGGCTAAGAATGGACGTCCTAAGATTATAGGAATATGACTGTTCGAATTGATGACTGGCTCCGTGTCTAAGACAACAAAGTCAACAGGGAAATAGAAATCTTTGACTTTAACTATCACGTCCTCAACTATACCTTTCGAAATTTTTATGGACCTATCGGCTAGATTCAACGTGATATCGGTGGGTTTCAAAACCCCCAAACCTAATTGTTTATAAACCGAATATGGTAAAAGGTTCACACTAGCCCCTAAGTCTAAGAGACATTTTTCGACCACTTGATTTCCAATATGAATGGAAATTGTCGGACATCCAGGATCCTTAAATTTTGGTACAATTATTTGTTGGATGAGCGACGAAGCTTGGGCTGCCATGATAGCTTCCCGAGAAAATGGTGTTTTCCTTTTAGCTGTGGTCAAATTCTTTAGGAATTTCGCATAAGAAGGTATCTGCTTAATGGCATCTAGGAATGGGATATTGATATGCACATTTTGGAAGACTTCTAAGACACCCTCAAATTTCTTACCTTTTTTAGAATCTCTAAGGCAATGGGGAAATGGAGCTTTTGGAATTGGCAAAATGATATGAGGATTTTCCAAATCTTTCTCTTTCTCTATTGGAGACTCTATGACTTCTTTTTGAACTTTGTCATTCTCTAGGACTTTTTCTCCCATGTCAATAGGTTGGACCTTGTTGTCCACCTTTTTTCCAGAACGCAAGGTGTGGATAGCCTGGACTGAGTCTTGTGGAGCTCCAGAATGGCTTCCTACTTCATATTGACCTTTCGATCCGTTTGGAATCAAAGGTTGACCTCTAGGTTAGGGATAGTCTGACTAGGAAATTGACATTTCTCTCTCCCACTCAAGGAGAGAGCTAACTGCCCCAACTGAACTTCCATCTTAGCTATGGATTGTGCAGTGATCTGGTTAATCTGAGTTTGATTTTGATGGGTTTGCTGTTGAGTTTGGATGAACTGCTATTGCTGTCTCATCAACTCGGCAATCATAGATTCTAAGGACGACTGTTGTTGGGCAGGCTGCTGGTAATTGATCATGGGATCTGGTATGATGGCTCTACAATCTGTAGATTGTTGGGGTTGATAAAGGCCTTGAGGAACAATAGCTTGGCTTGTGGAAGAACCGGATTGCCTAGGAAAACTCCTATTGTAACCTGACGGACCACTAGATTGAATAGGTTCGTTCTGTCTGTATGAGAAATTAGGATGGAACCTATTATCTGGGTGATACATTTGGCTAAAAGAGTTTGGAGTTGGTTTCCTAAAAGCATTATAGCCATTAATCGGATTTGCTTGTTCAGCTTTGATTTGAGGCAAGGTGGGATAACACTCGACCAAATGGTCGTTACCATCACATATGACGCACAAAGAACTCGGTTCGACAGTCACTTGCGAAATTGCACGAGGGTCTAGGTGAGGTTTGGATGCTGAGATGGTAAAGGCATCTAACTTCTTCGTGAGATTGTTCATCCCACTCACTAGACTAGACATAACATTTTTGAGATCAGGGTCTGCCTTCATCTCATACATGCCTCTCTTTCTAACCGGATCATCTCTATCAAATTCTTCTTGGTTAGTACTCCAATTTTGAGCACTCTCGGCTAACTCTACGAGGAAATCGTACGCTTGGTTGGGAGTCTGGTTCATGAACTGACCCTAATGCATTGACTCGACTAAGGTACGTTGATTCATTGTTAATCCTCTATAAAAACTTTGCACCAACTGTGCTTTGTCAATGCCATGGTGTGGGCACTTGACCAATAAATCATTGAATCTTTCCCAAGTTTGGAAAAATTCATCATCAGGACAGGCTCTAAAATTTCTAATAGAGTCCTTCATTTTCTCAGTTTTGGCCATGGGGTAGAATTTGGCCATAAATTTTTTGGATAGAACATCCCAGGTAGATATGGAATTGGTGTTAGGGAGTTCAACCACGCAGCTGCGTGGTCTTCCAAGGATAACGGGAACAAAATAAGCTTGATACTCTCCTCATCTAGATTCTGATTTCTAAAAGTTTGACATATAGTCAAGAATCGATTAAGATGGGTGTAAAGTTGTTCACGCTCTAAACCGTGGAACTTAGGAAGCATATTAATGGTGACAGCCCTAATTTCAAACTGAGGTGCATTGTTCAATGGTAAAACAATGCATGTAGGAGGAGATGCGGAAGCTGGAGCGAAGAGCTCATTGAGAGTTCGCTCTCGATCACCCATCATAATTACTGATGGTGTCTTGCGTATCCTACTGATGGTACGTTCGATCTCAGGATCAAATGGTTCTAACACGTTGTTTTGTGAACGTCTACCAAGCATGCAAATCACACAGTCGATCAAACAATCACAAAAAGAAAAGACTGGACCTAGATAGGTTGCCTAAAGCTAGACAGCTCCTAACTGGGTAAAAATAGCGCAACTAGCCTTCCAACTCGGTTCTATGAAGTCAAGTTTGAATCATTCGGATCTCCAGATCGGAGGAGGCGCACAATGCATAAGCAAAGGCACTCTTAAATACCTCCTTTCTTCAATAGACTGAGTCTATCCCCTCAAAGGACAAGATCTTACTAGATAGAAAAATGACCAAGAAACGCAATTGGCACAACTTGAAGCGAATTTCTCCTATTGAGCTCGTGGGCCCTATAGTCAAGTCTAATTGATTTTAATTAATTTGATTGGATGACTAGTGAGTTGATTATCCTAATTAGAGCAAGGAATTGGTAATGACTTCCAATCCTTATCTTATCATGTCATCCCTAAGAGAGGGGTGTTCTTTACTACTTAATTAACTATTCCAAGTGTGTGCAAATTGAAAAAATAACATACAAAGGCAAGGAGTAACCCACTAGCAAAGAGAGGCGTGGGTGTTTCAAGATTACCTCCCGTGCTAGACGGGGTGAAGACAGTTTGAGTCGACTTAGGCTACCAACTCCAATTTTGGTGTGCGAACCTAAGGAGCCGTGACGGTATTGTCTACCCGTCGTCCTTCCTTAGTCTATTACAATCCAAGCCTTCTTGGATAATTAAAAAAAAATTACAAAGAATCTTATACAAGTGTTTCTAAAACAGAAAAATAAATATAACTAAAGATTCAAGGAAATTGAAAGAAAAGAAGAAAAAAAAATGTTCACCTACAAGAAGCAAAACAGAAATGTTAGCAGAAATGATAGTAAACGGACTCAAAAATAAAATCTGACTTACCACAATCTTGTTGATTTTGTCACATTTTATAGAAAATTTCGTTCTACCCCAAATCGATATATTATAATAGATAATCGGAGATCGGAGTAGAAAGTTACAGTCAGTTTAAGTTCTGCTGTCAAGGGTGAAAAAATAAACGGGAATGACTTTTTTTTTCAATGTTTTTTTCTTCTTTCTTCTCTCTTAAAACCTCAAGAACACTTGAACTTATAGAAAAAAACCAAAATAAAATAAAATAAAATAAAATAAAAATGAAAGAAATTAATTTTAAATCAAAACTTACCACTAATACCTTTACCTTTCCCCGGCAGCGGCGTCAAAATTCTGATGAGACTATCGTTGTTCTTCTCACCGGAGTTAATAATAATCTTACTTTTACCTTACTTGTGGGGCAAGTAGGGGATCGAACCCAAGAGAAAGGAGGAATAGAACTAAGCTAAGAAGATAAAATCCAAATTAACTAAAAGGAATTAAAACAGTTTTTCTTTGTATTTTTGAACTTATAAGAAGATGTAAAATTGCTAGAAAATAACTAAAATAAATGAAATCAAAAGTAAGTAAACTTATGAATTAAAATACCATTGGAGGTGGGTCTACCTAAAACATGTTAATGAGCAATTCCTAGTCTCTAGCCTTTTTATAACTCAATCATAAGGGCTTGGTGTTAGCTCCTTAGATCGGAAAGTTTTGCAAATAAAATGAAATAAGGGAACAAAAATAAAGTAGAATTCTTTGAAAACTTCTTACTACCAATTATCTAATTTAAGCATACTTCATCTTGATCTAATCTAAGCATAAAGTATCTATATTAAGAATAAAAGGTGCAAGAAACTTAAAGAGAATTCATAAGCATTTTAAATAAAAGAAAGGCATAAACTTAGAAATAACACAAGAACTTGCTCTAGGCTTTTCCACTCTCCAATGGATGGGAACTTAGCCTAATGTCATTGCAAGAGAGGGAAGATAAGAGATGAAATAACTTTTCTTCATTTCATGGAGAAAATTACAACTTCTTCTTCTTCTACTTCTTACAAGACTATTTAACCAAAAGAAAATAACTAGAAAATGAAAATACAAAAAATAAGAGAATAGGCTAAGAGCCTTAGATTAAAGGAGTCTTGGATAAGAGAACCAAGATGGGAGCCTTTCTCTAGAAATGAAGGCTCTATTTATAGATAAAATGTGTGTAGAAGAGTTTAAAAGCAGCCTCCACTTTTCTTTGCACAAAAAGATAAAAGAGGATAATATGAGTTAAGGATTAGGGCATTCCAAAGTGGGCCCAAATGCTTTTGTCTTGAGATTTTGATTCCAATTTGTTGATTTTCTGCACAAGAAACACACGTAATTAGATTTATCTAGTAAATGAATTTATTTATATATAATTAAACCTAATTAACATGCAACGTGGTGATTTGAGGCTTATCATGATTATTATCTTAATATGGATAAATAGGTACAAAAATCAAGATAAATATCCGAAAAATGTGTGTATAATTGAGTGTTTGGAAACACTCATCAGTAAGGGTCATCCCTAAATTGGTAAATTGATGCGGAGTTCGAGGTTGACTCGGGTGACCCTGGTTATTAACCCGGGCCGGGGGTTGAGCTGGGGTAACGGAGGTATTGGCAATGTAAGTATGGTTGATATTGGGTTTGGGAACATATGGTTTCTTAGGCTTGTTATCTGAAGGGTTAGAAAGGATCCCAGAGGCAAATACATCCTCAAGTTGGCTCTCGGCTTGCAACAAGGATTCAAAAGTAGGGAGGTATTAGGCCACTAGGTGTTGAGCATATCCTTGAGAGAGGTTCTTTAGGATAATTGCTACTTATTCCTTCTCCGAAGGTCTATCCCACATTTGAGAAGCCATGGCCCTTCAGCGACAAATGAAATCAGTGAATGTCTCCCCATTTTTCTGTTTAGTTGCTTCCAAATCCCTTCTTGAAGTCTCAATCTCGGTACTGTACTTATACTGATGCCAGAAGGCCTTTGACATGTTTTTCCATGTACCCACAGTAACTGGATCTTGAGACATTAACCAACGTAGTGCTGATCCTGATAAAGTCCTTTGGAACAATAATGTCATCTGTTCGTCACTGAGCCCCATGGTGCGCATGTTGGAAACGTACACCTTAAGATGTGTTTTCGCACACCCTGTCCCACTGAATTTGTCCATCTCAGGCATCACAAACTTCTCTTGCAAATGGATTCTAGGGATGCGGTTTAGAGCTTCGATGCCTGCTGCAATTTCATCAATACCCTTTATACTCTTCATAGCTGACTCCAATTGAGACATTCTGTTAGATAACGCCGGATCAACATATTCTTCGTCTCCGTCGAGCTCGAAGACTTCACGTGGACGTTTCTCTTCAACTTTTTTCCCCTTTGGGTCATCTAAAAGAATTCTCGTCGATTCCGAGGTCTGTTCTAACATTTTCACTTTGCCTTTTATATTGTTGATATCATTGGCAAAGGCTGCCAAGATCTTACGGATCTCTGTGAGCTCAGATTCTGAAGCCATCTCTGCTTGTTGACTTGGTACTGTGGTTCTTTCTAACCGACTGGACTTACGACTCCAACTAGGAGGCAGACGCTTGAGTTTGGGAGCAATGATAATCCTATATGACCCCATCAAAGGTAGATTTAGTCAATTTCAGTATTACCCCCTTGATAACATTTTTAAGAATCATTCTATTGAGGTTTGTGCACCAATCCATTCACACAATGAGTATTTGAAAAGGAGATATTTATTTAAAAAGAAAGATAGTTTTATTGAAAATGATTGACAAACAATAAATTCTTATTAAAACATCTTTCAACAAATTTGATTTGAACTATTTTTACATGGACGCTTGGCTTTGTCTTGATGGTCATCAGGATTGCTGTCAGGCTTGACCCTCTTGGCTCTAACAACTGGCTCTCTGAATTCTGCTGGTCCGTCTGGATACCCTAAGGTGCGCTTGTTACAAGCTTTCTCAATGAGGTGTACTAACTTTTCAGTCAAAGGCTCGGGGGAAAAGAAAGCTTTGTGCTGAGGTAAGGATAACTCTGTAGGTACATCGTACTATTCTGGGATCAGATTAGGATGGTAAAAAGATGTTTCTTTTAAACCAATCAGACGGACATAGTAGGATCCTTTGGTTCCTAGAACAGGGGGATCAGTCATCCACCAAGGGCACCTAAAATCAATATGACAGGCGAGGCAAGAGTCTAACCATTTGCTCCAAGCTTTGACTGAGTTGTGATGCACTAACAGGTTTCTCTTGGAAAAATGTTCTGGCCCATATTCGAGGTTTGAAGGAACCTCTACGATTTTGAGACGGTCACAAAGCCACATATAGAGTAAGTAGGGACTTCCTTTGAAGCTTTCCCGCTCACCCTTTTTTATGGCATCTAAACCTGAGAAGGTTTCGACTAGGATGAAAGGTACTGGGTTGGCTTTCCTTGAGAGTTGAGAGGCTATATCTATGAAGGACTCAGGAATAGTTTGGCCATCACTATTGGAGGTCAGTATGTATTGGGCCAGGATTCCTAGGCACAATCGATAATCTCTAGTGACTCGCCAAGCTTCGGATTTAATATTGATAGGATGATTGCGAGAGCGATACGGGCCCAATAAAGGTACTAAGTTCAATCTCCCGTCATGGACTAAGACCTTGGTTCCTTCCTTGGAAATGTTTAGTCCTATGACGAGTTCACCAGAATATCTGATCTTCAATGAGGGCCTGACTAGAGGTCCTGAAGTGGATATCCTCATGATGCCGCAATAATCCTCGTGAGTGGGGCACAAATGCATATACCCCATATGGAATATGTGGAGATAGGGGTTCCATCGCTTAGCCATAGCATGTAAGAGATTCCAGTCTATCTCAAACTCATGGAAGTAAAGAGCACTTCTCAACATGAATCTCCCAAAATTGATCTTCTCTACAGGGTGCATTCCTATGACGGTTGTTTTGACTAACTGATCGATTGGGTTATCGCCGGCGGCTAACATCCTGGTTTGACACAAAAGGGTATTTTAGTACTCTTCCAAGGTCCATGTAAAAGATCAATTTTCTTTTGGAAAATCTTGTTCTTATGGAAAATATTTTTTGGAGAATATTTTTTCTTGAAAAATATTTTTTCAGGGAACACTTCTTTTGAAAAATATTCTTTTTTGGAAAATATTTTCTTTTTCTTCTTTGAAAATTCGATTTCCCTTTTGATTTGAATGGCCTGGTCCATCATGATTGTTGGATCGAGGTGGACTGGGTCATTATTGTAAAAGAATGGGTTCTTTATTGGGTTGGTGCACCCATTAAAATTTTTTTGATCCTTGAGGACAATCATACATTTTGATCTCATCATTCACATCACTCACATACATTCATCAATCACATGCATTCATTCAATAAACAACCCGGGAACACCCACGATAAGTTCGAGTCGTGACCTACTGGGAAGGTTTCTAGACTCTAAGCTTACTACGTGCAATGCATTTTTATCTGGCCACCCTTGCCCAAGCACACCTATATACCTTTCGATACGTGGTGACTTAGTTTGATATACCGTATAGGTGATAATCTAAAACCTCAATTCACTTCTCTGAAGCCAAAAACAGCCAGTTTGATCTCCAGTTGAGAGGTGGCGCACAATGCTGAGCAAGGACCCACTTAAATACCTCTCGTCTAGAATAGACGTAGTCTATCCCCCTCGTACAGTAGGGTACAGCAGGGCAAGATCTTGCTCAGGCACCGGTTTTGACCAAGAAGTGCAATTGATATACTTAGATTATCTTTTGTACCTACGGGTACGAGTCAAGAGTTGTAGCTTTCATTAATGGTTTGGCATCCCAAGAAGGGACCGACCACGTACTAGTACTACGTTGGCAATCGGGACATGTGACTGTGTGGCTCACAATAGGTTAAAGGCTCAGGTCACTCTAGCCTGGGTGCATCAATATACTTCTCAGAATCACCTGATCAGACAGTATTGATGCCCCAGTTTGATATACCCTAAGGTACGTGACTGGAGTTGTGGTTTTCATGAATGACTTCACATCTCTAAAGAGACCGGGCCACGCACTAGTGCCACGTTGGCTATACGGGACATGTAAGTGAGTAAAACAGTAAACGTGCATGTGGTGTGTGCAAAGCAAGGTGGGGTGTGCCCGGGGCCTTTTTCAAGCAAATGGGCCCATGGGTCCAATTGATCCGATCACTATAACATGGGTTACATGAATATTCAACATAAGCACTATTCCAATCACATAAATATTTAATCACGATCAACATTATGACCAACATCAAACATGTATTCCAAATGATGCTATGGCATATTAAATAGGAAATTAACATGAATTAATAATATGGTCCGAATTATTGAAATAAACTCATAGTTCCAATTCTCCCAAAAACAATTTACATGGCTCAATCAAGGTTATTTTGGGGCGACCCAAAATAATTCAAAATTTCTAAGAATTTTGAATTGAGGGTATAATAATGATCAATGAAATAAAGAGGACGTTTTTATTCATTTTTTTTAATTTTTTTTAAAAATAAGTTGAGCCCAATCAAGGAAATTCAGAAAACAAAATAAAACCAAAAGGCAAAAATATGTTGCTATTAGCAACATTAAAAAATTGATTTGCTTTCTCTTTTTTTTTTAAACCTTTAAATCGATTCAGGGCCTTGATGGAGGTATAATTCGATGTAAGTTAAACCCCCTTAATTGACAGAAAATTGTAATGTTTTTGCGGAATCAAATTTTAAATCAAAATTGTTAGATCGATATTTCCCAATTGATAAAAACCGGCAAAATTATAAGAATAAATCGGAAACGTCTTGATGCAACAACATTATGTGATTGATTTTTTGGAACCAATGGGTGTTTAGCAGCCATCCCCGTTGTGATATGTTGCAATCAATGTTGCTGTAAAGAAAGCTGATTATCTATTTTGTTCTACCATCTCCCGTCCAATTAATATTCGGCCATTAACATTTTCGACTATCCAAAACCGATGGCAACAAAGAAAAGAAATCTGAAATCCCACAAAGCCATTCAAGAAGAGAGTCGAGAGCATGTAACGATATAAATAAATAAAAAAACAACTCACAGAATCTCTTGGTGATCTATTTGTCATATTAATTTGTTGGGAAAAAGTCTTTAATTTGGTAATAATCCTCCAACAAACTGATTTAAATCCAACATCCGAGATGAAGTTCTTTCTGAAATGTCACTTTAAATCTTTCGTTTGAAAACCAAAAAAAATCGAAAATCCATCTCATCTCTACAAAGAATATTGTACTCAAAGTTGAGATCAAAAGAACATCTAGACCATAAACGATTGATGGAGAAAGGAAAAAGAAAGAAACAAACACAGCCATCAAAACCGAGAGGCAAGATGATATTCGAATGAAAAGAAGCACAGGGGTGGAGGTTGAAATCGAGTTGATCCGTGCAATCTCTGATTTTCATTGAATATCTCATCCCACAGAGGAAATCGCACCATCTGTCAGTCCTTTTTGTTCGTAATTATCCGCTCGATCAAGGAACAACAGGATGAGAACGAACTCGTACAGCAGATCTCGCCGTCGATTGAGATTCACGAACCTAAATATGGGTTAACAACACTTGGGGAGTCGATTTCTCTGTTGAGGTCGACAGAAACAGATGGGGAAGAAGACGATGGATTTTCTTATTTAAAAATAAAACTGTTTTAAAAGGTGAAAAGGAACTAAATGAGTAAAAAGGGTTTTTTACTACCAATGCCCCACTGAACATCGTTGGGCTTAAATAGTTCAAATTGACTCGTACTAGAGCCACCCCATCAAAAGCTGCTGTCAATAGAAACTGAAATTTTTTTTTTTTTTGTTTTTTTTTTTTTTTATTGTTATTGTTTGAAATTCTATATGCTATCAATGGGCAGCATCTCTTGCCTATAAAACATCTAAAAAATAAAAAATGAAAAACAACTAACTAAAAACAAGTTATATATCGAACATGTTTCCTTCTTTTTTTTTTTTTTTTAAATCCTTTGTCATCCAAAAATGGATTGACATACCTTAAAATAAAAAATTAAAAAAAATCCTTTTCGTTTCATTATTTCATTCTCAATGATCGTTATTCCACCCTCAACAAAGTATCCGTTGAAATTTGGTATTATTTAAAGTCACCCTAAGTGACTCTCGATTGAACCATATATAAGAATAATAATATGCCAGATTAACATATCCAAAATTAAACCGAAGTTAATGATTGGACTCACAAATATATAAAAAAAAAACAATAAACGAACAATAAAAAAACAACTAAAAATTAAATGGAATCAAATAAAAAAAACTAGGTTATTGGCAAAGTTCCCATACTTGGGGTTTTTCAAGTCTGATCCTCAAGATCCCTAGTGGAGTCGCCACTGAAAGCGCCATCGATCCGCGGGGTGCGCGGATCCACTTTTGACCCTTGAGGTTTGGGAGTCGCCACCTAGTTATTACGATCTAGGAACCAATCAATGACTCTAAATAGATAAATGACTAATCTAAAACAGAAAAAAACTGAATTCGGGGATCATGTTACGGGGTTGGAAGGTGTTAGGCACCAACCCCACCCGGCCAAAGCCGGTCTCTACTAACTTCCTAAATAAATTACATTGCTAAAAACCTAGATAAAAAAAAATTATACCTTTCCGATAGCAAAGACTTTGTTCCCTCAGATCCGACAAAAACAGCTCATTGCACCGTACTCCCTTGCTTCGTTCTGTTTCCGGATTTTATTTCGGATCTCCGAGGCAAGGTATCTCCTTATTTTTGGATTTGGACTCTTCGAGTTTATTATGGATTTTGAAGCGTTTTTGGAGGGCTTTTAGGTGTTCTTTAGACTAAAATCGAATAAGGGATGTTAGGTAAGGAGTTGGGCTCCAAAACTAGGGTTTATGGGAGGCTTTTAGACCTACTTCTCTTAGGGTTTATGATTTGATATGAAAATAGGGTGTGAGGACCTCTATTTATAGATTTTTTTAGGGGTTGATTTTGATAGAGTTAGTATTTAATTAGAGTTCTTTTAATTAGAGTTGTGTTTTAATTAAAATTGTTTTAGGTAGAATTGTGTTTTAATTAGAATTGTTTTAGGTGGAGTTGTGTTTTAATTAGAACTCTATTAGATAGAGTTATTATTTAATTAGAACTCTATTATGATTCTGACTTTTGGTTTTATTTGATTGACTTTTAATATTTTGACTTTAGTCTTAATTGATTGACTTTTAATATCTTTGACTTCAGTCTTGCTTGATTGACTTTAATTTTGACTTCAATCTTGCTTGATTGACTTTAATACCTTGACTTTAGTCTTGCTTGATTGACTTTAAATTTTTGGAGAACCCCTCTCTATTATATCTTTAATTTTTTGAACCCCCAAATGGAGGGGTCCTTAAAGAAATATCTCACGAACCTCAATAATTTTACTTGAAAGCCCGATTGATCGATTTCTTTTGTTCAAATTTTAAAATTAATTTCATTAATGTTTCACTTTAATTATTTAATATTTTATTTATTAATTTCAAAATTTTTAATTATAAAAATTGTAAAATTACCATTTTACCCTCGGAGAGGACTTTTCACGTTTTAAGTCAGTTTTCAATGTTCTAGGATGTTTTAGAATCAATTTTTCATAAGAAATTCAATGGAAATATTGGCTTGTGTTATTTGTGAAATTTTTTGTGTGAAATGATCATGAACTTTATGAAAGGCATTTTCATAATTTTGTCGAATTCTATTAAAATTGGTGAAATGATTTATTTGGTTTCGATTTGTTATTTTATGTGTTTAAATGTGTTTTCCTAAGCGTAACGTAGGCTCTAGGGTTGTTTTGATGTTTGGGGTATTTTGGTAATGTGGTTAATTTTTAGTGATTTTTATCATGAAGCTTCTTTTTGTTTGCAAGATGATGATTTCTATGTTTCTGGGATCGTATTCTCCTAGCGTAGCGGGATTTCTAATATTTTGTCAATTCGAGATGCCTCATCCGGATTTCTGAAACACATCTGTTAACAAAATAAAGCAATGGAATACACATCCATCATTGGGAATCATTGCGATCGGGTTGACGAGTTGATTAATCAGGCGGATGCAAAAATGGGGTGTTTACATGATGAAATTCACATAATTGCCCACTGTCTAAGTTTAGAGGGAGAGGGTTAGGCAACGGCCTGGGTTGTAACGGTGTCAACAAGTTGCCCTAGTAGTTTCTTAGTCTTAGCCTCATTTTCCTTGGCCTGAGCCACCTTAGCTATCTCAAGACTAGCCCTAAGGGAGCTAAGTTCAAATTCTTGATGCTACACTTTTTCTTGAAAATCAATCAGTTTTGCGTTTCTCCTCTCCACTTTCTCCTTGTAGTTGTTGACCAATTCCAGTTGAAAAACACCCTGAAAGTCTGCCAGCTTCTTATTTTTGGCCTCAAAGTCTAAGTTTGCCTTGGAAAACTGGGCCAAATTAGCATCTATCTCCTTTTTAACCGCCTATGAAAATTAGCTAGAGGAGGTCAGGTCAGCTTGGAGTAGAATAATTTTTTCTCATGCTCTCTAGTCAAAGTAGCAGTATGGTCCTCAACTTCACGCCATTTCAAGTTGGCCAAGGTTCCATAGGTGTTGGCCTGTAAGAAGAATAAAGTAGTTAAGTGAGTAAAACATGAAAAGTAAATAGTAGAGGATTACTTGATAAAAGTCGTGGAAAAACTGACCAAAGCCTAAGTCAACATGGTTTGGTCCACACCATCCTAATCCTTGGGGGAAATGGAGTGAAAGGGTATAGATGAAACAATGATAGGATTCCTCACCCCATAGTTTTTATTGTAGACATAGTTGGAACGGGACCAAAAGTCCTTATTCTTGTTCCTATCCTGGAAGAAGGCCCCGCGACTCCTCTAGGAGAATGCAACTTCCTCTAAAGGAGTCTTGAGGTAACTGGAACCCTCTTGCCTAAACTCCTCTGGAGGGGAAGGACTCCTCAAACTTTTTCTAATCAGCATGCACCTCCTGCGCATCTGAAGTTCAAAGATAGGGCTGTGTTCCCTGATAGTGTTCGAGCTCTGCATCGCTTGAACATGAATCTCTTCAAGAAGCTCAATAAGTGCAACAGCAGAAATAGAAATAAAAATAGAGGTAAAAGTTAGGTCATCTTGCTTCCCACGCACCAATGTCAATTGACTTGCTTCTCTAATGAGGGTGGAGGCACACGGGGCCAAATTCTTCAACTTCTTCTTACCTTGGTCAGATGGAAGAGTAACCTTGACGGTAGAGTGAGGGGGAGAGGAAACTCTGAGAGGTCAACGTTCATGGTGTCGAAGGACCCTAAGGGGGTTGAAAGAGAAGGAATGACAGAAACAAAGTCAAATGGAGAGGAAAAATCTTTCAAGATTGACTTAACCATATCAAAAGAAGCTACTCATGGAGGTGGTCGAAGCAAAATAGAAGGGGAAGGATAGATCTGATCTCCTTCTACCACCCCCTTAGTAGCTGTGGTTTGGAGGCCCATTACCACCAGCCTCCTATCTTTGGATGTTTTATGCTGCTCTTTCCTAGTCTCAACAACGGAAAGGGTAAAAGAATTTATGGAAAGAAAAGAAAGTATGGGCATGGTCAGATTCAACTATAGATAAAATTGAAGAATGAGAACAGCCAAGTATCTAAAAACTAGTCTTACTGTGAAAATTTTGAGGGATTCTAAATTCCTCACGATGAGTGCCAGGGTTGAACTCCCAGTTCACAGAGAAAATCAAGGGGTCCTAGTACCACCTTTTGTCAGTACTAGGGAGGGATGGAACTAGTGTAACTGCTGCACTCTTGGAGAATAATGAGTTATACCCAAGGCGTTAGAGGATAGCTTTCAGATTGTACTTGGAGAGGAAGTCATTGGGGGTTATGCCCATCTTCTCGACTAAACGGTATAGTTATTAGACATTTTTCCTAGGGCACAGTTTATCTAACTCAACACCTCCCTAAGGAAGGAAAAGAGAGAAAAACTAAGGTCAATCTTAATTTGGCTGGCATAGACCATAATTTTCCCCTAACGACATTCGCTAGGGTATTTGGGGTCATTGCAAACCCGAATAGATACAAAGGCAGGGATATAAAGTCCCTTCTGAAGTTGGGTCATGATAGTAGTCATTGAGAAATCAAGTTTGCAGAAAGGAGAAAAAGATTACCTCAGCCTGAAAGAAGTGAAAATGGTAGTAAAATAGAAAGAAAAATAAAGAAAGAGTTTTTCACAAAATGTAGAGAGACGAGATCATAGAGAGTAATAGCACAGTAAGAGCGAAAATTAGCACTAAGTTCCCTATTTATAGAAAAAATAAAGTTGTACTTGCGTCTGGGAGGACAGCCTAATCCAACTTAACCATTGTAGTTTGAGAAGAAGTACAGATGATAGTGGGGTACGTGGACGGACACAAATACAAGACGATTCACATTAGCCATCAAAAATTATTTGAAACAACATTGCATTAAATGCATCAATTCATTAAAAGTAGAAGTAATTATAGAGAATCAAGACAACCAATGGAAAAGAGGTTACATGTTTCGAGTAGACAAGGAGACTTCGTGTTTCCTCGAGAAAGGATAATTGTAGAGGGAAATAACCATTCAATTATCTAAATGGTACATGTGTCCAAGTTAGTTGAGTGGTACCATGCACAGATCAAGATACGAACGCTACCCAACAGTAGAGCAGGTCAAAGTAAAGAGCACCTAGTCTGGCTAGAAGGGAAACACAACATAGAATAAGACCAGGTCTGCTAATTAAGGCATACCTGGTCAAAGAATACCCGTAATTCTGATATACGCACGTCAAGCCAAGAGATCTTAGAGGAGATCTCTCCAGTATAACATATCCAATCCAAAAGATCTCCATTTTGTTTTGGATCCAAGGAATCAGGATATTCCTCGGGATTACCCCTCGTGAGAAGGAAAAATCCTTATTTGCAGAAAGGATCTATAATTAGCACGAAAAAAAAATCTTTTTACGGATTGAAAGTCTAACTAGTTTATTAGACTATTCCTCTACTTCTCTAATTTGGGCGTCACAAAGTTTTTGATAGGTACCACACAGGCACTAGCAAAGAGATGGAAGGATTGACTTCAGACCCATGTATAGATACCCCATTTTCGCACTCACCTAATTAATCAACTCGTCAACCCAATTGCGACGGTTCCCAATGATGGATGAATATTCTAATGTTTTTTATTTGTTATTACATATGTTTCAGAAATTCAGATAAGGTATCTCAAGCAAACAAAACTTTAGAAATCATGCTACGCTAGGAAAATATGACCTCAAAATGTAGAAATCATCATTCTTCAGACAAAAATAAGCTTTACAAGAAAAATCACTAAAAAATGACCAAATTACCAAATTACCCCTAACATCAAAACATCCTTAAGCATATATTACGATTAGGAAAATCCTTTCGAACACATAAAAATGCAAATTAAAATCAAATAAATTATTTCACTAATTTTCACCAAATTTGACAAAATTATGAAAATACCCTTCATAGGGTCCACGATCATTTCACACCAGAAATCCATAAATAACACAAACCGATACTCCTATTGAATTCCTTATGAAAAATTGATTTCAAAACGTCAAAAAACGACCTCGAAACGCAAAAGTCATCTTCGAGAGCAAAACGATAATTTTCCAATCCTAAAAATTTAAAATTTTGAAATTAATTATTAAAACATTAATTAACGTAAAGTGAAATCTTAATAAATTGAATTAAAAAATTTTAAACAATTAAAATCAATTAATTAAGCCTACGAGCTAAATTCTAAGTGGTAGCCCACTTGTTTAACTGGAGCCCACCTAACATTTATTAAAAGACCCCTCCATTTGGAGGTCCAAAGAATTAAAGATATAATTAAGGATGTCCTCTAAAAAAGTTTAAAAAATAATCTTTCACTGTACGTAAGAATCAAAACCCTAAAACCCTAATTCAAAACCCTAATTTACCTTATCTAAAAGAGACTTAGTCAAACTTAAAAACTCCCAGAAAACTCTATAAATAGGAGCCTCCACAATCAAATCTAGCAGATCAAAATAAACTCCAGCCTTCCCAAAATCCTAAATTTGAAGCCTTAACTCCCTATCTAACATCCAAACCCTAGTTTTTATTCAAAAAACACCTAGAAACCCTCCAAAAACACCTAGAAATCTTTCAAAAAAAATCCAAGAAGCCATAAAACACTAAGATCTAGGAAGAAGATACCTCATCTTGGAGATCGAAATCTGATCTAGTAATGAAAAAAAAGTAAGAAAACTCATACAAAGACGCTATCCGCCAATTCTGAGAGAATATATTGTCACAATCACCCAGGTAAAGTAGTATTTTTTATTTTATTTACTTTTAGGTATGTTTAGCAATGTAACTTTTTTGTGAAAAAGTAGAGACTAGCGTTTGCCAAGCAGGGTTGGTGCCTAACACCCTCAAACCCCGTAACGTAATCCCAGGACCTGTTCTTTTTGTAAACCAATGGTTTTTATCCATTTAGAGTCAATATTCGATTCCTAGACCATAATAACTAGGTGACGACTCTCAAATCCCAAACCCAAAAAAAAAGTGAATCCGCAACCCACGAATCGATGGCACTTTCAGTGGTGACTCCACTAGGGATAATTGAGGATCAAACTTGAAAAATCCCAAAAATTATTGCATTGCCAAATAGACCTAGTTTTTTTATTTTTTTACTTTTTTTAGATTTTATTATTTTGTTCTTGTGGCATCATTTGATTAGATTTTGAATATGATATTATTTTCTATAGTTCAATCGAGGGTCACTTGGGATGACCCTAAATAATTCAAGAGGTTAGTTTCATTGAAGATGAAATGATGGTGGTTAGGATGAGGAGTCATAAATTTTTTTTTAAAGATTTTTTTTATACGTTACTATGCATGGATGGCGAGTTGTGAAAATTATTTATTCAGAAAAATTATTTTTTTTTATGTTGTGTGTGATGGGGAGGGGATTCAAAAAATAGCGCTTACACATGGTGTGCCAATACCTTTTTTTATTTATTTCTATCTTCTTCTCCAATGGAAGAAAAGAGATACAACAAAGGAGAGGAAAGAGAGGCGTCTCTCTCTCTCTCTCTCTATCTCTCTCTCTCTCATTTGTTAGTTGCATCGATCGATTCATTTTGTTGACGGAAACATCAAAAGTGATCGTATTTCGATCTTCAAATCTGAGTCATACTCTCGCTAAGAATCCCCAAAACCACCATTGAAGCTCTCTTAAAGATCCTCTATCAGATTTTTTATTTATTTTATCTTGGAAAAAAGCTATTATTGTTCATTTAGGATTGAGATGAGCGATTTAAAGGACAACGTGCAAAATCTATGGAAGTTAAGGATGGATATATGATATCTTCTGATCAACCTGTCAGGGGGTATATTGATTTGGTTGTGAGGCATGTTCTTCTCAGACAAGGCATTCTTAGTATCAAGGTCAAGATCATGCTAAATTGGGATCCCAAGGGAAAGCATGGTCCAATGAGACCTTTACCTGATTTGGTTACCATCCACACTCCCAGGGATCATTCTATGGTTTGAGAGTCGAGACTTTAGGGACTTCGTCTTCAACAAATCCCAGATTTATCTTCAAAGAAAAGGAAAAAATAGTTTCATCGATTTAATTCAAGAAATCCCTTTAAATCCCTGCAAGGATTTTTTTTCTCACTGATCTGTGAATCATGGCAACAGTCCAGTTCAAGTTCACTTTCCATCTTTGCGGTTTTTTTTTTCTCATGCCTTTGATTCAAGCTGAGAAATCAACAATTGAGAAAGATGTTTTAAAAATAAAAAATTAGAAACACCAATGGCAGCCCTTTCTGTGGTAGAAGAAAAAAACTCCCTATGTCGTTTGGGAGTAGCTATGGCCACACCAATTTTTGCTAACGCTGGTTTATGATTTTTTTTTTTTTTAAGAAAAAAAAAGGTTGTTGTGAGTGTTGTGCTGGCAACAACATACTTTAAAAAAAAAAAGATTCCTCTCCTCACTAGCTAATAAGATTTCAAATCTTGCTAAAGGTCATTAATCTCTCCACGTGACATCCAAGAGTAATTCAATACCATGTGCTTGTGGCTGATGAAATTCTAATTACTTTTTTTTTTACAAAAAAATTTCAAAATTTTTTTTTAAAATTAATTTTAATTTTAAATTTGATTTCATAGCCGCTCATTTTCAAAACAATGGATCAAAGTAAAAAAACGTCAATTTCACTTTTAGATCCAAACTTTTCTATCAAATCTAGAAGGTCATGGCATTGGATTATCGATCACGTTGGCTTAATGACCCTTAGCAAAATTTTGAAATCTTATTGTGTTAGTTAAGTTAGTTTGGACCTCACCAAGTGGCAAAAATAAAAAAAATAAAAAAATATATCATACCTCCTTATGCTCAACAATTATCATTCTATCCTCAATCAAATATTCTTTGAAATCCCGAATCGTTTTGGGTCGCCCAAAAGCAACCCTTAATTGGACCATAGAAAAAAAAATCATTTTCTTTGAATTAAAAAAATAAAAAATCTTTGTGCTTGTTTTAATGTTGGATCAAATTGAATATTCTTTATTATATTCGTTGATTGCCCATCTAATATGCCATGATCTCGATAGATATATTTTGATGTTCTTGCTTTGATCTTAACTTTGATGTGATGGGCTTTGAATTATTTTGATTAATATATATCTGATATATATATGTTGATGGTTTGATCTGGCCCATGAGCCAATTTTTTGAAAAATGCCCCGAGCACACCCCCACCCTACTTGGCACACACCACTAGCACGTTTAAAATGTTGCATTGCATGTTTGCATGTCCCTTGTAGCCAGCGTGGCACTAGTGTGTGGCCCAGTCTTTTCGGAGATGCGACGCCATTCATGAAAATCACAACTCCAGTCACGTATCTTAGGGTATATAAAATTAGGGCATCAGTACCGTTTGATCAGTTGATTTTGAAAGGTATATCGATGCACTCACGCTGGAGCGACCTAAGCCTTTGGCTTATTGTAAGCCGCAAAGTCACATTCCTGATCGTCAACCCTAGACTCGTACCTATATGATATATCAAAGTTAATCTAAGTTTACCAACTGTACTTCTTAGTTAAAATCAATGCCTAAGCAAGATCCTGCCCCGATGTATTACGATACAAGGGGGATAGACAACGTCTATTCTAGACAATAGGTAACTTAAGAGTGTCCTTTCTGAGCATCATGTGTCACCTCTCAATGGGGATTAAACTGGTTGCTTTTGACTTCAGAGATTTGGGTTGGAATCTTAGATTATCACCTATATGGTATATCAAACCAAGTTACCACATACCATCCGATTGAATACGCTCGAGAGGTATATAGGTGCACTTGGGCAATGGTGACCAGATAAATTGCATTGCACGTAGTAAACCTAGAGTCTACGAACCTTCCTATAGGTAATGACCCAAACTGACTATGGTTATTACTGGGTTGTTCTATTCAATCCAATCAATAGGTAAGTGGGCAGACTGATCCAAACTGTTCAAACTAAATCTGCAATATTGGTCTGACCTAATGTGTGAAATGTAAATCAATTGGCCCAATCAACAAATGCATCGAATTGATCAACACTAAAACAGTTGGACCAATTGGTTTTACTTTCAAAGATTCAAACTATTTTATACCAAAAAGATTCAATCTTGGAGTTAAATTAATTTGTCTTATCAAAGGTTCAATCCCAATCAGGGGTAAATCCGTTTCTAATCTTTATCACCTTCTTGATCATTATAGACTTATAGTTCATTTGAATTCCATATTTCCCACTAGACTTGGGCTAATTAATTTCAAAATTTTAATCATGTGGTTAAGAGTCAAACCTTCTGAATCAATGATTAATCTTATGTGTACTTCTACTAAGGTAATAATTACTCCCAAACGTTCTAAACCGCCATCTGTGCCACTTTAGGTCCATCAAAAGAGTCGTCTTACCAAGATACCATCGTCAAGTCCAAGTAGTCGACCTTTCTACCATAGTATTATGTCCATCCACCTAGAAGGACCTCCCCATTTTTTAGATAAGTGTCCCTGTGTTTCTTTTTAGTTTTAGTTCAATTTTTGTTAGTTTTGAAATTCAGTTGGTTATTTCAGTTACGTTAGTCTTTATTTAATTTTCGAGTTTTAGTCAAGTTTGTCAGTCTATGTTTTTTTTTTTTTTCAATAAATAAAAAAGTTTTTTATTATCATGCATGTAATAATAATGTGAATATAAAATTTGACATAGAAATGCATCAAAGCTCACTAATCAAATTTGATAAATATTAGAATTAAAAAGTACACTCAAAAAGTGCAAATGGATACTACATTATCCTTAGGGGAACATAAGAGAATAATAAACTTACTTGAGAAATTCAACAACGTTCCTGCATGGTCTCATGAGGATATATTGATAGATTGCACCAAAATAGAAGTCTTAAAATTGAGGATGAACTTCAAAATTAAAGATTATCAGTCAAGAATGATGTAGTTGAAACAATCGACAAAAGTGTTAAGACCCACAAGAAGGGATTCATCATGTTTTCTCATTAGCAAAAGAATTGAGATTTCTTTCAAAGTTTGGAAATTATTGAACAAGTCAATGTCAAATACAAAGAGCTCAATCACACTCAATTTCGTAGAAGAAGATTGAAGATTACTCCTTCTCAGAAGAAGACTGAAGATTACTTATTCTCAAAAGAAGACCTTATTCGATAGAGCAATCAAGATATCGAGTTCTTGAAAACCTTGATCAAATAAAGTAATATTTCACCAAATGATGCTTTCTGTAGTCGAACCATTTTCCTGTCTTACCAAGAAAAAAAAACCTTCTTTAGTCCATCGCAACCTCTAAAAACATCAATAGCCTTTTCTTTCTATACCACACCAACCAACCTTAGAAGGGAATCTTTGTATAGACCACGTTTTGACCTGATCCCAAAAAAGAAAAAAAAATATTTGAGGTACATAGGCAACCTAAGAAGTTACTTCAGGCCCGATCACAAAAAAATGTAATCTCTTAAGAAAAGTGTCGTCCAAAAGGAAAATCCCCTATTGAAAGATTCAAAAGAAGTAATGTCAAACTAGGGGCATTAAAAGAAAGAGTCAAAAGAATTGACAGAAAAGAAAAGAATGTCAAACTAAGGGCATTAAAAAAGAACCAAAAAAATTTACAAAAAGGAAAATAATACCAAACTAGAGGCATTAGAAGAAAAAGAAAATATCAGACAAGGGACATTTTGGGGTCAAAGACGGGTCGATTCAAAACCTCAACTCGACTCAATTCTTTCACGAGTCAACTCAGAAGTGTGGTCGACAAAAGACCAACCAACGCATTGAAATTCTCAGGGATGAACACACCTTGATCATAGCCAAACTGCCGAAGAACCCGAAGTGGTACGTAATGAGTTGCACCTCTAAAACCAATTAAAACGAGAAAACGGACACCATAAAATGCAATCATGGAAGACTTTCGAGGTTGGAATGCACCAACCCATCGCACTTCTTCATCACCAAGATTACAAATAAAAGCATATTATTCTTCTGTACCACCTTAGGCCAAGGGGGCAACTCGCCTCGATATCATAAGGACGAGATCAGCATTAACGCAAAATGGGTGGTTAACAACTTCAGTTGAGGCCATGTGATCCATAAACCAAAGCTACAATAACAGGGGCATTCTAAACCTTGAAAAACTAGTGAACTTAAATTTAAATTTAAATATAAGCTAAGTTTGGAACTTACTTGCAGGAGTGTAGCACATCCTCATAAAACTCGATCACTACCAAACAAACAAGACGTGAGAGATTGGAACATTCCACTCAAAAGTATCGATGCCAACCAGCATCCCTTCCAGACTTGTTGACTCATGTGAATAAGAGAATGATATATGATGTCTCCGCCACTCGGAAACAAAAATTGAGTCACCACCATCAAAATGAGAGCATTAAAGTAAATCAACAGCTTCGAAGGATCCGTAAGGCATTGAATCAAAAAGGATTCAGACATTGTCTTCAAGACCGATCCGCCATCCGGAATCTTCAAAAACTTGCGGTTTATACCCAAGAAGTCGGAAGCCTCACTTCGGTACCCATCACGCAATAGCGGAACTACGATCATACCCAACATCTCGAGCCCCAACAACACTTCAAATTCCTCAATAGTGGGAGTCATTTCATGTGCCCAAATCGAAAAAGATTAAGCTCGAGAACCTAACAACCTAACATTGCCTCGATTAGGCTCCATTGCAATGGAATCTTTAGCAAAGAAACAGTGAATCCCAACTTATTTAAACACCATTGAGCTTTCTCATCATTATCCATGCCATCTATCCAACTACCTAAAAAAGGATCGACAACGCCATACCGTTTCAAGTTGGAAAGAATAGGGGGCACCTCCATGGAACTTGAGAAGAAACTTTGAGGAAAAAAGAGAGAAAAATATACCCAAAATGTGGAAGAGGGAAGTACAATCATGAAAAGTGGAATGTTAGGGCAAAATCATTGTTAGAACCGACTTTGTAGAAGAAAGAATAATGTTGGTCTGTGGTCCAAACACGTAAAAACAAAAACTGACTTATCTGTATTCAAAGTATGGTTGAAATTGAAATGAACCCATCCGTGTTCAGAGAATGGATGAAGTCAAAGATAATTCGTCCGTACCTGAAATACGAATCAAAACACAATTTGATCTATCCGTGTTAGAAGTACAGACCAGAAGATTTTAATACATTGGAATTTTGACCAAAATAATAAAAAATAAATAAAATAATAAAAAAAATACAAAATACAAAATACCAAAAAATCAAAAATGCAAAAAAATCAAATAAAAAAGTCAAAAATACAAAAATCAAAAAGAATTTCAAAATCCTTTCGAGTTAATCTTAAACTCTAATTTGACAAAACGCGACTAAACTATTCAATTTTCAAAAGTCATCAAATTTTCATCAAATTTGAGATCTCAAATGAGCTTCATGCTATCCAGATCAAGGAATTAATAAGGCAAAACTCTGTTAGACCCCGTGCTTGAGTAGCCATTTTCTACAAAAATCATCAATTCAATCGATAATCCGAAATCGTGTTTTATAAAATTTTCTAGCTCGTACAAATAGGGGTTTAGTCTATTCTTTGCACGTAATTCCTACAAAGAAGGGCAGTTGTAGACACCCCAATTTGAACTGGCCCATACTCGAAAGGGTCCAAAAATATTGATTTTTCAATAAAGTTCATTAATAGGCCTCAAGGACCAAAACCAGTTAAAAATAACATTTTGATCGAGTCGAGGCTCCTAAGACCTCCTAATGGTCTAATGGGCCCACCTGAAAAGACTCGATATAGTCCCATCTACCCCGCTCTACTCTCAAAATTTGAAAATATCAATTTTCCAACAAAATTTGTCAATGGGCCTCAAGAGCCCAAATCATTGAAATTTGACATTTTGACCAAATCGATGCCCCTAAGACCTCTTAATGGTCTAGGGGACCCACCAAAGGGATTTGACCTACCCTACACCTTCCCAACCTTCACCACTTCGCTCTTATATCCAAAAATACCTGATTTTCATTAAAATTCCCTAACGGGCCTAAAAAGCCCGATTAGCCAACACGTGGCATTTTGACCGATCCAATAATTTCAAAAACTCCCAAAAAATGAATAAAATTAAAAAATGAGACTTGGGACGCCTACTACCTCTTGTACCCTCCACCACACTACTTCCAAATCTGAAAATACTCTAAGCCCACCTAAGGCCCATAAACCCTCAATCCTCCAAAATCAATCTCTCACCTTTCCCCTCCCCCTAACCTAAACTTGATTCCTCATCACCTAAAATCTAAAACCGACTTAAACCCTCATAACCATTTCCAATGTAACTCCTAAACAATTTCTAAAATCTAAAGCCATCTCTAAAACCCAAGCCCAACACTACAAAGCCCACAAATCATTATCCATATCCAATTCATTATCCAACCTACAACCCTAACACATAAACCATCATCCACATCAAACCAATCACCACTTTATCATCAAAAGGTGACACATGTCATCATCCCCTTTCACCTCCCTCATCTAACTACCTACCCCCATTACCTTTCTCTAACAATCTATCTAACCTCTCACCTCTCTCCAAAAATCACTTCAACCCATACCTTACCCTAACCTAACCTATCACCCTTTTCTAATACCATCAACCACCCACATCATAACCCATATTTCCTACACCCTAACTCATCACTTTTCCCTAAAACACTCCAACAACTTACATCACAACCCACACCTCCAATCATCATCACCAAACTAATCTATACCTTTATCTCTAATCAAACAACTACCATCACCAATCAACATACCTAATCATCTCACTCTCTCATCACCTTTGCCACATGTCATCATCCCCTCAATTCTCATAAAATCCAATCAATCAATCTCTTATGCCACCCATTATTTTAATCTAAACACATCACCTCCTCAATCAACCTAACACTCAATCAAATACCTTATACCTTACATCCCCATTCTCTCCATCAAGCATCACTCATCTCATCTCACCAAACACTCTACCAAAATGGATTTGGGTGGATCCAAACCATTTGAACCTAAACACTACCCATTTCCACTTATTACATAATTACCCCTCTTTTTAACTCCAAATTTCATACCTCCACCTAAAAACCATGCCATTATCCATTTTCCCAACTCTTCACCCCATTATACCCCTAAGGTATTCTCCAAACACCTATAAATACCCCCTCCTCTTTCCAAAATAAGATACCAAGTCTCACTAAAAAAATTGATTCTCTATTCATCTCTTCTCTATTCTCACATCAATCTGAAATCGCCTCGACCCTTTTTCACTAAATAGTGGATAGGGGTCCGATTTATTAAATGGGGGACTTTTGAAAAATGGGGGTCGCCACCTAGTTTAAGTCTAAGAACCATAAATAACTCCAAGTGGATATGGGTCAATCCACGGATCAAAGAAATGGGTAAGGGGTCAGATTACGGGTTTCGAAAGGTGTTAGGCACCGAACCCGCCCAATCAAGATGATCGGTCTCTACTACAATCCAAGATCATCCTATGGTCAACACACAGAGACTACGGTCAAGATCACAGTCTGATCATCATCATCAACTTATGTTGAGTTCGTCGAACAAATCCTATGGCTAAAATTATCCCAATTATTACATAATCATTCTTTGAATTTTATAAAATATGGAAGGATTTGAAAAAGCCGTGATTAGCTCCATGATCTAAAATCAATTAAAAATTTTCACCTGCAAATATTTTCCAAACTATCCAAAATAGAAACTGTCAAATTAGAACTTCGGATCTCCAAATTGGAATCTGAAGTTTCCCAAATTAGAATTCAGAAATATATGTGTTGAATTCCCAAATTAGAAATTTCTTAAAAAATGGAACATTCCCAAAAATAGAAATTTTTCAAAGATCACAATTTTGAGTTAGAAACTTCTAAATCCATGACCTTTCTAAATACGAAATTGCAAAATCATCTAAATTGAAAATTGATAAGATGTAAAATTCCTAAAATAGGAATTTATAAATATATTCCTTCCTTAAATAGACAATTATGCAATTTTCATATCAGAAAAATTTTGAATATGAATTTTCCAATGGGATTACAAATAAGAGTTTCCAAATCAGGGAATTATGAATTTATGATGAATCCTATAATTGAAAATTAACAAAATAATAATGAAGAATCCCACATTCAACCAATTCTCAAAATAATCAAACGGACATGCATTCATGATTTTCGATCTTTCCAAAGCAACTATTATTCAACGACATGCATGTTTATCAAGTCAAAAAATACCCTAACCACATGGAACAGCCTTAAAATAATGCGAGGATCTTGCACATTATAATAAGTTATACCAATCTAATTTGAGCATCATGATCGTGACATTTTAACATATAAAAAAATTCCTTAATCCTATCAACATGCAAAAAAAGAAAAATAAATAACAACCTAAGGAAATATAATAAATAAATATTCTCCTAACCTAATTGGTGTACAAAAATAATAAAATAAAAATTACATTAAAAAAATCTCCTAATCCTATCAATACACAAAAATAGAACAAAAAAAATAAAAGATAGAAATAAACAAGAGAGATGCCTAAAAACGTTCTCCTAATCTTGTCGATATGTAAAAGAATAACTAGAGCATAGACAAGAAAACATAAAAATTATCCTAATCCTGTCGACATAAAAAAACAAAAAAAACTACATAATATAAAATAAAAGAAAAATTCCCTCCTAGTCCTACCGCTACAAAAAATATAAAAATACATAAAATAAAAAAAAGCTACCGAATCCTATTCAATGCACAAGAATAAATAAAAAAAAATAAAGAAAAATCGCATAAATATCCTTTTCCTAATCCTATAATTACATAAAAAAATGTTTCGTGAAAACAAAGAGAAAAAAAAATACAAAATAAAACAAACTAAAGCTATACTTACCTATTGAACCATGAATGGAGAATCGACTCTCTCCTTCAGAAATGACCCCAAGGCCTGTGAACACTCGCTGCTGTGGAGACGCGAGAAACAAGAGTACGTAGAGATGAAGGCAAAGAGAGACTGTTGTGATAGGTGCTGTAACGATGGAGAGGGGGCTGAAGGCTGAGAAGGTTATAGCAGCAAAAACAAATGCGATTACAGTAATGGTGAAGAGGCTTAGCTGGGCAGCAAAAACGTGGTTGCAACTCTCAGTTGTAGAGGCTTGGCTGCAATGGAATGTGTCATAGTAATGACGGCAATGGAATATGTTGTAGGGATATAAAAGGGGGTAGAGAGAGATCGTATGGGAGAGGAGGTCATCCAGAGATTGAGAGAGCTTTGGAGGGTGCGGTGCAATGAGGAAATTGTAATGATGTTGGGGATGGAGATGAGTGTAGAGGGAGTGGGGCTGGGCAGAGTAAAACGTGAAAAAGGGCTGGCTGGGCAGACTGTAATGGAGATGCTTGCAGCAAGGTTGGGGTATTCAAGAGTAGGGTGTGTTGCAAGTGGTGCAGCAGTGGGTTATGTAACAGGTTCAGCCAAAGAAGATGAAGATGAAGGGGCTGTTGAAGGGTAAAACGTGAATGAGGGCTGAGGAGAGCAGTTGCAGGCAGAGATACGAACAAAGACTCCTTCTTTCTCCTTCTTCCTTTCTTGGTTGCTGTCCAAGAGGACATGGGGGAGAGAAGAAAGAAATGGGGGGCTGTTAAAGAACTTAATAATGAGCAGAGGAGAGGAAAATGAAGTGCAGAGATCCAAGGACATTGAGAGAGAGCCTTCAAGGAGAGAACAAAAGCCGTTCAGCCCCTTGAGCAGTCCCTTTGGCCAAGAAGAAGAGAAGAGGATGACTCCTTTTTAATAGAAACGAATTTTCTATTTTTCATTTTTTTCCTTTCTAATTTTTTATTTTCTTTCTCCTTTTTCTTTCAATTAACGCGTATTTCCTTTTTTTGGGAGAATGGTGGTGGGGCGATCCCACGCTACTTGTACTTTGTTTGTTGAGTTATTGTTGGTCGATTGATTAGTTAATTACTTTATTTCAAGTTTTTGTCGGTTAATTAAATTTTTTTATTTTTGAGTTTTATTAATTGACAAATTTTGAATTTTTGGGTTTAGTTAAAAATTTTAATTTGATTTTTAATTGATCGTTTGATTTCGATTTCATTTGGTTGCTCGATTGAATTTGACTCCGAATTTTAAATTTGTTGATAAGATTTTGGCAGAATTTCAATTTAACTTTAATGATTGATTCGATTTGTTGGTTGTGTTTTAATTTTGATTTGATTGGTTGTTCGATTTTAATTTTAAATGTTTAGTTATTTTAATTTTAATTGTTGCTTGATTTTAATTTTGAATTGTTTAATTTTAAAATTGATTTTAATTGTTTAATTTTGAATTTGATTTTAATTGTTTAATTTTGAATTAAATTTTAAGTTTTAATTGTTTAATTTTTAATTTGATTTCGATTTTTATTACATTTTCCTAAGGATCGAGATCTCTAAGTTGAGTTCAGAGGTCGAGGGGTATTTCGATCATTTTTATTATTTTTCTTAAATTTCTCTGTTTTCGTCGGTTTGCTTTTCGTTAGATTCGAAATCATGTTCTGAGTGCAATTGAGGCATTTTCAAGGTTTTTCGGAGGTCCAAAATTTATGAGGGGTATTTTCGTCATTTTATCGATTTTTGCGGATTTTTACGAATTCTGGCGTGAGGTTTCTTTTAGTCCCAACGTGATTATTTCTATGTTTCAAAGTCATATTTTCCTAGCATGGCGATATCTCTACGTTATCGAACTGTGTGGCGAGCCTAAGCGTGCGTGCTTGCTAAATCGGGTATAACGTGTGGTGATCCTAAGCGTGCGTGAATTTCTATGTCGAGTCGTAACGAGTAGGGGAGATGAAAAGATTGAAAATGGAGGGAATCAGGGATAGTACTTACAAACCTTCGAGTTCTTTGTGATCATCATTAGGAATTCACAGTAACCGGGTGACAAATTGTCGAATTAGGCAGATGCAAAAATGGGGTGTCTACACAATCTTCTAAAAAGAAAATACACTCTCACATGTTACTAAGGACCTAAGAAGACATTGAAGAAGATGAAAAAAAGAAAGAAAAGTAAGATCAAAGCTTCAAAGTAGGTCAAAAGGATCACTACCCCCCTCTCTTTCTCTACCTTCTCCACCTCCCTCTTCTATTACCCCCCTCCTCTCTTTATTTTTATTTTAGAGAGCCTATAAGATGCAATGATCCTCCTCCCCTATCTCTGGTAGATCAGACTTCAATTTTGTTGAAAGTATAGGGGTTGTAATCACTTCCAAAATAAAATTGATCTTTAAACCTTTTAAAACGTTTTGAGGCAACATGAATCTGGATCCTTCTCAACTCATGAGAATGGATCCGTAATCATAGCCAATATTTTTTCAAAATCATATAATTTCCAAGGCTAATTATTTATAGGGATTAACCCCTTCGATGGGATGATCCCATAATCAAGCCGAAAGCAAATTCCTACTTGAGATACAAGTCACCGACACGTGGCATTTAATATTGTTTACTTTTTCCTTAAAAATGATCAAGTTATTTGAGGTTACCACCATTTGGCAGGGAAAAAAGGGTGCTTAACACCTTCCATTTTCTCCAATAGAGCCGCTTACCCCGATCTCAAGGTTGATCTGTACCTTATCCATCGAGAGTCACTATGTGCTAAAATGATAAACTTTTACAAATACATGCATCGGGTGACCATTCACATCCACTTACAATATGAATGGTGACGACTTCAATCCTTAGTAGATGTGGTACTCGCAATCGAGGATCACGTATCTACAAAATAAATTAATAGGATTGTTTAAGTTCCTATAAATCTTAGTCAAAGTCCGAGAAACGAAACTCTAGCTTTGTTTGAATCATAAAATGAATTAACGAGATTTTTTAAGTTCTTGTAAACCTCAGTTCGAGTCTAAGAAACGAGATTCCAACTTGAATATGATTTTTTAAATTCCTACAAATCTTAGCTTGAGAAGCGTGGCTCCAATAAACTCGAATCCGATAAATGAGACTTATCATATTCTAAAAAAGAATTTCGATAAGATTTAATGTAATTTCTACATCACCTATCTCGTTATTCAAACTTATCATAATTCAATATTGTATGATTGTCTTCATTACGTATGTGAATTTCAATTTGAATCATCAACGTAAGTGAGAGAAGATCTCTAGCACCTGACATTTGTGGCTATCAAGGAAAGTTTATTCTCAATGATCCGATAGAATACTTAGTCGGCATCACCCATTGCAGACAAGTGCACTTTTGATTAGTCAAGGAGAAATTTTCAAAATTCAAGGCTCTAACATCGTCAAGGAGAGTTCAGGCTCGAGGACTTGACATACCTTTAATTCGAGGAGAGTTTTACCTTTAAGGATCTGAATGTTCTCATGAATTGCTAAATCAAGCTGCAAAATGAACTGTCACTAGCTTTAGCATTTGGATATCGCACTATCTACCAAAATAAATTTGCTATCTACTTTACTTCAACCCATTGCTAAAAAGGGGCATCTGTAGACACCAAATTTTCTCACTCGCCTGATTAATCAACTCGTCAACCCGATTGCGACGATTCCCAATGATGGATAAATATTCCAATATTTTTTATTTGTTACTAGATATGTTTCAAAAATTCAGATGAGATATCTCAAGCAAACAAAACTTTAAAAATCATACTACGCTAGGAAAATATGACCTCAAAACATAGAAATCATTATTTTTCAGACAAAAAGAAACTAGACGGGAAAAATCACTAAAAATGATCAAATTATCAAAATACCTCTAACATCAAAATATCCTTAGAACTTATATTACGATTAAGAAAACCATTTCGAACACATAAAATAGAAAATTAAAATCAAATAAACTATTTCATCAATTTTTATCAAATTTGACAAAATTACGAAAATGCCTTTTATAGGGTCTACGATCATTTAACACCAAAAATTCATAAATAACACAAACCGATACTTCCATTGAATTTCTTACAAAAAATCAATTCTAAAACATGAACGTCAAAAAATGATCTCAAAACACAAAAGTCCTCTTCATGGGCAAAACGGTAATTTTTCAACCCTAAAAATTTAATATTTTAAAATTAATAATTAAAACATTAATTAACATAAAGAAAAACCTTAATAAATTGAATTAAAAATTTTAAACAATTAAAACCAATTAATTAAGCCCATGGGCCAAATTTTAAGTGGTAGACCACTTGTTCAAATGGAGTCCACCTGACATTTATTAAAAAGCCCCTCCATCTAGGGATCCAAAGAATTAAATATACAATTAAGGGGGTCCTCTAAAAAAATTTAAAAAATATTCTTTCATTGTACATAATAATCAAAATCCTAAAACCTTAATTCAAAACCCTAATCTAAGAAACCCTAATTAAACTCTAATTCATCTTATCTAAAAGAGACTTAGTCAAACTTAAAAACTCTCAAAAAAACTCTATAAGTAGGAGCCTTCACAACAAATTCTCGCAGGTCAAAATAAATCATAGGAAAGAAAGGTCAGAAACACCCCCCAACCTTCCAAAAATCTTAAATTTGAAACCTCAACTCCCTACTTAACATCCAAACTCTAGTTTTTGCTCAAAAAATACCTAGAAACCCCCCAAAAACACCTAGAAACCTTCTAAAAAAATATTTAAAAAATCATAAAACACTCAGATTTATGAGAAATATACCTCATCTTTGAGATTGAAATCTGATCCAATAATGGAAAAAAAGTAGGAAAACTCATATAAAGACGCTCTCCGCCAATTCTGAGGGAATGTATTATCGCAATCACCCAAGTAAAGTAATTTTTTTTATTTTATTATTTATTTTATTTATTTTTAGGTCTGTTTAGCAATGTAACTTTTTTGGAAAAAAATAGAGACTGGCGTTTGCTAAGTAGGGTTGGTGCCTAACACCTTCCAACCTCGTAACGTGATCATTTTTTTGTAGACCAATGTTTTTTATCAATTTAGAGTCAATATTCGGTTCCTAGACCAAAATAACTAGGTGGTGACTCCCAAACTCAAAAAAAAATGGATCTGCAACCCGTGGATCGAGGGCACTTTCACCATGAGACAGGATCCATCAGCATTATTTATTGGATTTTGACCACACATCTACTTTTTATGTTGCTACCAAAATGTTATTTGAATTCCGTCATCACCAACTAGTTAACTTTAGGATCTTACCTTCGATCCCTTACTTGATTAAAGAAGACTTTATTAGGTTGTAATGTAGGCTATGGTTATAGTTGAAAGAAAAGCCAAAAGGAAAAGGTAAGAACTAGGGAGAACCATTATTATTTTCTTAAAATTATCCTTTTGTTAGAAGTCTTAATGATGTTATCCTTCGATATGCGAGTTGAGCCCAAGATTGAAAATTCTACTTTTAACTTTTTATTATTTTTTTTTTGTATTTTAAGTCATTCACAGTTTATCCTTTTGCAGACTAGAAGTTAACTGGATTTTTCTCTTCTTCTTTTTTGATTTTTTTTCTTTTGGCTCTTTTTTTTCTCTTGCTTTTCTTTTTATTGAAAGTACCTAACTTTTTCCCCAAATTTCCCAAATGTATTCTCTTGCTTGCCCCAATTCTGGGTGGTCAAAGAAATGATCGGGTTCTAAGGGATTTGACTATGGGATATTTTGATAAAATGATGGGAAATAAAAAATTACATCTCTTCCTTTCAAGTATTAAATCTTAGGCATAATATTTTTAAATGTGTCAGCATTTAGTGGCTCACGAAATATTTCGTCATCCATTTCTATTAAGATTAGCGCACCTCCTAACATCATCTTCTTGACTACGAATGGATCATTGTAATTGTGATTAAACTTGCCTCTTGGATCTTCTTGAATTAGGAAATCTTCTTTAGAACTAGATCACCTAGATGAAAATATCTTAGTCTAACCTTCTTGTTGTAAGTTCGTGTAATTCGCTTCTGATACAACTGTAAGCATGAAGAGCAAAGGATAATATTTCATGCCAATCCTTGTAAATTACTGTCATCTTCTCAATAAACCGCTTAATATTCTTATTAGTTGCTTCCACCGCTTCGTTCATCTTTGTTTTATAAACCACCGATCTATAGTACTTTATTTGAAAATCTTCACAGAACTTCTTCATGTCTTTGTTCTTCATGTTGAGAGTGTTATTTGACACAATGGTACTGGGTAAGCCATACCTGCAACTGATATTCCGCTTCAAGAATCTGATAACCTGTCATTTCATAATATTTGTGTAAGATATGACTTCTACCCACTTAGTGAAGTAATCAATAATAACCAAGATAAATTTGTGACCATTCGACATTTAAAGACTGATCAGACCAATGACGTCTATGCCTTAGAGTAAGAAAGGCCATGGTGAAGTCATGTTGTGGAGTTCATTTGATGGTGCATTGATCTTATTGGCATATATCTGACATAAATAATATTTCTTGACATATTGGAAATAGTCGCTTTCCATTGTGAACTAATAATAGCCCATCCTTATTATCTTTTTTGATAGCATGTGTCCATTCATGTGAGGATTGTAGACCTTTTCATTGACCACTTCTATGAGATGTTTAACTTCAACTTCTGCTATACATCGAAGGAGGATCTCATGGTATGATCGTTTATAGAGTGTCATATTACTAAAAGAAGAATTATCATGTTAATTGTTAAATTGTTCTTTTTTCAACTTCTATAACTTTTGGATGGTTGATTCTATTTTTTAAATAAACCTTGATGTCGAAAAATCATGGAGTTTCTATTTTTGCATCCTCTATCTCAAATGTTAAAGAATAAGCTAGCTCATCTTGAATCCCTATCTGACTCTAATCATAGAGGCAAAGGTTGCAAATGCATATGCAAATTGGTTTTTTGCTCTTGGCATGTAATTGAAAGTAATTCGAGAGAAATTAGTAATTAGTTTTTTGATATACTTGTGGTACAGTACCAGTTTATGTTCTTGTGTTTGACATTCATCGGTAGTATGGTAAACTACTAGACTAAAGTCCCTAAATACATCGATTCCGTCAACTTCCATCTCTATTGCCGCCTTGAGACCCACTATGCACGCCTCATATTCTATTTGATTGTTTGTGCATTGGAAATATAACCTGATTGTTTATAGGTACATGCAATATATCAAGCTTCACTAAAATAGCCCCAGTTCCATTATCCTTCTGATATACTGCACCATCAAATTACAAGTTCCAACCTGATTCGTCTTCATCTTCCTCTATTTTTGTAAAATGAATGACTTCATCAGGAAAGTTGGCCTTCAACGGTTCATAATTTAGAAGAGAATGATATATTAGATGGTCTGCGATAACCTACCCCTTGATTGCCTTTTATGTGACATACTCGATATCGAACTCTGATAGTAATAGTTGCCACTTAGCGGTGCGACCAGTGAGTGTAGGTTTCTCAAACAAGCACTTCAATGGATCCATCCTAGTAATAAGATGTATTTTATAGCTTAGCAAATAGTGACGCAATCTTTGAGACACTCAAACTAAGGTGCAACATGTCATTTCAAGCAGATAATACTTTGCCTCGTCATCTATAATTTTTTTATTGAAGTAGTAAATTGGCCTTTCCTTACAACCAGTCTCAGCATGCTGTCCCAGTACACATCCCATAGATGTTTCAAGTACTGATAGGTACATTAACAGAAGTCTCCCTAGGGTAAGGGGAACTAAGACTAGAAGATTCAACAAATACCTCCTGATTTTTTCGAATACTTTTTAACAGTCACTATCCCATTTCGAAGATTCATTCTTCCTTAAAAGTTTCAAAATAGGTTCACAGATTGATATGAGTTATGCGATAAACTTGTTGATGTATTGAATCTTTCCTAAGAAATCTCGTATTTTTACTTATGCCTTTGGTGCTGGCATTTCAATGATTACTTTTACTTTAGTTGGATTTACAACAATACCTCTTCAACTTATGACGAAACCTAGTAACTTCTCAAAAGTTGCCCTAATTACACACTTTAAAGGATTAAGCCTCAAATTGAACTTCCTCAGGCGATCGAATATTTTGCATAGGTTGATGAGATGATTTTTTCCAAATCAGAATTAGTGATCATATCATCTACATGACCTCCATCTCTTTATGAATCATATCGTGAAAGAAAGCAGTCATGACTCATTGATAAGTCGCTCCAACATTTTTTAGGCCAAATGACATAACTGTGTAATGAAAAGTAACTCAAGGTGTGATAAATGTAGTTTTTTCTTGATCATCTTTTGCTATCTTGATTTGATTTTAACCAGAGAAACCATCCATAAATAAAAATATGTCATGTCTTATTGTGTTATCGACGAGCATGTCGATATGCGGAAGTGGAAAATCATCTTTTGGACTAACATTATTCAAGTCTCAGTAATCTACACACATCCTTACTTTGCCATCTTTCTTCGACACTGGTACTATGTTTGGAAGTCATTCTGGATAAGTTGATACTACTAGAAATCTTATTTGAATCTGCTTCGTAACCTCGTCCTTGACTTTGAGAGTCCATTCTGATTTCAACCTTCGAAGTTTCTACTTAATCGGTCTTACATTAGGACAAATGGGTAAACGGTGCTCCACAAGATTGGTGTTGCGCCCTAGCATCCTGATAGGACCATATGAACACATCTTTGTACTGTTGAAGGAATTCAATCATTTCCATCTTCTGGGTTATGGTTAGAAAGGATCCAATTTTGACTATTTTCGAGTCATCTTTGGATTTGAGATTTACTGAGTCTGTTTCCTCAACATTTGCTTCACGCTCTTCCTCATGACGTCTACTAACTTTTTTAGTTTTTTTGGCATGTTCACCTCTTATTCATCAATCTCTATAAGATCGAAGTTGGGTTCGAGGTGGCAATCATTTAATCCCATATCTCTTGGCTCAAACAACTTTGCAAGTTTTTTATTTTCTTAGTTTTTTTAAGATTTTATTAATAAAGATAGACCTTCTAAACAAACACTTTCCAAGGACAAAGGCCCATTAGGATCCTCGGGAGGAAAACGAGAAACTAACAAGATTTTTTTTATGCCATTGCAGCCTCAAGGGTAATTGTGACGATATCCCAGTTACGCAGAACATTAGTTTCTTTCATAAGGTATACTACTAAAGGGGAAGAAGCCTCCCCCAACTCAGTCATGAGAACCGTCATAAAATCGTAATGGTTATTTGATAGTAGTACCTCTTCTAGAGGTAAGGTTACAATAGACTCCCAATCAATACTGGGTTTGATAAAAGAATTGTTTGTGTTGGTGTCATCTATTTTCAAGGGCTCTCTTTTCTCGAAGCCCTCCCTGAATAAGCTACTGATGTCATCCTTGAGGGACAGCTCATGTTCGGGGAGTACTTTTGGCTCTTTCTGACATTTTTGTGGTAGTAGTTGCAATTGTTAGTCATCAGTTGGGTTTTCATTACTTATCATTGTATAAGCTGGCACGTGCAACGTCTCCCTAATGTGATGAACCTTCTCGAGATTCCAGATCTTAGTTTTTCGGTGCTCTATCCTTGCTAGCTTGAGTTCTCTTTTCTTTGCCTTCATAGTTTGCATGTCCTTCCAGGTGGGCTTGTAAACAAGGCCAAATCATGGCATGGCTTTTTGAGTTAAAATGAATCTGGCTTTACCTTGATGTATTTTCCCTAGCCCTTTCCCTAGACGAAATCCGGGCTGCTTCATCACCCTTCTTATCATCATCACAATTGATGACAAATTTGCCTTCTTGACCTCTGTACCTTCTGGAATGTGACTAGCTAGCTCAAATTGGAAGGAGTGATGTATGAAATGTTCACCTGACCCTTCAATATCTATGTATGGCCATCCAGAGATCTGTCTGTTGGTAATAAACTTTTTTATTTCATTGAAACCAATTCTTATTTGATGATGAGCTTCACCTTTTGGTGAAGATATGATGGCACTGTCCCAATCGAGTGGATCCATGACTTCCCAAGAAGAAAATTGAAAATACTTGACATACTTATCACTTCAAAAGTGATTTGGCACATGCAGGGTCCAATTGTGACTAGTAAATTGATTTCACCAATTAGTTATCTCTTTGAGCTATCAAAAGCTCGGATTTGCCTAATATTAGGTCTTAAGAGAGACTGTTTTACGCCTAACTTCTTCAAAGTTGTGTAAGGACAAATGTTCAATGTAAATCCATTATCTAGCAATACATAAGCAATGATCATACCCTTGCACATCACTGTGATATGTAGTGGTTTTATATGACCATAAATGTGATGACATTCGGTGATACGATCATTCCAACCATCTTACCCAATTGCTCAAGTGAAGTGACTTCTGTCACGTGTAACTCGCTAAGAACTTTGAATAATGCCTCTCTATGATTCTCTAAGCTTTGCAGCAACCCTATTATTGATACCTGGGCTGGTACTTTGTTCAATTACTCTATGAGGCTGTATTTATTTTTCTTAATCAGCTTAAGGAAATCTTCTACCTCGTTATCTGTTATTTTCTTATTTTTCTTCTTTGCCTGTTTGTTATGTTCTTCTATGATGACTATCTTTTCCTTTTCTTTGTTGTTTTCTCTCTACCACTATTTCTATTATTTTTGTCCCAGTTACCTTTTCTTTTTCGATTGCCTCATTTGCTCAAACTAATACTTCTACACTGATTGTTGCCTGTTTTTTATCGACTATAACTTATGTTTCAATCGTCTATTTTAATTGTTTCATTTGCTTTGAATCAACAAACCCTTTGTCAATTACTTGTTCTATACCCTTAGTCTATTCATTTTGTACCTCTTTGCTACTTTGACCAACCTCTATCCCTATCTGCTTCTATTTCTCTTTCTTAATTTTTTTCTCATTGATTTTTTCCTTTCCATGTTGCTCATTTTTTAGTCGTTCTCACCACTCTATTTGCACTAGTAATGTGGTCTACATCCTTGGGATCCTCTTATTTATCTAGTTTCTCAGCATTTTTTGTCTCCTCAACTTTTCCTCATCTTTTTAAGAATATTAAACTAGTTTCATAACTCCAAGGCACAGCTTTGTTGGATACATAAGAAAAGGGTTTGGGAGTTTTGAAAGTGAATTGGGAAAGTTCTAGTTCAACATGAAAGATGGGAAGTGGTGGTTGTGTAGTGGACGAGGATGAAATGAGTGTGCGAATGATGGCTATTAACGGATTTAAAGGTAATGAGAGTGGCGTGATGTTGGACGGAGTGACAAAATTTGAGGATAAGATGAGAGGTAGAAGGTTTGGTTTAGGATGATGCCTCCAAACTGGTGGTGATGTGAATGGGAGTATTATTTTGACTTTGAGGGAGGATAATGTTAACTGAGGTGCTTGAAGTGTTAGGTTTAAGGAAAATTCTGGAATGATCAGCTATGAAGGATCAAAATCTAACTCTTCTTCGGAGATTGTGTTTACTATATTTGTCGACCATGCACCATTTTCATTACCATTATGAGCTAGAATGGGATTTTGGTTGATATTAAGTTGCGTTGGTGCAGAATTTAGAACTATAAACTTCCAATCTATGAAGGTTTGAACGACAGTCCTTAATTGCCAGCACCGGTATGTGGGTGACTGACGACTCCCATGTGAAATTCACAGTTAGTAATAGGGTCATACCCGAATATGTTCGCAGCTTTTAGATGTGGCTATCTCAGCGTAACATAATCTCCCTTGACAAGGGTAAGCAAAAACTTTGAAAATTTCATCAACAATCAAGTAAACTCTCTTCTTCCTTGTTGTTGGTTGTTGTTGTACTGATTATTATTGTAAAGTTGACAGTATTGATGTTGCTACTAAGTTGTGCTTGAAACTGAAACTGTAATTTATTGTTGGGGGTTGTTATGCTTGATACAGAAGGTTTGGTGGTGCTTGAAAAGTCATGGGTGCTTTCGATGTCGTAATTGGGAAATGAACTGGTGCTTGGGGCTGGCTTCACGTAATTAACCTACCCTTTCATCCTTCTTCTTTGTCATAGCTATTGGTGTCTTTTGTATTGTGTTACTGGATAAAACACCTTGATGTGGAGTTGTCCAATCTATAATCATCCCTAACTTTAAACCATCATTTATCTTATCAACAATCTAAACCAATTAGGAAAAACTAGATGCGGTGTGCCCTATGAAATAGGTATAGTAATGTTGCCCTAATGTTGAGATGAACATTGTGTTCATCTCGATTTTTGTCATGAGAGCCTTTACCTGTGAAGTGGATTTCTTCTATCACTGAGCATATTCTCAGATGGTTTTTTGGGTTTTCTTATCATCACGGCCACACCCTATCTGTTCAACGCCACATCTATATTGAATTTGTAGTTACCCATGAAGGTGGTGGCCAAATCTCTCAAACACTAGATTTTGTGCTACTCCAACTGAGTGAACCATCTTTGTGCTACCGTATTCAAGTTCCTATGGAACATTTACATTAGGAGCTTGTCATTTATTCCAAAGTAGCATGTAATACCACAATACAGTTTTAGATGGGTGAGAGGGCACCAAATGTCATTGTATTTCTCAAGCTCTTGACATTTGAAGTCCATTGGTAGTGCGAAGTCCAGATGGAAACATAGATCATCAAACCCGAAATTATCTTGGGAATTTCCCCCTTTCAGTCAGTTCAACTCTTCCATAATCGCATCCATGTCACTTGATAGTTTGTCCTCGATGTAGTTCCTCTCGAGCATTCTAACCTAGTTTGACTCTCCTTTATATATCATCTCGGCATGTTGTAGAGGTGGACATTGAATAAAGATGAGGGAAGGGATGTTCGTGATTTGATTTAGAGTTCACACTAGTGTTGGCACATTGTTCTGAGCTTATGCTGATGTAGGATCAAGAATTGGTGCCATTGGAGGAAGTACTACTATCAAATTGGTTGTTACGGGTGTTTGATGACTAGACTGTCCTAAATTGTTTGCATGATTCCGAATAGCTTGAGTAACCCCCAAAATCTGAATCAGTGTTGATAGCATGTTCCCAATTTATGTCACTTGATCATTCAATTTCTTAAATACTTCTTCACTAACTGGAAAACTGCCAATCAGATTGTCTGTAACAAATGGATTTTTTGTAAGTTTTATCTGTTGGTTCCATGATAACAGTCTTGGACCTTAGATGATACTAAATTTGTGTTGTAGCTCCTCTTCTCAATCATGTACTCTTTAAACGCCCAATTTTTACACACTTAGTATAAAAGATCGCTTTGAATATTTTAGTAAAGAAAAAGATAAAAAAATCTTATTTTAGTTCCAAGAAAATGATGATTTTGTTGATATATATATATGGGTCGCGTTCCTACGACCCCCATTACGACCCTCATCGCGACACACGAAATCAGCCATCAGATTTAACGCAGATCAGCGGTCCAGATCGCATGTAGATTTAAATTCGATTGTAATGTAACAAAGTTTGTTATTTACAAACGCCTCCCCGTTAAAAAAAACCCAAAAACAGATCTGATTTCTTCTTCGTTTCTGCATTCGAAGACACACAGATTCAACTCCTTCAGATCTGATTTCTTCTTCGACAGATTCGTCTTCTTCTTCACTCTCTTCCTCTTCGACGTTATTTACTTCGACAGATTCGTCTTCTTCTTCACTCTCTTCCTCTTCGACGTTATTTTACAATCTTCATCTTCTTCTCCATCTTCGTCTTCTTTTTTCTCTTCAAACTCACATCTGCGACAACCATTCATCACCGTCTTCCTCATCTCTCTCTCTCTCTAGAATAGACGACGACTCACAGAAACGAAGAGCTCGACAGAAACCCTAAGGTAACAAATCACAAACCCTTGTTTTTTCTTTTAAAACCAAGGGATACTTAGTGTAGTTGTGGCTTTTCTTTTTCAAATAGGGTGTAGAGGGGACTCTGATCATTCTTACTTTCCTGTTGTACATTCAATGTCCATTTTTAATTTTTTAAATTATTACTTGGAAAAAATGTGCATCTTTTATATTTTTGTTGAATCTTATGGATTTTCTGAAAAATTTATGGTTCTGAATAATTTAGCCGCAAAAGGAATTCTATAGTGAGGCAGTTATAATGAAATCGGTTGTTTCCTTTACTGAACAGGTACATTCAGCCTATAATGAGTACGTTAGATGTTGGATATGGTTTTCGGACTGTTTGTGTCAACTCCAGCAAACCCACCAACTCCTTGTGCCTTTCAACGTTTCGCCCTGGTTGCATCAACTCCAGCAAACCCAACAACTCCCATGCCTTTCAGTATTTCGCCGTGTTTGTAGGGGCCCTCAATTAGGTTGCCCCCACCCTAAATGGGACCACTGCTCCCATTATTGTTTCCATAATTTGAGCTTGCTGTGACAGGTACATCTAATGTTCTAAAGACGAGTTCCATGGCCAAAGTAAATAAGGTTGTGGTTGTGTCATCTGTCGGTGCTGTTACGGTGAATCCAAGTTGGCCAAAAGATCAAGCCATGGATGAATCATGTTGGTCTGACAAGGAAGCTTGCAAGACAATTGGGGTAAGTAACTAGCAAAATAATTTTTAATGTTAGATTTTGAGTAAAATTGTCTGTATTGAATGTCGACTACCCATTGTAAACCAATAATTTGAGTTTTACTGTCTCAAAAAATTCATTTATTACATGCCGTATAAAATTGTACTAGCCATTGCTTTTACAATATAATTCAAGTCCTTGTAGTCATTTAGTGGTCAAGGTCTTAGTTGCACGAAGTGGAATCGGGTGCGGAAGTGGGGAATCAGAACTATTTTAGGAAGTGGGACGAGGACCATAACATATGATAGAATGTTCATGCAACTAAGATCACGACATATAGTTTTCACAAGCTATTGTCAATATAAGGCAACATGTCATTCAATTATCGCTTCCTTTCAAATGAGTTCATGTTGAGCTTCTAAAGGACTCAATTTTATCTAGATCTTGAAAAAACTGTATTATCTTTCTTGACTAAGTTTTGTATGTATCATAGTGTTTTAACGTTTTTTTTTATTAAGATTGACTAGATCACTGATTCCACATTCACTATTGCAACTTTTACTTATAAATGGATTACATTGGAGGTTTGTGTTCTGTTTTATTTTAGATTCCCATGACCAATCTGATTCTGGATTATGTATAGATAGGGTTGTTTCGTGTAAACTTTAACTTCCTTCTATTTGGAATTAGAACTGGCATTGCCTATCCAAAACGGAAGCAGAAAGTCAGGCTTTTGAGTATGCAAAGAGAAGTGAGCTCAATGTCGTAACAGTTTGTCCATCCCTTATCATCGGGCCAATGTTGCAATCCACAATGAATGCTAGTAGCTTGTTTCTTGTCAGACTTTTGAATGGTATTTCCTCCTACTATAGCTATCATTCTTATATATGTAGTTACATTGACGGATGTGGATATTTATTACTGTCAGCACCTTCATGTATCTATGTGACAACATCTCATGCTTTCTTATTGACTAACGTTTTCCTTTGATCTGCTGTTTGGAGTTTTACTGCATTCATTAGTGATGGACTGACTTCATTCTGACTCCTTCCAAAATATGATCGCATGCCTTCATGTTGATAACTTGCAGAAAAGTTGCAGATAGGCCATGGGATCCTGCTAAGTGGAGTGAGATTGCTAATGTTGTAGCAGCACTTTCTATTCCAATTATAGCAAATGGTGATGAAGATTTGCTATTGCCTTGATGGGAAAGGTCACAAATTGTTTCCAGCCTTGTGACAACTCTCTAGGTTGTACGTTGTATATTAGTGAATGAGCGGTAACCAATTATAAAACAATACTTACGTTGGTTATGTAAATAGGATAAGAGATGATGTTGTTGGCCATTAGCAACACTTATGTTGGTTATATTGTTCATTTTTTTATTTTTTATTTTTTGCATTCCTATAGTTTGTTTTGAATCTGTAAAATAAGGAAAGTGGTTGCTTATTTTTCCATTGTGAACTATTCTCTATAATTTAAGTCTTGGGAAGTTTTGGATTTTTTTACTTCCTAGTTTCTCATTAATTAGTCATGTGGTTATAGTTTCGTTCAGTTTTTGTATTTGCTCGAGATTCAATTCATGTTGAAGAGTGCAATACATCTTTTGTTTCAACTCTCTCAGTGTTCTCTTGAGTTAAAAGAGTATTATTAAGTATTCCTTCTTTATTTCAATAAGTACTGTTATTAAGGATTATCTAAATCACTTATGAGAAGATTTACTCAAGCATCATCACGCCTCAAATAAAGAAGCCAAGTCCGGGACATTGGATTCTACATTGTTAACACCCTCAGAGATGTTCCCCCAAAACCACTAAGAGAAAAAGAATGGATAGATATTGCCCATAGTGTATGAGCAGTATGTTTTATTGTGAAGGAGACTGAACCCAAAGGGATTCTGAATGTGGTAAGCGATTGTGATGCTTTAGTGGATTAATGATTCAACTTACATACGTTATTAGGATACTACTAATTGGGTGACATGAATCTGTTCTGATACTTCAATGTAAGTGTGAATGTCGCATTTGGACTATATTGGTCATATATCCTAACTTATTTGGCCATCATTGTTAACGGTTTTTCTATTAGCTTTTCCTATGAATGTGGTAAGCGATTATGAATGTTTCTGCTAATAGGGGTCTGAGGTGGCTGTCAAATGTCAGGCACTTTGCATGAAAAGGCTGCATTGGAACTTTTTATAAATTTTTATCTAAAGATTTTTAGATTGTATTGCTTTAGTTTTTTTTAGTGAAACATTATGGAACAAAGAAGCATGGCAGAACTATTGTCATTGTTTGATTTGTTTAAAGATGTACTAATTCATGGTGATAAGAGGCAATGGCATAGCAAGTTGTTTCGAAAATTGAATTTGGAACTAGCTTCAACTTGCATAGTTTGAAGCCTTGCACAATTTGCTTCTGTTTTCGATATAGTCGTTATTCTGTTTTACATCTTGTTTCAAGTGTTTTGGATTTGTTGGGTGGGTTCAATTCACAAAAGGCGTAAGTTTATGTAAAAAAATTATTGAAATACTTAGTTTCTTAACCAAGTGAAGAAATAAATTTAGGATGCCTATCCACTTGAGCAACCATCAGTCATTTGGGCATGGACTATGAACTTAAACCTAAAACTAATAAAAGCAGAGGATGCTTCTTCTCTAGTTTCATCACCAAAACTCTTGGGATCATTGGCTGCACCCTCATACTTGAAAGGAACAAAGCTGGATGGGAAAATATGCATACAATTATGTGCACCAAGCAAGTACTTGCCATGTGAAACAAGTCACTCAAAAGCCAAAGGGTTCACTATTGAGCGGTGCCCCATCAAACAACTGCAGCACACCCTACTCATGGAGCAATTAAATGTAGAAGGCCAAGAAGATGGTTTAAAATATCCGTTGTCTGCAAAATCCATTCATTTGTATCACTAATTAAATTCAAAAGTTGAGAACAGATTGGGGAAGTAGCTTTCCTCATCTAATACAATCTTAGACAGTTAATAAATTGACACATTAACATTTCATTATAACACAGGAAATTACACCACCCCATGGTTTTGCTTGAAATCAACTATCGCCCCTTCAACAATAATAGCAAAAATGATCTTGTTTTATTCGAAATTCAAGTGGTTGCCCTTATATGTTGCAATCCAACCCTTCACCTATGTAATCCACAAAACCCAATGGCCCTAATGATATTTTGACACTGATTAAATAAGAATTGCACAAGTATGAGTATAAGCGAACTAGTCTAGTTGGCCTTGAGTGTACGGTTCAAAATAATATTGAATGTACCCCTAACCAAGACAATGGGACTAGATGATTTTTTTTATGAACATAATTTTAATTAAAAAAGGAGGTTCAGGAAATCTACCATAAACAGGAAAAAAAAAAGTTTAATCAGAACCCGAACACAAGAGTCCCATTTAAAGAAAAAAAAAACTTCAAGAAATACAACTCTCAACTCATCAAACAATTTGTACCAAAAATATAACCCTTTGAGCAATGGATTTCCATCCCATCATTACAATACTCACAATCTCTACACAAGTTCACGTAAGTTCCCATTCCAACATGATTACCACTTTTAAAATGTTCAACATTGGAACCAACCTCTTTGACAATTCCAACAATCTCATGGCTGCAATCCAATACATCCTCAATAATTAGTTAGAATGATTTCAATGGGCATAGCAACCCCATTAACCACAACTGGACCAAGATAAACCAGTTTTTTAGCAACAATAAATGGTACAAACTTCACTAACAATGATTTGAATTACACCCAGTATGAGAGTCAACTTATTGGAATGGAACTTTGAGATCTCCTGTTCAAGCACAACTTCATTGAATCAAGGGTAACTGAATAATGAGAACATTTGTCAAGTTAGCGGAACTTGTCTATTTTCATGGTGTGGAAGCTTGAATCTCCCGCTTTCATTGTGTCCTGGTCTTCGGTGGGGAAGGAAGCAACTGCACAACATAACAAATTTCATCACCCAAACTCTGCGCTATATAACCATAGATATAGAAACAAACCGGGATTTTGCCTTTACTTGATAACAAGAGATCAATGAGCTGACAAATCCAAAGCCTCCTGTTACACGGGGAGTGACTTTCTTAGGTGCTAGTTGAAGCAACCCAATCGCAACCACCAAATCCATACCGGCTTTTACGAGAGCCAAAGTCCTATCATTTGATTTTTTGAGTTTGTTGTAGTATTGCTCGTTCTGCATTCACGAAGGCGGTAAAAAAAGAACCAATCTTTGGAATAAAAAATGGAGAAGGAGAAGATATGATAGGGTCACACTTTTAAAACAAGTCTGCACTATCAAGCTAAACATACTTGATTAGCTATCAATGTTCTTGTGATCCTTCTCCAACTTCTTCGTTGATGCTGAAAGGCTTCCAAGTTCTGCAAGCTTCATATAGAAAAGAGAGGAACAAAACAGATAGTTCAAGTTGGGGATCATATTGTGAATGGGTATTCTATCAAAAGCTAAAACGTTCATTTATTCACATTCCTATGTATAAAATCTTTCTCATTGAAGCTGGAATGTAGATGGTACAAACCTCAACCAAGGTGGTACAAGCCAAGGAGCCCATCCAACAGAAAAGAGAGATCCTGCCAATTAGCTCTGCACGTGCTTTGTTCTGGAGTACCAATAAAATAATTAAGTTTTTTTTTTCCCCGCAAATATTTTATGAGGAATACATAATGGAAGGAACATAAAAACAGTACCTTATAGATGCCAGTTCTCCCAAGCCAGACAATTTGATCCAGAAACAAGAAAGTGGACAGTAATGCATTTTTGGACTGAAACAAAGTATCACATTAAATAGGCAATGAATTTGTACGTTTCCAAGTAAAACGATTGGAAGAGGAGTTCCTTGAGGAGTTGGACTAATAAGACCATGCAAATCATTGGTAATTTTTGCCTTACCAGCGATTTCACTGGTAATTTTTGAATGAATTGGTTGATACTAAACATGATGAATTTACTGGAAAAACATGTTTTGGGATTTAATATGAACAATGTACCAAAACCAAAACCCATTTGCAGTATCATACCATGTACGATGTAACAAAACCAAAACCAATTAGGCAGAAAACCCATATGTGTCGTAGGAACACATTTAAAATGAACAATGTACCGAAACCAAAACCCATTAGGCAGAAAACCCATGCTACCCAACAACACACATAAAAATCGAAGAAGAAGAAGACGAAGATGGAGATGGAGATCGATTGCAAGAAACTCATACGATTCGTCATAATCGATACATAAAAAAAAACAAATGAAATAAAAATATGAAATAAAATAAAATTTAAGGGTTTACCTTAGGGTTTCTGTTGGAGAGAAAGAGAGAGAGAGAGAGATGAGGACGAAGCCGAGTTGGGTATCTTCGAGGAGGTTTTGTCTTCGTTTCCAGCAGAGGGAGGGTGGACGAGTTGGGTTTCTGTCTTCGTTTCTTCGCAACTAGTTAGAGAGAGAGAGAGAGATGAGGAAGACGGTGATGAATGGTTGTCGCAGATGTGAGTTTGAAGAGGACGAAGATGGAGATCGATTTGTGCTGAAACATTGTAAAATAACGTCGAAGAGGAAGAGAGTGAAGAAGAAGACGAATCTGTCGAAGTAAATAACGTCGAAGAGGAAGAGAGTGAAGAAGAAGACGAATCTGTCGAAGAAGAAATCAGATCTGAAGGAGCTGAATCTGTGTGTCTTCGAACGCAGAAACGAAGAAGAAATCAGATCTATTTTTGGGTTTTTTTTAACGGGGAGGCGTTTGTAAATAACAAACTTTGTTACATTACAATCGAATTTAAATCTACATGCGATCTGGACCGCTGATCTGCGCTAAATCCGATGGCTGATTTCGTGTGTCGCGATGAGGGTCGTAATGGGGGTCGTAGGAACGCGACCCTATATATATATATATATATATATATATATATTATTTTGAGTCAATAAAAAGCCTCTCTCATAGTGAGATTAGAAGAAACCCTGAAAAACTTTAAAATAAATAATGATTTTAGTTGCGACCCCTTATTGTTTCTCTATCTTTTTTTTACACTTAAAGGAATGTGAGGAACTATCCTAGATGAATCTAAGATGTTCTACTAAGGACCCTTAAGCGATAAAAGAAGCAAAAAAGAAGGAAATGAATGTTAAGGTGGCTTTTATGAGGTACAAAGGTCTTTGAGAGACCCAAGCTACGAAAGGAAGTGTAACTAATTTAACCTTTAAGAGATCCAAAGGTCTCTGAGAGACCCGAACTACGGAAAGAAAATGTGACTAATTTAACCTTTAAGAGGTCCAAAAGTATTTAAGAGATTCGATCTACAAAAGGAAATGCGACTAATTTGACATTTAAGAGGTCCAAAGGTCTTTGAAAACCCGAACTATGGAAAGGAAATGCAACTAATTTAATCTTTAAAAAGTTCAAAAGTCTTTGAGAGACCTAAACTACGAAAAGAAAGCATACTAAGTTCTAAGATATCCAATCTACAATCTAAATTGACCTTTAAAAGGTCCAAAGGTCTTTGAGATACCCGAACTATGAAAGGAAAACATATTAAGTTGACTTTTAAGAAATCCAAAGGTCTTTATAAGACCCGATTTATAAAAATATCTCAAATGTACGAGACATAAAGCAAAAAGTCCTTTGTATGGGTGTTATGCCCAGACATTTGAGTTGGGTGTCTCGAATGTATGAGGCAAAACCCGAAATACCTTAAAAAAGGTTCATTGTATAAGATTGCCTTGCCCTTGAACCTTAGAAGTGGGTATCTCGAATAAATGAGATTTGAACCCGAAAGGTCTTAAAGAAAAACTAGTTGTCTTCTTCGAATAGTTTTCTTCGAACAGAGAGAGAGAGAGGGAGAGAGAGAAAGAGATACTGAAACCATCTTTCACTTTAATATTGGTGGGATATGGTAAACATATGAAGGGTATTTCGATCATTTTCTTCTAATCGTTTTACGGTGATTTAGCTTGTGCAAAAACTCAATAAAAAAAAACACATTTTTTCCACTTCTCAAAATCGCGACTTTAAAAAAAAAAAAAAACCGAAACAAACACCATCACATTCGTTTTTTGCGCTTAGAAACCATAAAAAGCGCGAAAAACTATGTTTTGAAGATGAAACAAACACCACCTAAGAATTGGTGATTGGCATGAGATGATATCAATTCTCATGACAACGTGTCATGTGACATGAAGTCTACCCCACACGAATGGAAAAATCTCGGATTTCAGATAGAAAATACTTGAATCAAACCGGCTGACATGTGGGGCCAACAGGTGGTGAGAATTAAAGAGTATGCCACGTGGCTTATTTTGACTGTCGATAAATTTCAAACAGCGAAAGAGAATTGCAGCAAAAATCTTCCCTATTTGAAGGCCAAAGGTTTGTTTGTTTGCCAGCATGGTCATGACCAGCTTTCTTTAGCAAACGAGTGGGTTTCTCTTTTATATCCTCCTCTCTCTCTTCCACTTAGTGCCGTTCTTGTTGTTAGAATCAATCTTTTTTTTTTTTTTCTTAATCCGAATTTAATGTCAAAATTTCCACATGCCTAATCCGATTCTCTATTAAGACTTGGAAAAATAGCGGAAACAATTTTATATTATTTTATTTTGATCTGGTGAAAAAAAAGTAACCCTAGTGGTTTTGATCGGTTTGTTTGAGGAACTCAATTTGATTTTATATTTCATCAAGAGCATTTGCTTTTGCAAATCTTTTGGATCTGATGTCGAAAATCCCTGAAGAATTTTCAGATCATCTTTTCCATCGCTGAATGTAGTGTTTCCGAAGAATTCAGGTCTTTTTGAGATTTCTAGGGTTTTTCTTTCTGGGATGATTGATGAAGGATTGGCTATGTTTTGAAGGGTGTGATCGATTGAGTATCAGTGTTTTGAAGGGCTTGATCGATTGAGTATCATTAGGAGGTGAAATTCTTTGAGGAATTTGTGAAGTTTTGAAGCTCTGGGGACGAATTCAATTCTTGAAGTTTCTAGGGTTTTTCTTTGGGAAATAAAATTGATGAACGATCTGCGGTGTTTGGAGGTGGTTGACCGATTGAGTATCTGTTGGAGGTGAAATTGTTAGAGGAATTTGCTAAAGTTTGGAAGCGCTGGGGGCGAATCAGTCTCATAAAAGCCCGGCAGCGGAGGGCTTGGGATTCTGGTTCTTCCTTCGCCCTAACGCGCGTCGGACCCATTACCTTGAATTCCTCCCTCAAATGGATTTTGTAAGCAGGCACGTTTCTTCTGCTTCAGAACATCAGTCGTCCTCTGGAGAGTCTTCTGTGGCTCCTCCTCCCGCTGAAGAACTTGAATATTTGGCTAGGTACATGGTAGTGAAGCACTCATGGCGTGGGAGGTACAAAAGAATTCTCTGCATTTCGAATGTTGCAATTATTACGTTGGATCCATCAACTCTTTTGGTTACCAATTCATATGATGTTGCAAGTGATTATGAGGGTGCAGCTCCGATCTTAGGGCGGGATGAAAATTCTCAGGAATTCACAATCAATTTACGCACCGATGGTCGTGGGAAATTTAAAGCCATGAAGTTCTCATCAAAGTTTAGGGCCAGTATATTGACCGAACTGTATAAAATTAGATGGAGCAAAACTGGTGCTGTTGCAGAATTTCCAGTACTTCACCTTCGTCGGAGGACTTCTGAGTGGGTTCCTTTTGTAAGTTATTCTCTTAGGTTATTGCAGTTATTTATTTATCTCTGCAGCTTGTAGGATTTGCAATAATTTTGTATGCACAAACTGATTTTGTGATGAACACTGCTTGATATTTTGTTAACAATTGGTGTGTCACAGTTAAGATGCTCATGGATTGAAGGGCATAGGGAGAATCCTCCACATAGGGAGAGTTTTGATAAATAGAGTTTTCTCGGTTTAGTTGTCGTCAACTCGTTGTGGTCGTCTTAGTCCTTATCCCCAAAATTGGGTCCGACAACATGAATGCTTGTTCACCATTCAGCTCAATCTTGGGTCAAATCATAAGTGAAAGTAGTTATCTTCATTTGTATTGTTTACTATCTCCATTCATATCATTTTCTCCCTCCCTCTCATTGTTTAGGTCCCTCTACTTGCATAAAAACACTCATTAGTGTTGTTATTGGTCTTCTTTGTAGTTTGTACGTACCCAAATAATCTCAAACATCTTTCTTTTATGTTCTCTCCTATTGCGATTTGCGATTATTTATAAGTTTCTTCAAATTCTTCGATTTAATCTTTCCTAGTCTTACAATCCATACATCTGAAAAACCTCATCGCTATTATGCTCATATGTTTATAAATGAATCCAAATATTTTTTGTGGAGTGTTTTAAGGCATAGTAGTGAAGATAGGTGATCCATTATGAAGGCCTTGATCAAATTTTGGAGACCTAACATGGTCTCCTTTTAGAAACAAAGGGATCTTGAATAATAATATTATTCCTTATTTGTGGGGCATCATTGATATTCATTAGTGTGATCTCTCAATCACGAGTATGACGTGTGGCATTGTGCTCTTATGGGGATCAGAGAGTTCTTGATATTGGCAATATGCTCTTCATATCAATAATACCTTTGTGGGGACTTCCCCAATGATAGGGATGAGGATGATTTTCCTTTTAGTTTTGATGGGGGTTTATGAAGATTTTCTTTATGATCGAAATTAAATGAGAAAAATGAAGAGGTGTTTGATAGAATTGAGGTGAGTCAAAAGGGTTTGTTTGGATGAGATAAGGGGGCATAGATAATAAAGATGAGGTGCTTTATTCAAGGATGAACAAGAAAGAAAAATATTGGGGAAAGATGAATTAATAATTGTGGTCTTGATAGGAATAATATGTTGGTTTTGCTTGTCTCAATTCTCAAGTTAGGTGGCTAGAAGGTTACAAAATACCAAAGCTTCCACCAAAAAAGTAAATGCAATAAAAATAAGTTACAAAATACCAAAGCTTCCACCAAAAAAGTAAATGCAATAAAAATAATTAATGACAATACTCACACATGGGTAAAGGAGTATGTTGTGGAGAATTTAGAAATGGAGCTGGTGCAAGTGGACAACAAAAGTTTTGAGGTGAATGTGCAATGGAGGAAGGTGGTAGAGGCTATTGAAAGGGGTAAGAAAGGTTGTTTGTCGGTTTTTCTTCTTAAAGCAGAGGTTCTGTGGTTGGCTGGAGCCTTGGAGGAGGTTGTGTTATCTTCCCCAGAGAGATCTTTCAAATCTTAGTCGACGGTTGATGGAAGAGTCATTCTGGCGGTAGGAGGTGCGAACAATACATGAAGATTCATGGGAATATTTGTCTATGTTGCTAAAGTCTGTCTCAAGCCTTAGATTATTCCAGAAGACGATGAAGGTTTGGGGTGGAAGGATATTGCAAAGACTTTAAGAAAAGTAGGGGAAACCTTCTTAGATTCCTTCTCTAGCCAAATCATTGGGGCTGCTCTTGTTTCTGATAAAGGAAAGGAGAAGGTGGAGCAACAATCACGGTCTCGTGATAAAGGAAAAGGAAAGTGGGTATCATTTGAGTTTGTTGAAGATGGGACTAAAGAGGGAGACTTGCTAAAAATGAGTACTTGGGGGTCCAAAAGGAAGAACAAGGAACCCAAATCTAAGGGGTGGAGATCGTCCTCTTATTTTGGTTTTTGGAGATGGGCAGTTATGTGAGTCGGTGATGCTGTTGGTAAGTTGTGGGGATTGGTGCAATACCTTGAGCATGGTTTATCCTAAGGTGGTCAAATTGCCCTTATTGAACTGGGGTTTGATGAGGTATTTTGCTCACGGATAATTCTGGCTTGGTGGAGGCTGTTTGTTGCTTGAAAGAGATCTCCTCGAATGGTTATATTATAAGCCTAAAATGCTGGTTTGCAGATATAAATGGCTTACCTCAGAGGTGGAAGACTACTAAGACTTGGGTGGAGATGATCAGTTTACCATTTCATCTTTGGTCAAACCAGGTTTTTAAAGAGATTGGAGACCATCGATCAAAAAAAGAGATTGGAGATCAACTAGGGGGTCTTTTGGAGGTTGAAAAGGTAACAATAAAACTTAAAAGAACTTTTGGGTGCGAGAATTAAAGTCCGCTTTGCACCATTGAAGATTCCTCATACTCTCGCAGTGGTTGCAGAAGGATTTTGTTTGATGTAGGGTTGGAATTGGTCAGAAATTGCTTTGATGATGGAGGGTCCCCATTGTTTTTCATGGAGGATGTCCAACAGTGTATGGGGGCAGAAAATACAACTTTTTTGGCGTATGAAAATCTGAAGGTGAGTTCGAATTAGGGCCTAGTGGTGGGTACTTACCCAAGCACTTGCAGAAAGTTTGGCGTCCAGTTGGGAAAGATGACGCTGGACCTAGCAGATCTGGCTGGCTGTTATCCTCGCACAACAATGTTTTTCAAAAGATCTGGAGCTGACACGTCGAAGGGATCTAGCTGTTTTTCTTGAAGTTGATGAGACTATGGTACATAAGGGGATTGAGCTGGCTTTGACGAACTCTTTGGATCTTGTGAGAGATGACGTGACGGACTTGGACGAGACACACATTTCTGAGACCTTAAGTTCTTACTCGGTAAATGAAACGAGGGAGTGGGTGGACTTTGATATAGAGCTGGGCCCAATTTTCGTGTGAGGTAAGCTGGACATTTTTGAGGGACTCGGAGCTCAGGCTTTGTGTGAGCCTATTCAAGAGCCCAATCCATTACCTTGAATGGGTTTCAAAACAGATTTAGTTCAGCCTATTTCTGTTTTTGTTTCTGGGGTGGACTTTCCTTCAGGCTAGTTTGATGGGCCTTTTCAAGAGCCCGAGGTTCATTTCGGTCTAGTTTCTTTGAAGCCCATGCGCCTATCAAAAGTGGTTCTCTTCCACCTCTTGAATCAGAACAAAGAAATTTCAGAGGTTTTTAAAGGTTCAACAAAAGTGAGGAATTTTGGTGCTCCTCCCTCTTAGACCTTGCGAGGGCTCTAGCGTTGAATCTTTTCTGCCAAAGATCTATCTAAGTCAGCTATGGTTGTCACAAATGGGTTTTCTAGAGCTTCCCTTTCTTGTCTTCTCTCTAGAAGGTCAGTGGGTGCAATCAGGTAGGGTGGTTTTTTCTTGTTCTCCCAGAAGTTGTTTGCTGTACAAAGGCACACAAGATGAAGAATCAAGGACCGTGAAGGAAAAGGTCTTAGAAACTGACTTGGTTTTTTGGACTCATTTTGCTTTGGAAGAGTCGAGGAGCGTTTAGCTGTAGATGTTCTCCAACCAATTACGGCTCATACTTTGTGCAAGAAAGAGAATTCTTTGGACTTTTCTGAGAATTGCGTTCTTGAAAACTTTCCAATGATCAATCGTGCTGTTCAAGAGCATGCGACATTTGACGAATTGTTCTTTCACCAACATGTGGTCAGTGTGACTCACAATGGGAATGTCCTGCATGTCAGAAGGAGATGAGATTATGGTCATATTGAGTATTTCTATGAAGAACTACAAGGAAATTAGTGGTTGTATGAATAAGGTAATTGCTTGTTGGAAGAGTAAGGTCAGTATGATGCCAGAAGGTAGGAAGTTGTTGGAACCGACTCTCCTATGTGTTGATAGTTTAGTTTGTGCTGCAAACTCATTGCTAGAAGTTGGAGAGGTGAGTACAAAGGCTGAATCTAGTAAATCAAACAAATATAAGACGAGATGGGCAGGAAAAGTTCAAGAATTTCAAAGGGATGTTGAAGAATTTCCTTTGAAATCAACCTACTCAAGAAGGGCTTGGAAAAGATTGTTACTTAACGATGAATGTTAAAATTATCTCTTGGAATGTTCGTTTGTTAAATGAGAGTTCGAAAAGGGCGACAGTAAAGGCTTTTTTGCGAATTGAAACTACTCATAGGGTTGTTTGCAGGAATCCAAGTTAGATCAGGTGGATGATTATATCATTAGTGATTTGTGGATTATCTGTGCCAGAGATTGTATTTTTCTCCCTTCTGTAGGTTTTGTTGGGGGCATCATTTTCATGTAGAACCAGAGTTTGTATCAGTGGAGGAAGAATTGATTGGTGCATTCTCGGTTTGGGTTTTCTGTAAACTCATGGGTGAAGATTTTCAGTGGGTTTTCTTCGGGGTGTATGGTCCATCTCATTATGGTGATTGGCGTCATTTCTAGGAAGGGTTGGATGGCATTGGAGTGCGTTGGAGTTTGCCTTGGTGTATTGGTGGGGATTTTAACGTCATTCGATTGTTGTTTGAGAAATTGGGGGGCTTAAGGTTGACGGTTCGAATGAGGAAGTTTGGTGACTTTGTGAATGGAAATAATCTTTCAGACATTCCTCTTTGTGAGGGGAAGTTCACGTGGTCAAATCGGCTAGAGGTTCCTATTCTAAATAGATTGGATTGTTTTTTTGATTTCTTCGAATTGGGAGGAGAGATTCGGTCATATTGTCCAAGAATTGGTTCTGAATCCAATTTCAGACCACTGCCCAATCTGTTTGAAGGTAGGAGATATTAGAAGATGCTCGATTCCCTTTCACTTTGAGAACATGTGGCTGCTTTATCCTAATTTCAAAGAGTTGATTCAGTCTTGATGGCAGAAGTTCCCTTTTGAAGGAAGATCGAGAGTGGTGTTTAGATGCAAATTGAAAGCTCTCAAAGAAAAATTGAAAAAGTAGAATAAAGAATGCTTTGTGTCAGTAGATGCAAAGCTTAAAGAGCTAATGGGCTAGATAGACCTTCTTTGATAGGAGTGAGGAGTTGGGGGAGTTGGATTGAGAGGGAAGGATGAGAAGAGTAGAAATCTAAGATCGCAATTTTAGAAAGTGGCAACTCTAAATGAAGTCTCTTGGAAAAAAAATCAAGGGTTAGGTGGCTTAAGGAGGGTGATAATAACACAATTTTTTCATCACATGGCCAATTTCCATAGAAAGGTCAACATATCTCAAGGTTGAAGGTGCAAGGAACTTGGAGAGTAGGGGATGAGGAGGTGGCCTTGGGTGTTGTCGACTTTACAGTGATTTGTATGCTAAAAAAATCCATTCATGGCCCATGTTGGATAATATTCGGTTTGATAGCATCGCTGAGTACCAAAAGCACTGGTTAGAGATGCCTTTTGATGAAGAAGAGGTTCGCTTGGTTGTTACTTGTTAATGACAGATGACAAAGCACCCAGTCCAGATGGTTTCTCCTTGGGTTTCTGCAAGTTTAGTTAGGAAATTTTAAAGTCAGATTTGATGTCGATTATGCACGAGTTTTATTATGAAGGTTTCTTGGATCATGGATTGAATTGCACTTTTGTTGTTCTAATTCCAAAGATTGAAGGGGTGGAAGACATTACAGACTTGAGACCTATAAGCCTTGTTGGCTTGGTTTATAAGATTTTTTTTTGAAGGTGTTGGCCACTAAATCGAAGAGTGTGATGCTGTTTGTGATTGGGCGTTTCCAAGGAGCTTTCGTCACGGGTTGCCAAATTCTCGATTGCGTGCTTATTGCCAACAAGTGCATTGATTCAAGAAAAAAGTTGAAGCAGCTGGAACTTGTGTGCAAAGGCGACTTGGAGAAAGCTGATGACCTTGTTTGTTGGTCTTTCTCGGAGTACCTTTTAGATAAAATGAGCTTTGGGGCTAGATAGAGTTTTTGGACTATAAAGTGTGTTGTCCATTCCAACTTTCTCCATTTTGGTGAACATAGCTCTCAAAGGTTTTTTTTTAGGAGTTCAATGGGTTTGAGACAAGGAGGTTTGCTTTTCGCCCTATCTATTTTTATTGGTTATGAAAGCTTTAAGTTGAATGCTCTCAAAAGTGGTGATGAAAGGTAATTTGTTAGGTTATAAGGTGGGTGGGCAGTTAGAATCAACTTGTTTCCCATCTCAATTTTGTAGATGATACATTGGTTTTTCTTGATTATTCCGCATTACAATGGTGCTTTCTTAGTAGTATGCTTAGTTGCTTCGAGGCAGTGTCAGGCATTCCAATTAACTTGAATAAGACAAAGGTGTTTGGGATCTGTAGCAATTAAGGGATGGAGGTCATGGCAACTTCGGTTGGCTTTATGGTGGGAGCTTTGCCTTCTATCTACTTAGGACTTCCTTTTGGGGTAGGCTATAGAAGTAAAGGTATTTGGGACCTAGTCATCGAAAGAATGGGAAAAAGATTAAGTACTTGGAAGGCGAGACACCTTTCAAAAGGGGGTAAGATAACTTTGATTAAAAGTATCTTTGCTAATATCCCAAATTATTACCTATCTTTGCTTTCCTTCCACAGAGCATGGAATTGGAAATGGATAAAATCTGTAGAGATTTCTTTTGGCATGATAAAGATGATAGGAGAAAGTATCACATGGTGAGTTGGAAAAAGTTGTGTTTGCCAAATAAGCAAGGTGGTTTGGGTTTTAGAAGTTTCACTGCTATGAACTCAGGCTTGCTAGCTAAATGGTGTTGGAGATTTGGGGAGGAGGAGGACAGTTTATGGAGGACAATGATTTCTCAAAAGACAGAGAATCATGGTTGGGAGAGTAGGGGAGCAAAATGGGACTATGGTTGTGGAATCTGGAAAGGCATTTTAAAAAGACTTCCCATTTTCTGCAAAAATGTGAAGTTTGAAGTGGGCAAAGGGAACAAAATCAGATTTTGGGAGGACAGGTAGTGTGGGGATTCTACTTTCATGGAGACTTTCCCAGATTTATATGCTTTGTCGACAACGAAAGGTAAGCCAATCGAGTCTTTTTTGGTGGGTGAAACAAGGGTAAGAGATTGGGAGTTTGGTTTTGGAAGAACTTTCAATGATTGTGAACTACATATTGTGGCAAACTTGCTAGAGGCAATCATGGACATTACGGTTGAGACAAAGTGCGAGGATCGTTATGTTTGGATCGGCACAAAAGACAACATTTTCTCTGTGCGTACAATGTTTGAGGCTGGTTTGGTGGTGCAGCTTGTCCCTTTTCCTACGTTGTACATTTGGGGTGTTAAAGTTCTTTCCAAAGTTTCTGTGTTCATCTGGTTAGCGTCGTTGGGGAGACTAACTACTATGGATCAATTGATTATGAGAGGTTTTCAAAGTCCAAATTGTTGTTTGCTTTGCATGAGAGATGGGGAGATGGTTGATCATGTTCCATTGAATTGTGCTTTAACTCGCAAAGTTTGGGGTCACTTTCTTTGCCTCTTTGGATTGGTTGGATGTGTTCCAGGTTCAATCAAGGAGTTGTTTCACTTTTGGTTGGGTTGGAATTTTGCTTTTCAGGCATCCAAACGAATCTTGTGGAGCCTACTTCCTTTTGCTGTTTGTTGGGGCTTGTGGAAGGAAAGGAATTGACATATCTTTGAGGGGAAGGAACTTCATCTACATTATCTTATTTGATCAATCTTAGGTCTTTTGGTTTTTTTTAGGGAAAACCTTTAAGGAATTCAAGGGGACTTTCTTTGGGGATTTTGTTGTGCGCTGGGATGTTATTTGTCATTTGGATGCGAGTTAATCGCCTTTTTTTTTTCTCGTTTTGTTAAGTTTGTATTTTGGGGTCATCTTGATCCCCATTTTCTTTCTCTTTAATAAAATTTGAACTTATCAAAAATGATGTCGTGGAAGAGAGGGAAGATATTTAGGAAGTAGGCCATAGATTATTAATTTTGCTTTCCAATGTTGCTCTGAACATGAAGGAGTCCTTGTATTTCTGGTCTTCCATATTCCTGGAGTTGATGGATGTTTGCTTTAAGGGTTTTTTGTTTTATTTTATGGATGGAGAATTTGTTAACAATGCAGAATGAAAGCAACCAATACAATAATATTCAAGGAGCTTGTTTTGACTATAAGGAAAAAAAAAAACAGCAAAAGGACAAAGATACAAAACTACCTCCCCTTATTTGAATTAGCGCCCAACAGAACACTAAGCCCTTAAAATTCAAACCCCTACAACACTGTAAGATTAAAATCTACCAAAATAGAAGATTTTTATGGACATGAAAATGGTATTCAACTCAGTGCTTTCTTTACTAAGACCCTCATGTTTCTTTCCTTTAGATGCCTCAGCAATAGATAAATGGGAGATGTTTCCAAAGCAACATCTTCATGTTGAGAATGCCAATAGAACCCGACATGGCCCAACATATCCTGATTTAGTCAAAGAACGTTTCCGTGTTTGCTTAGGTAGATCACAATACAAGAAAATGTGATTCATTGATTCACCACTAGTTTGACTCTCAAGTGATAATCAACAATAATTGACTTGCGGGTACTTAGATTATCCACTATAAGTATTTTCAGAAGCGTGGTTCAAAAGAAGATAATAACTTTGGATGGGACGTGAAAACTTGCAGAAGATGTAGGGAAAAATGAAAAAGGAGATGAGTAAAAATGATCTCATTGAGAAAATTTTGTTACAATTACAACTTACAACCAATCAACCATAACATCACTTATCTTCGTTCAAAGGAAATATTAGGGAACCATCTATGCATAATTACTTATCTTTGTTCAAAGAGAATATGAGGGATCTTTCTATGCAAATAAGTATGCTTGAAATCAAGTTGATCTCCGAATCATTCAATTTCCTTCTGAAATGAAAGTTCTAAGAGAAATCGCCTCTCCTTCCCCATTAAGATAGACAACTCCTCAATTTAATGTTCTGTAGCGCATATGCATGAGAGAGAGAGAGAGAAGCATCAAAAGAATTATTTTCAGAAGAGGCTCCCCAACACCACCAATCCTCCCAAACTTTACCCTACCCCATTACCAACTACTGCTGTCAGTGGATCGGATCAGACCTAAAATCCGATCCGTTCCAATAAATTGTGGTCTGGATCGATGTTTTGGATTCCAATAAGGTTTTGATCCAATGTCTTATTGGATTGAATCTGGATCAACCATGTTCCAATCTGAGAAGGACCCGATCCAATGATATGTTAGAAAGCATATAAATTATATTATATATTTATTAAGATGTATGTTGTTTATTTAAATTTTGTATATAAAATCGGGTTTGACCTGATCTGATTATTAATGGATCAGATCTGGATCTTAATATTGAGTTCCAATAAAAATCTGATCCGATATTTCTTGGATCTGTCCTGGATCTGATCCTTATTGGATCGGTACCAAATCAACCATGATCTGATCTGGACCTGATCCATTGATAGCCTTATTACCAACCTTGCAATGGATATTTATGGTCATAGTATTAAATTTCAAAATAATTCCACGAAATATTTTCATTTCCTTAAGGGTTGACACAACATTTAACCAACAATTTCTTTTTTTTTTTTTTGCATATATTTTCGTAGAAATCACTATCATTTAAGAAATATTTTGGTGAACAATAAATTTTGAATGCAATAATCAAATTTCAAATAAAAAAATTGCAACCTTTTTGAGGAAATATTTTTTTTTTGATAAGTAGAATTTACTAGAAAAGAAGGTGAGGAGACTATCAAGATGACCGGCCCAATATAGGGATAGAAGAAAAAACAACATGAAGAAAAGACATCCCCTAACCCAATACGTGATCAAAAGATTATAAACTCAATCCCATCTTCCCACATAGTCATCAAAAAAATTTCCCCTAAACTCCTTAAACATTTTACGGCAAAAGAACAACAGACTTCAGATGTCTCCACCCAAATCTTGAGTAGACTTTTTGGTGCCATCAAAGATCCTCCTTTCTCTTTCTTTCCACAAACCCCAACAATAGCAAATGGTGTTGAACTCCATAGAATTCTCTTTAACGTTGAAGGCTTGAATAGATCTTGGGAAGCACCCTAACACATCGAATTGATTTAAAAGATGTTCATATCAAGTGAGCCACAACACAATGCACTAGAATATGGTCTGTCGTTTCTTTACTCTCTTTATAGAGAACATAGATGCTTGGTTGATATGGCGGATTTCAAGAGAGTTCAATTTTTTAGGATGAAGTTGGTGGGTCAAGCTAAAGTGTGGTGGCGAAATTTTGAGAAGTAGCGTTAGAATATGGGAAGTTCTCCTATCACTAATTGGGAAGAGATGAAGGCCTATCTCAAAGAGAAATATTTATCTCTTGATTTTCAAGATGATCTTTATGAGGAAATGATCTCACTCCGCCAGGACAACTTATCTGTAGTGAGTGGAGTATGTGTGGTGCTTTGATGAGTTAGCCATTCATTGCAAGACTACTGAAGATGAAATTAAGCAACTTGTTCATTTTAAAAATGGGTGGATGACTGAAATCATCAGAGATATGGCTACTTTAAGGATTTATGATTTGGAAGCAAATGGCACTGTGGGTGGAGAATAACCTAAGACAACCTATGATGAGGTGATTTGGAAACAAAATTGGAATATCATTAACCGGTAAAACTTTTGATGCAAAGGGCACTGTGGGTTGAGAATAACCTAAGACAACCTATGATGAGATAATTTGGAAACAAAATTGGAATATCATTAACCTGTAAAACTTTTGATGTGAGAAAAACATCTGTTGAGTTTAGTCCCACATCAGATGCTCATTGTTTTGTTTCCCTCCTTATAAGCTCCTAGGCCTCTCTACTCATTGCCAATTGGTTTTGAGTTGGGTCTCCAAATTTATCATGGTATCAGAGCGGGTCTTTCTCTCCTCCACGTCACCCAGTTTATATCTCCACATGCTTTGGCCCAATACGGCCCACACGTGTGGGGGCGTGTTGAGTTTAGTCCCACATCGAACACTCATTACCTTGTCTCTTTCCTTATAAGCTCTTGGGCTTCTACACTTATTGTCTATTGATTTTTAGTTGGACCCCCAAATTTATCATCGTATCAGAGCGGGCCTTTCTCTCCTCCACATCACCTAGTTCATATCTTCGCGTGTTTTGGCCCAATCAGGCCTACACGTGCAGGGGCATGTTGAGTTTAGTCCCATATCAGACACTCATTGACTTGTTTCTTTCCTTATAATCTCTTGGGCCTCTCCACTAATTGCCAATTGGCTTTGAGTTGGACCCCCAAATTTATCATGTTATTAGAGCAGGCTTTTCGCTCCTCTATGTCTCACCCAATTCATATCTCCACGTGCTTTGGCCTAGTTTGGCCCACATGTACGGGGGCGTGTTGAGTTTAGTCCTACATCGGATACTCATTGCCTTGTCTTTCTCCTTATAAGCTCCTGGGCCTCTACACTCATTGCCAATTTGTTTTGAGTTGTCTCCCCAAATTTATCAACATCTAGGCCAGATTGCTTAATGCTAACACATCCAAGTTTGGTGGGTCTCAACCTTATCCAAAGGCCAATGTGAAAGGAAGGGGTGTAGCTACAAATTCTAACAAGAAGGGAAACATGAAGCTGGTTGCTTTATATGTGGAGATAAAGGTAATTATGCATTCTAATGTCCTCCAAGAATCTATACATGGGACTTGAGGATGAGAAAGAAGAATCAATCACAGATGCAACTGGACCAGCCATTTTGGCAGCTCACTATACTGAGTCAGAAGAAGATAAAGAGGGGGGTTACTCCTATGTTTGTGTTGTTCAACACATCCTTGCAACCCCTAAAGACGAGGTAAAGGTATATTGGCTTTGTACGACTATTTTTAACACTCTAGTTGAAAGAGGTGAAAAGTATTGCAGACTTATTATTGATGGACGTCGGAGGGAGCAATATGAATGTGATTTCACAATCAAAAGTTGAAGACCAAGTCACAGTCAAACTCACCCTTAGCCTTACATGATTGCATGGGTAGATAAGTTGATATTGGTATCTCAAAGAGCACTACTTTTGCCTTTTGAGGTTCTTTCTTTGTTCCTATGGGCTATTCTTCCCTTTTTTGTCTATTGTGGGCTTTGGAACGAGAGAAATATAAGGGTGTTCCAGGGAAAGGAAAAGACTTTCCAAGAGGTCGATCTGGACATTTTGGGGCAAATGATTTTTTTGAAGTAAGCAATAAGGAGTTTGATGGAATCTTCTTTGAGGATTTTGTTTTTAAGTGGGATGTTCTTTGCCTTATTTAGCTTGCCTTTGGGCTAGCCATTTGTTTTTTGTTTTTTTTACGCTTATGTTAGCTGAAGAACTTAAAAGTTAAAAGTCATAGCAAGAATCCTCAGAAGCCAACTGAATTGAAAAAGAAAGCTTCTCCATTTGCTTACTAAAAAGCAATTTGAGGACGAAAGCAAGGAATCTGAAGTTGTATATGCTGTAGTATATAAAGAAGTGAAAGAACCACATGTTCCTCCACTTCTAGATATGACTCCATAAGTCATTTAATTTCCTGGTCGACTTCTCTTAGAGGAGTTACCAAATGAGTTGCGACCAATGTGTGATAGTTCAACATGTTATTGATCTTATTCCGGGTTTCTAGTTGTCGAATTTACCGGCTTATCCCATGAACCCAATAGAGCATGTTGAGTTGAAGCGTTAGGTAGATGAACTACTTAAAAAAGAATTCATTAGGGAAATTATGAGTCCTTGTGTAGTGCCTGCTCTAATCACCTCGAAGGAGGATGGAAGCTGGAGAATGTGTGTTGACAATAGGGCCATCAATAAGATTATAATGAAGTATCTTTTCCTAATTTCAAGATTGGATGACATGCTTGATATGACGGTAGGTTCTTCTATTAGGTCCATGCTTGATTAGGAGACACAAGATGAATGATGTTATATATGAGTGATTTGTCATGCCTTTTGGCCTTACAAATGCCCCTATTACCTTCATGCGAGTGAAGACTTTGGTAGTTTGATCTTTAATTGTGCAATTCCTCCTTGTTTATTTTGATGATATACTTTATTTTTTCTTTGATAAGTATACGATTTTATCAAAAAGCAAAAGGTTGTGGCTGAGATGGCCCAATACAAGCGAAAGAAAGAAAACAAAGAAAACTAAAAACAAAAAATTAAACACAAGGACTATGGAGTCTTTTCCTCTCCCTGCACCGCCCTTCTATTTTTCTCATTCCAAAGCCCCTAACATACAACAAAGGGGAGAATAGCCCACAAGTATCTTTTCCTTTTGGAGAAAATATTGCGAGTCCATTTGATGAACAATGGTAGGACCTCAAAGGGAAAAATTCAGTCCAGGTGGAAGAGAGAAAGGAAATGAAATCAAATGCAAGTTGAGAACGGAGAATATGATTCCCCAACCCTTTTAAAGAGGTAACGATATTTTGGAGTTATAAAGCCCCGCTTAAACAAATGTCACAGAGTGACTACCCTCCTGAGGGAGGCTTTCCAACTGTAGAAGTATATTTTGATGGTATACTTAACTCCAAGGGGTTGGCCTCCTAGCAAACCAAGCCTTGATAAGCTCCTCAGGAAGGGTAGGTCAAGTGTTTGAAACCCCACGAAGCTATGCATTCCTTGGGGCCACCCTCCAGGGTCCGGTTGACCCTTAAACTCAACCAGTTGCACGTAGGACTTTCCGAGGGGGCGGTGCATGTGACTATGGGATTAGTCTCACCCAAAAGAAGGGGGGGGGGGGGGGGGGATACCCATGATACTAAAAAAAATAGCCACTTTTCGATGAATACGTCACCTATGCTCCATAGCATCAAACTGCAGTGAAGTATGGGTTTTTTATGCTTTATTGAGATAGGTTTGGCACTAGTACATGCTTGAAGATGGGAAGCTGGAACGATGTACTGTCTGGGATGCTTTGTAAGTTCAACATTTGTCGGTTAATGTAATGGATTATACACTTCTATATGCTCCATTATGACTTTTTGAGGTCTTTACCAAACTGGTTTATGGTCTTGTGGGTTGCTTTCTTTCCTTTCTTGGATACATTTGAATGTTGGGTCCTGTTAATATTCAGGAATACTATTGTTATTTGCAGAGGATTAGTGGTCAGTATTGAGTCTGTTCTAGTTGGTAGCTTTAAGCATCCTGAGATATAAGTTGAGAGAAGGTGCATTAAATTTCAATTTCAAGTGTTATCTTTGGAAATTTTAGTGGATGCACTTGGTAATATTGAGATAATATTAATCTTGATAATAACATTGGTTTATTGTAAATTGCTGGATTGAATATTGGAAATTGATTTATACAGGTATTTGATCAAGAAGTGATTGTAACCTCCAACTTTTAGGGGAGGTGCTGCCAATTTTCTTTGAAATTTTTAGTATAGTTTGGGTTTAAATAGACGTTATATTAATATGCGTAGTTCAAATCTCATAAATAACATAGTTTGAAGGCATAGTATAACATTAGAGGACTAAAAACAGTAAAAGGTTGAATATAAGGGTATTCTGGTCTTTTTTTCAGAAGTCGGGATAGTTCCCAAGCACCATTCTAGCATAAAAGTACTTCATAGAGTTTGGTTCCCAAACACATATCCCGCCCCCGAGTACCTTCTCCAGCTCCTTCAAAAAGTACTTCAGCTCTAGCTCTTTGGCGGAGTACTTTTGGCTTTGCTATCCACACAGGCCCTAACATTCCCAAACCTCCTCCAATCTCAAATAATGTAAACATGAGCTGAATTATGACACTATTATAAGGGAAAACCGATTCAACGACTCCAATAAAGTTTATGTTAAAAACACATGCACTTTTATTATAAACTAAATGTTTTGTTATAGGAAATTTTAGTTTACATCTTGCCACTTGAGTCTGATATGTTTACTTCAATTGTTGAACTAAATGATTTCGTTTTAGAATTCATGTACATATTTTTTGTACAGAAATTGAAGGTAACTGCTGTTGGAGTTGAACTTCTCGAAGCACAATCTGGAGACCTTCGCTGGTGTTTAGATTTTAGAGACATGAATTCACCTTCCATTGTTTTGCTTTCTGATGGGTATGGAAAGAAAGGTATTGAACATGGAGGTTTTGTTCTTTGCCCCCTATATGGAAGAAAGTCTAAAGCATTTCAAGCTGCTTCAGGGACCACAAACACTGCTATTATATCAAATTTGGTATGATCAGAAGGAAGTGTATTTAATTTTTCCAAATGCAGTCTGTTTCAGTCATCTTATATCCGTAGTGTTCTGCACAGACCAAGACTGCGAAATCTATGGTCGGGTTGTCATTATTCGTGGACAGTTCTCAATCGCTCACTGCTGCCGACTATACTAAGCTAAGGGGTATGTCATTAAGTGTTTTTCTTTCTTTCTTTCTTTTTTTTTAGGTTAGTAAAATTTTATTGAAGCATGAAAGCAGAGAACACATAGGAGGTCAAAATGACCTTCCTAAAGAGAAGAAATACAAAACAGACGAAGTCCTGACCAAATCACAAATGACTATCGGAACTAGTACGATACACATGCTCCCATCTAAGTGAGACATCCTCGAAGAGTAGATCCTTAATATAATATTGCTGGTAGGTTATTTATGTGTACAAACTTTTTCCAGCGCAGTAAAACCTTTTTTTTTTCATGTTCATGACTAGTGGTGTTCAGTGTTACATAGTTGCAACAATTAGTTTTTCAGAACCCTGGTCTGGATTCTTAGTTCTTGGTTCAGCATTTTGGCATTGTTGGTCAAAGTTGAATGCTCCACAGATTCTGGTGTCAATACTTCCAGCTTTCTTTAGTTTCTTTTTTTCCTTGCATGATATTAGTTTGTAGTTATCACTTATCATAGGTTATGAGATCTACAATTATCCATTTGGAATTTTTTATGTTGCAAATATACAAGTTCGTTCTTCTTTTATTGGTATGCTATGAAAGCATTATGCATATGTATTTCCTTGTCTGTAGATGTATGATAGATATTGCAAGATACCCATCATATAATCCATGATCCTTAATATTTGGGGTTGTTTTTCGAAGATCTTGTGTTTAGGTGGGAGCTAGCGATCCGTGAGGATAGCTAGCAATTTATTTTTTCCTTTCTTCCTCTTTTTCTTTTGAGGCCTTTTGCCATGTTTGTTGGTATATGATACGCATTGTTTTTTTTTTTTTTTTTTATCGGTAAAAGAAAATATCATTAAAAGTGCTCGAGATGACCAACATAGTAGTACAAGAAACCCACTGGGTCAATCTACAAACCCAGTCCCACCTCCCAATGACGCCTTGAAAGAAGACTCCTTTGAACTCCTCAAACACTTTACACTGGAAAAACATGAAACTTTTAATTGACACAATAATAACCTCCATCGACGCTACCTTCCCACCACACTCAACAAATCGCGACAGGAGTAATGGACCACAGAATCCATTTCACCTCCGGAAAGGAGTAGCCCAGCTGCAGCCAAGATTTGGAGAGTGCTTTTACAGAAACAAGGCCAAAAATAGCCCAAAAGTGCATCCAAACTTCCTGAGCCAACGAACAGTGCAGTGCTGCAAGAGATGGGTAACTGATTCCCCATCCATCTTGCACATTACACAAAAGTTCGGAATATAGAGACCCCTATGAATAAGGCTATCCAGGGTGAGAATGCTGTCCCAAACGCCTGTCTGTCTAAATGAAAAAAAAAAAAAAAAAACTTTCAATAGAACTTTGGGCTCCCAAATAGCAGTAACTGGGAAAGATGACCTTTCCTCCTTCAAAGATCTAGAAAAGGATTTAACCAAAATCGCCCATGTTTAGACACCCTCCAAATCCACCTTTCCCTGATGTCTACAGAAATGGAAGCATCTGCTAACTGAGCGGTCAGAGATACTAACGCCTCCACCTCCCAGTCATTAAACCCTATCGTGAACCCAGAGTCCCAACCACCCATCCCATTAGTGCCCCCCCACAAGCTGGAAATAGCTGTTTTTTTCCCTCAAGAAATGGTAAAAAATGATAGATATTGGTTGTTTGGTGGATCCTACTGAGTTCTATGTTGTAACTTTTCTGAAGTTTGTACATCCCAGCTTTCTCTTCCAGAGGGAGGATACTTTTTAGAATGTTACCATTTGAGCACAACAAGAGGTGGTTTGAATGGAAAAAAACGAGGAGATGCATGCTATTGTTTTGGTCTCACTTCATAATCTTGTTTAGTGTCTCAAGTTGCTTCCCTGCCTCTATTCTCTCCTTGTTTCAGACTTGGACATACCTTGGGTTTTCTTTCTTGGCATCCAAAATAATTCTGTGGAATATCATTCCCTTTTGTTATCTATTGGGGATCTGGAAAGAGAGGATATGTTGTGTTTTTGAAGGGAAGGAAAGACTATTCAAGATTTAGTCATTTTTTATTTTTTGATAAGTGTTCAAGATTTAGTCATTTCAATCTTGGGTTCCTTTTTCTTATGGTTCAAAGTGTATATGGAATTTAGAGGGGTTTTCTTTGTGGATTTCATTGTAAGATGGAACTAGGTTTGTAAGCTTTATTCTGAGTTGGTTGTTTTGTTCGTGTCTTCTTGTATTGGTTGGTCATTTCAACTAGCCTTTCCTTTTATTTATTAAATGTGTACTAATAAAAAAAGCATGTTTCTTTGGTAGAAGCTCTCTAGAGAATATAGTGCTGTTCTTTAAAGATTTTGTTTTTAGGTGGGAACTTATTGTAAAGTGAGATGGGTACCTACTTTCTCGTGTGTAGCCTGTAGTAGTCTGGTAGCTTTCTGGTTTTATTTTATTTTACATTATTGCTAGTGGCTGAGTCAAGGTAGGTCTCCTCAACCTTCTGTGCTTAATTGTGTGTTTTTTTTCCTTATTAAAACCATTATTAGCCTGTCATACTATTTCGACTTTGGGGTGAATGGTTGATACACAGTGAGTTTATCTTAGCTTTATATTGTTTTTTCTTGTTTGATCTTGGTTTTTTTTTGTTTTTGTTTTGATAACCAAAAATTTATTGTGGAGGACAAGAAGTCCTCAAAACAAACAAAAACTGGGAAACAAAGAAGCAAAAACAAGTGAAGAAGGAAAAAAAATAAAAAAATGAAACAACAACCCCAACTGAAGTGGAATCACCCTGTACTGACAAGCTTCCATCTAAACAGAAAACCCTCAAAATGGTACCCCCTAAACTCATGAAACTCTTTACACCAATAAAACATTTACAAAGGATGATCTCCTGCAAAGAGTTAGCCTTCCCTTAGAAAATTCGCCCCTTCCTTTCTTTCCACAAACCCCAACAATAGCTGGGGGAATAAAGTTCCAAAGAATCCTCTCTACTAACAAAGTCAGTGGACTTCCAACAATCAAGTAAACTCAGAATCGAACAAGAGGTACACTAAGAAAGATTGAACAAAGAAAGAAAAAAGCACAAAAAATGATGAGCCACCCCACAATGAAGGAGAAGATGGTTCATTGACTCACCATTAACTTTATAGATAAAACAAAACTCTGCAATAACCAAACTCCTTGTTCTAAGATGATCAATAGTGAGAAGCTTATCCAATGTTGCCAGCCATAAGAAAAATGTGACTTTAGAAGGGAGGACCGAAGACCCAATCGAAGTATAGGGAAAAGGGTACTCCTCACCGGTGTCAAGCAATGAGTAGAAGGATTTTGCACTGGAGAGCCCATTAGAATTATCCACCCAAGTCAAGTTATCCTTCGCCTGAATAGACGAGTCAATTGAAGTTAAAAGGCTGAGAAGGGATGTCACCGTTGGAATCTCTCAATCATTAAAGTTTTTTGGTCATGTAGTGCTGTCTCAGGCAATATGTTTATTTTTTTAAACTTTATTTTTTTATAAGAAAGTGAGCTAGTGTTTAGTAATTAGTTGATGAAGACGGGTTTTGAAGCCAGGTTTTGTATCAACGCTCATGCTTTATCCAACTTAATAAGTTGGCATCTTCCAAAGTAAATAAAGTAAGATGTACCTAGACAAGAGATGGCCAAAATGTTTGAGGGACAAGCTTAAAAGGGCCGGTTATGCATCAATGCTTTGTGAGGCAACTCTTGTCTTGTTTTTTATCTGTTGAAGGCCTTTACTTCTTGTTCCCCTACTATATTTTCTATTTATTTTCCTCCAATTCTATAATATATATGCTTAATGCAGTATTGTCCATCAATTGATTAAATCAATAAAGTAAAGGGCTAGGATCCCTTGACTCCTAAGAATGACTCATGAAAAAAACACATGATCCCAACTCTTAAATTCAAAATCCAATGGTTGAGATTTATTCTCGGAATAAGTATCTCTTAGGTTTGTGTTATCAAAATACTCATAAATCTCAACCATTGAATTTTGTGTTTTAAGGGTTGAGATCGTGTCCTTTTTTTCATGAGTCATTCTTAAAGTGTTAATGGATCCCAATCCTAAAGTAAATAAGTAATGTCTTTAGTAAACACAACAATGTCGAATAGTTGACATATTTGAGAGTTGCTGATTTCAATTTGGAAATCTTTATCCTTCTGTACAAGCAAATGAAAGCTTTGTGCTCTGGCATTATTATTCCCACCCATATATATGTCCCTCGAAAAAAGGAAAAGAAAGATAAGCTTATGAGGTTAGTTTATTATAAAACTTTCTTTGTTCCCGATTTGGAGATATTGCCCTATGCCCCTTCCATTATTTACCAAAAATCAACTTCCATCCCTTCACTGATCTATTACAAAATGCAGCCAAGGAGGCAGTTGGAGCAGAAGAAACCCCTTGTGGAGGATGGTCTGTGACAAGGTTGCGATCTGCTGCTCATGGAACAGTTAATGTATTAGGGTTGAGTTTGGGAATTGGGCCTAAAGGAGGACTCGGGGAGCAAGGGGATGCTGTATCTCGTCAACTCATTCTTACAAAGGCTTCACTTGTTGAAAGACGCCCAGAGAACTATGAGGTGTAAAGTTGTCTCCACATTCATATGTTCTAAAATGCTTCACAGCAATGGGATTTTCTTTATTACTTTGATCTTTATCTTATTGTGCTATTTTATTAGGTTCTGACGAACACTAATTTGTGCTTTTGACGAAATCTTTTTTTTTTTCCAAATCTTGCAAAATCTATTTCAGGCTTGCTTATTTTTCTTGTAGAACTTTGGAAGTTCTTGTTCTGTTGAATCATAATTCTTTCACTGACTGGTGGGTCTGATTATTAATTCTTGATCCCACAAACCCTGGGCTGTTTATGATCAAACTATTAATTGGGTAGGAAAACTGGTTAAGCAATGACCCAGATCTGGATCTACCAGTTTACATCCTCAAGCAGAATACAGTAAGATTAGCCAGTATTGTGAAAAAAATGAAATAAAATTAATTCTTTCATATTGTTTAAACTACTTTTTAAGATTTATGACCCATATTAATGCATTTGGTTGGGCAATTTGATGATTTACTCTATAATGCCACATAATTTACCATCTTGGCCAACAATATGAAGAAACTCAGGTGCTGTCATTTGCACCTCCTTTGTCTTGGTCTCTTGTTACGATATCTTGATATTCTTGCAGTTCTTCCCAGATTTTCTTGGCTTTAATCATGTCAATTCAAGGGGTTATTTATGTAGTCTAATATGTAGATATTGGGGCACCTTTCAAAAAAAAATAAATGTAGATATTGGGGTTCTGTCAAGTATTCCAGTTGAGTATCTCTGTTGGATGTGTGCAGGTGGTCATTGTTCGTCCTTTATCCACAGTAAGCTCTCTTGTTCGATTTACTGAGGAGCCACAGATGTTTGCAATTGAATTCAATGATGGTTGCCCCATTCACGTAAGCATTTCTACATCATTCTTTTCTTTCCTTTTCCCTTCATATTTGAAAAAAAGTAGGCCAGGTGGGCACTAATATGTATGGCTTGAATTTCAGGTTTATGCAAGCACATCTCGTGATAGCTTACTTGCTTCGGTTCGGGATGTTTTACAAACGGAAGTAGGTAGATGTGTGTTCTTTTTGACATTAGATGGGTTTTTACTTAGATATATGATTTTAGCCCTGTTGTTAGCATTCCTTGTTTTCTCGCATGACTTCTGGTGCTTCTGATAGTCACATATGGTGATTGTGATGCATTTCTGGATTGATGTTGTGCAGGGTCAGTGCCCTGTTCCAGTATTACCAAGGCTGACCATGCCTGGTCATCGTATCGATGCTCCTTGCGGGAGAGTTTATTTGCAATTACAACAATCTCCTGTTGGACCACAACGCTCTGTTGCTGACATGGAAAGCACATCTATGTATTTGAAACATCTAGCTGCAGCTGCTAAAGATGCTGTTGCTGAAGGGGGTTCAATTCCTGGCTCAAGAGCCAAACTATGGCGTAGAATAAGGGAATTCAATGCATGCGTACCTTATAGTGGTGTACCTCCTTCCATAGAAGTACCCGAGGTTACTTTAATGGCCTTAATTACAATGCTTCCAGCAACACCCAATCTTCCTCCAGATTCAGCTCCCCTACCTTCTCCTTCACCTAAAGCAGCTGCAACAGTGATGGGTTTCATTGCATGCTTACGCAGGTCCGTAGTGACAAGAATCTGCGATTTATTGAAAAAGTCACGATTAAATCACTATTTTTAAAAAAAAATCACGGGTTATTTTTGTTTTTATCTAAGGATTTTTTTTTTTCATTTAATATATAAAACACATTTTTTATTATATTTTTATACTTAAAATAATTGTTTTTTACCTTTTACTTTATTCGATGTTTTCCCTACTTTAGTTGAATTTTTCTGAAAATTTCTCTTGCTGAATTATTCCTGAACCCTGACTTTGTCACTATATGCAGGTTACTAGCGTCACGAAGTGCAGCTTCACATGTGATGTCATTTCCTGCTGCGGTTGGAAGAATAATGGGTCTACTGAGGAATGGTTCAGAGGGTGTAGCAGCTGAAACAGCTGGACTTGTTGCTGTACTCATTGGTGGGGGTCCCGGTGATACAGCTATATATATGGATTCAAAAGGCGAGCGACATGCTACAATCATGCACACCAAGTCTGTATTATTTGCACACCAGAATTATGTCACCATCCTTGTCAACAGGTTGAAACCCATGTCTGTATCGTCTTTATTATCAATGTCTGTTGTTGAGGTTCTCGAGGCTATGCTTTGTGAACCACACGGTGAAACTACACAGTACACTACTTTTGTTGAGTTATTACGCCAAGTGGCGGGTTTGCGACGACGTTTGTTTGCATTGTTTGGACATCCTGCCGAAAGTGTAAGAGAAACAGTAGCTGTTATTATGCGTATAATTGCAGAAGAAGATGCAATTGCAGCGGAATCCATGCGTGGTGCTGCCTTGCGCGATGGGGCTTTGTTGAGACACATGTTGCATGCTTTTTTCCTTCCTGCTGGTGAACGTCGTGAAGTTAGTCGACAACTTGTAGCTCTTTGGGCTGATTCTTATCAACCCGCTCTTGATTTGTTGTCTAGAGTTCTTCCACCTGGGCTTGTTGCTTATTTGCATACACGGTTTGATGGCTTTTTACCTGAAGATGAACACAGCCCTACTAATCAAGAAGCTCCTTCAACTAGGAGAAGACAGAGACGTATACTTCAGCAGAGGAAAGGTCGCACACTGAGAGGGTTAACATCTCAGGAGTATGCTTTACCCGTTGTTGATAATGTTGAAGTTGGCGATCCAGGCAAGCACCACATAAGTTATGGTTCTTTAAAAGGACCAGATAACTATCAAAGATCTGCTCCAGATTCGATTTCTGGAGAAGTTTCTGCCATTGGAGGAACTCTTGGTGACTCTTCCTCCACTGGGCATCAACAACCTGATCATTCGATTGCTGCGGCTTCTGCTGACGCAGCCTCATTGAGTATATCTCAAGCAATGGATTCAAAAGCTTCAGATTCTATTGATTCTGATGCCAATTTGGTTTCTTCCCTAAACTCGGGCCTGCCTACTCCTGCTCAGGTTGTTGTGGAGAACACACCTGTGGGTTCTGGAAGACTATTATGCAACTGGCCTGAATTTTGGCGAGCTTTTAGTCTAGATCATAACCGTGCAGACTTGATATGGAATGAACGTACAAGACAAGAACTAAGAGAAGCTTTGCTATCCGAGGTTCATAAACTAGATGTTGAGAAGGAACGGACTGAAGATATTGGTTCTGTAGGGACAACAATTGATGTTATGACTGGAAACGATGGTGTGCCTCAGGTATCATGGAACTACACGGAATTTTCAGTTAGCTACCCCAGTTTATCCAAAGAAGTTTGTGTGGGTCAGTATTATCTACGGTTGCTTCTTGAGAGTGGAAGCAGTGGTCGGGCCCAAGATTTTCCACTACGTGACCCGGTTGCATTTTTTAGAGCACTATATCACAGATTCTTATGTGATGCAGACATAGGGCTTACTGTGGATGGTGCTGTTCCTGATGAATTGGGCTCATCTGACGATTGGTGTGATATGGGGAGGTTAGATGGTTTTGGTGGTGGTGGAGGCTCTTCAGTTCGAGAGCTATGTGCAAGGGCAATGTCAATTGTATATGAGCAGCATCATATAACAATAGGCCCTTTTGATGGTACTGCTCATATTACAGTTCTTTTAGATAGGACTGATGACCGAGCTTTGAGGAACCGTCTACTACTACTACTAAAGGTATGTTTACCAAATATAATATCAAAGCAATACATTCATTATATATACTAGATGATGTTTTTTGGTGAATATTTTGCCTTTTTTTTTTCTTGTCCGTTTTTGTTGGCCAAGATCGTTTAGAAAGTATTTCATAATAAGTTATATGATCAGGAGCCAGCTATAATAATTAAGCTATGCTTACCTGTTCTAGTTTAGTTAGTGTTCATGGTGAGAGACCAGAAATCATGTTTTTGGTGGATAATTTGGAGGTGCTGTCTAATCCCTTGGGCAGTGTTATAGGATCTTTGTTGTTGAGTTACTTTTATTCCATTAGGAGTTAGTTACCGTTCTACAGCTATTTGGGATTCAGTCAGAGAGATTTGGCAGGATACCAGCCTTTGGGAAATCCTGATACCTACCGAAAGGAGGTATGCCATGCTAATCAAAAGCACTCTTTCAAATATTTGAGTTTCTGTTATCTTTTTTCTATTCAGACGTGTGTTGTGGAGGAGTGGGAAAGGTTGATAAGGAGATTTCTCATGGAATGGTTAAGAAGAAGCCTCTAATTATCACTTGGTGGATTGGAAGGTTTTGAGCATCCAAACGGTTTGGAAGCTCAAGAGATGAGTATGCAATGCTGGGGAAGGGGCTTCGGAAATATGGGAAATGAGATTCTAATCATTGGAAGATAGCTATCTCATTGAAATGTTGAAGCGTGAATGTAGGTTGGGATAGAAAAGTGGTTAGTTAGTCTATCTTATGTGTGTATTTGATCTTGTTGCTAACTTGATGAATTGCCCTTGTGATTACCATTTTACCTTCTAAATGATGAGTGGAGGGTATGGTTTTTGAACTCGAGATGGTTCTTTCATGGTTCAATTCCTTCTGTTATTTGGGGTTCCAAACTCTTTAATGTTGACAGCTTCTTCTGCCAAAATAGTCCATAGACAACCTATAAAACACATTAGGGAAGTTTTTATTGAATCTTGTTCCATGTGCAATGCCGGTGTAATTTTTTAGTCACCCTTTGCTCCATTGTGATCAGTCAGAGCTCTTTGGCTTTCCTTTCATTATGAGATGATGTTATTTTGGATTTTTCTAATGCTAGTGTCAGCTTTTTAGTAGCTTGTACATGATTTGTGGCCTTGGATGGAAGGAGAGGCATTGAAGGGTAGTTGAAGGCAAGGAGGAAGATGACATCCATGGTGGTACCCCTGATATTAAAGCACATTTGGTTTATTGTTCCGAGCGTTCCAAGGAATGGAGGGGGTTATCTTTTATATTTTGGGTATGTTTGATTGCACATGGAAAATAGGGTGGAAAATCAATTTTCATGGAAAATGACATTTTTGAAGTGTTTGATTGCACATGGAAATGGAAATTCATTTTCCACCCCCTTCAAAAAGTCCACCAAAACATGGATTTCACTTTCCCACCCATATGGGTGGGAAAGTGAAATCCACCCATATTTTCCATCCCCAATTCTTCCCCACTCATATCTTCTTCTTCCCTACCACCACCACCACCATTACACTAACCTCGTCGTCGTCACCATCGCCGTCGTCATCTCCGTCTCCGTTATCATCATCTCCGGCCATCTTCTCTCTCTCTCACCGCCTTCGCCGCCACCGCCACCACCACCACCACCACCACTTTCTCCCCCCATCTTCCTCATCATCTTCTTCCTTACTTACCTCCGCCGCCGCCACCATCACCACCACGTTCTCCCATCTTCTTCCTCACTTATCTCCATCGTGGCCGTTGCCGTTGCCGCCACCGTAGCCGTCGCAACCACCCTCGCCGTCGCCACTGCCATCGCCGCCACATCCTCCTCCCTCCCTCTTCCTCCTCATCTTCTTTTTCCTCTCCCCCTCCTCCTCTTCTTCTTTTTTCTCATATTTTTCCATGATTTTATCCAAGTAAAATCAAACAATGGAATTTGATTTTCCAACCCTACTTATTTTCCACAACTATTTTTCCATGGATTTCAAATTCCATGGAAAGTCACTTTCCATGCAATCAAACATACCCTTTATGTTTTTTTATCAGGATTTTGTTTTCATGTTAGATTTCTTGAATATTGGGTTCAAGGGGATTTGAACCTAGGACCTGGGAACACACTCTACACATCTTAGCAACTTATCTAAGATATATTAAATAAATAAATTGTTGCTTCTCTATTAGAAAATATTTCTTTATTATATCTTGATGCATTGCCATTGACAAGGCTCCGGCATAGGATTGTTCATTGAATTTTGGGCACCAGTTTGTAAGATGGTTAGTAAGTTTTCCTGTCTGTGCAGGTCTTGATGAAGGTTTTATCAAATGTCGAGGCTTGTGTCTTGGTCGGAGGTTGTGTATTAGCTGTTGATCTCCTGACAGTAGCTCATGAGGCTTCTGAAAGGACTTCTATTCCTTTACAATCTAATCTGATAGCTGCAAGTGCTTTCATGGAGCCGCTTAAGGAATGGTTGGTTATTGGTAAGGATGGTGTGCAAGTTGGACCAATGGAGAAGGATGCCATCAGAAGGTTCTGGTCAAAGAAAGAAATTGATTGGTCAACCAGGTGCCGGGCATCTGGGATGCTCGATTGGAAGAAATTGCGTGATATCCGTGAACTTCGTTGGGCACTGGCCGTTCGTGTTCCAGTTCTCACGTCGACTCAGGTATTGTTAATGTTATATTAGATTCATAAAGTGAAGGATACTGTAATTATCTGTCCTGATGTTGAGCTTTACTTGTAGTATATATATAATATTGGGCAGGTGCAAATATATGGGTTAGAAGTTTCGGAATGGGCTTTTGTTAGGATGATCTCTTTGGTGAGAAGATCATGCTCACCAAAAATCAGCCTATTCCAAAACTTCTAACACCATCAAAAGTGATTTACAAAAATTGAATGGTCCACGATTCTTTAATTTGTAAACTAGGGTTAGAAATTTCAAAATGAGCTGATTTTTGGAGAGGATGATCTCTTCACCGTAGAGATCATCCTCACAAAAAATCAGCTCATTCCAAAGCTTCTAACCCATGTTTTGAAAAATGTTTGGCAAACTTTAGGGCTGCTGAACAGCTCCCTATATATATATATATATATATCGATAGATATGGATGTTGTATTTTTCTACTACATATTTCCACAAAATATACCGGAATTATTCCATTTCCACAAGGTCCGATAGGAAATTTAAGCAACAGTTTCTTTATGTATATATTTCGGTGAAATCTACTATTCATTTCGCTAAATATTACTTTTAATGGTGAATTTCGACTGAAATATGGAGTGGCATCGTATATTTTGATGAATAGTAAACTCAAGACTGAAATATTCATATAACACACATGTAATCATCCATATTTTTATTAGTTAGATATATTAGTAATTTATTCATACACTAGACGTTGCCCGTGCTGTAGGCACGGACATCCTCTCTCGGGTTAAGGGGTAAAAATGTAGAAAATAAAATTGGAGGGGTATTATTGAAATTTTTTAAGGTTGAAGACGTAAAAGATGAAAAATAATAAAGTGGGTTAAAGGGGAAAAAAAAATATGGGAAAGTTATAGGGGGTGAAGTGTAAAGCAAATAAAGTCCCACAAAATTATAGCTTGATGGGTTTTTTAATTGGTAAAAGTGAAAAAATTAAGTTGGAAGGGTATTATTAAAGAATTTTGAGGTTAAAGGGATAAAAGATGAAACATAATAAAGTAGTTTAAAAATGACAAAAGAGGAAATATAGTAAAGTTAAAAGGAGTGAAGAGTAAAGGAAATAAAATGGGCCCCACAAAACTATAGCTTGATGGGAGGTTTAACCTAGTTGGATTTGTCTCCCACAATAATGGGCCCTAATGGTGTTATTAATTTTATTTTAGGCTAAGTGGTATGAAATAAAAAAATAATAAAATGAGTTAAAGAGGAGATATAATAGAGTTAGAGGGAGTGAAGAGGAAAGACAAAAAGTGTGGATGAGACATTTGTCCAACCACAAAATTGTAGTTAAGGGGACAATTATCTCCAACTCAAAAAACACAAAATTATAGCGACTCATTATGTTTTATTATATAGATATTTAAAAGATAAAAATATATATGATAATGAGAAAATATATTATTTATGGATTATAATAATGTGACAATGTAGTATATGAATGGGGTTATTCTCATTTCCAAGAAGCATGTAGTTGTTTTAGGTGTCTGACTCTTATAAATGTATGCCAACCTAGAACGAAATGTTATTAATCTTCATTTCTTTAATTCATATGGCTGCTTATTATGATTTTATGACCTATGAGAGTGTTTTCATGTATATTTTATCATTTCTTGTACTTTCAATGAAAACTTCCTGAACATTTCTATCGTTTCATAATATTTCCATCATTTTCTTTAAATTGTATTGATTTCCACATTGATCAAAATATTTCCATTTCCAAGATGACCAAAATAGACATTGAAATCAAAATTTAATACCTTGGATATAAGATAAAATGAGCTGGAGGTCAAGGTGACCATCATTGTCAAATGTAATTGCATATGCCATTTCTAGGAATAAGATTGCATATGCCATCATGGCATATGTGATTAGATCATTATGTCATCACATACTACATTATGTGATTCCTATTTTCCAATGGTCAAAATTTTGACCTTGGCAATAACTTATTATTATTATTTTTATAATTATCCCCATTATCACTTCACCTCCTTATTCCTATAACATTCTAACCTATTTTTATTCTCATTTTAACTCAAGTTTACATTCATTTTATATCCCATTTAAGTTTTAATTATTTTTCTATTAATTGTTTTTTACCATCTAACTACATTCTCTACTTCTTGTACTCCTTAAATCACCTGTATCAAGATCTAGATGCAAGAATCAAGATTCAAATACATTGTTAAAGGATTTTTTGCAACATTCAAGAAGTAATATTCATGTGTTCCTTGTTCTCGTTTTGTTTTTATTTGAGTTTATGCATTCTTACAAACTTGTTAACCATCAAAATATAATAAATAATGAAAGTGAAAATAAAAGACTTCAAAAAGTATTTTCTATAACTATTGTAATATTTGCAAAATTTTCCAATTATCCTTCTCTTTTTTCTTGTTTTCCTATTTTTATGATGAAAAAACACAATATATTGTGCGACCAAATATGCGCACATGTGTTGATTGGATATGCTATTTGACAACATTGAAGGTGACCTTCCTATTACAGAAGATAAAGAGAAAAACAAAAACCAGAAAGCAAGAGACAACCGCATAAACAGAAACGGAACAACAACAAAATCTAAATTAAAGAATCTCCCTTAGACACCAAGGCCTATATAAATAGAGAACCCTGAAGAAAATTCTGTTGAATTCCTTGAAAACTCTTCTTCAGAAGAATATGAACCCAAGGATGTTGATGGTAACTTCTGGCCATGAATGTTCACTCCCCTCAAAAGTTTTGTTGTTTTCTTCCTTTCAAATACCCAACACAAAACAAAAGAAGTTAGTCTCCAATGAATATTGTTTGTATTAACAAAAGGAGACTCAAGAAACTGCACTTCTTCAAATATTGAGGATACTAATATCAGGAAACCATAAGAAATGTGGAAAATTGACATAAAATTGGACCAAATTTGATGGGAGAAGGAGCGATAAATGAAGAGATGATTGACTGATCAACTATTGACTTTGTAGGGCACCAAAGTTCGGTGGGATACTGCCTCGAAGGATGACTTGTTCCAAAGTCAAATACTGTTAACAAACTAAAAAACAAAAAGCATTCATTAAACTTTTGAAGGGACTTTAGTGCATTGCCCCACACTGATCTAGGAGGGAACCAAAACGATCTTTCTGGGGCAAGAGATTCATAGAAGGATTTAATCAAAACGATCCCATTCTTGGTTCCTTCCCACATTCAGTAATCATCAATCTCCTATTGGATGTGGACAAGAGATGCAGAGGAAGTAAGCCTAGTAAAGGACACCATCTCCCAGTCATTGCATGATCATCTGAGACTCAAGAGTCCCAGGAAACTCTTGAGCCATTTGACAACAATTTCTTTGAAGAGATCTCATTCAATTTCTTTGAAGAGATGATGTGGTACACCAACAATCTTCCCAGTACCGGATTCTAGACCCTCTCCCAACTTTAAAAACAATCTTACTTCGGAATAGAGGGAGAACTTGTTGATGGACCAAACATTTTATTTTATTTTGTGAGTGTAACTATGGTAATCAAAAGTTCATCCATAGCGTACAATAAAATTCAAAGCATGAGAAATTTGTAGGTGTATTATTGATAATGTAGCAGCCCTTTGCCAAATGGCCCTCTTAAACTTGACATAATTTCTTGAAACATTTAGAGCTCAAAAACTTCAAATGTTGAAAAAACAATTTATTATGGATGTAATTTTGTGTTGAATATATGTGAATTGTAGGGCTGGCAACGGATTGGTACCAGATCATTACCACTCCAATACCGATCCAATTTTTTTTTTAAATATGTATCTTATCTGATCGGATCGGATTAATGAATATGTGAACTGAATCTGATCCGCTGCATTTCATCCTCAACCCAAAAACGATCCAACCTGTTTTGAACACATGTCTTGGATTTAAATAATCAATGTTCAAAAAAATTTAAAAAATATAATATCATATAAAATTTAAAAAAAAATCCTTTTTCAACTAGAAATATAGGGGGAAACCAAAAAGACTAAAACATGTATCTATATGTATAAATTAAGAATAAAAAAATATTAAAATATTTTTGAATCAGATTATTTTCAGAGTGGATTGGAGTACATCCAAGAATCCGATTTTTCATGTTTTTATTTGATCAGATTGGTTTGGACATTGGGTATATTTCGGATCATTGCCAGCCCTAGTGAATTTTCTTATTCTTAGAAGTAATTTCACTTACCATTTTACTTATTTAATAAATCAGATGTTTGTAGCTTTTTGACCAGTTCATCATCATTGGTCAGCTTTTTTATTTTTTATTTTTTATATCTGATTGATATCCATTGATACTTTTTAACGGATGGATCTTTCATTTAGGTAGGGGAAGCTGCATTGTCCATATTGCATAGCATGGTATCTGCACATTCTGATCTAGATGATGCTGGGGAGATAGTAACCCCGACACCTAGAGTAAAGCGGATCTTGTCAAGTTCACGTTGCCTTCCACATGTTGCACAGGTAAAAGTCTCTCTTTTTTTTTTTTTGATTTGAAGAAGTGGTAGCTATGATTGTTGTCATGGAATTGAAATTCATTAAGGATATAAAATTTTCTATTTTTTCGAAAAATCTATGCAAGTATTTTATCTTGGCAAACTTAACTCTACGACTGTTGGACATCATACCATTCAAAGTAATGGACAATGTCTTACAGCCAATCAAAAAAGACTTTGGGGTCCAGTCGACCTTCAAAGCTTGGGGCCTCAATCTTGATGGTTCTCATCATTCGGGATCATAAAGATATCAAAATTAGTCATTGATCGACCTCGTGCTGGACCTTGGCCTGTACCACACCCTGAATTATGAGACTACTACTCATCTAAATCGTCATGGTCGTTCTGGAAGGAGGCCTCAAAATTGGTTAGACAGACATTGGCAGTTTTGTTTTGTGCGTCCATCCTACTCAATGTTTTCCAAACGAGTAGTCAGAGCTTTTAGCATTCCAGTGATCTGATTGACATCCATGTTAGGTTGATAACTCCTACCATTAAGTGGAGAAGCTCTGAAGGGATTCCCAAAGTGTCCTATTCTATCATTGCAATGCAGAAAAAAGATAAATGAATCTTATTTCTATATGTAAGACACAAGAATCGTATATTAGCCCGAAGATTTGTTAACCGAAGTTTACTTAGGACTATAGCAAACTGACCTAATATAATAAGATTGAAATCCAATTGCAAATTACTAGGAACAATATTAAACATAGAATTAAAGCTAAATCTAGTACAATTACTTTGAAAAATCTAACAAGCAAATATGATCTAATTCACAACCAACTAACATAAACAATGTTGGATCCCAAAATATTCGAGCAAGGGTTTGTCTATAAAAAACCTTCACTTCCGCTAGTTTAGGGGTTCCAAACCAATTAACAGTTGGTTTTGTTTTTATCCTTCCGAGGATTTCAAGAAACATTTTTGGCCCAAATGGTTATATCTAAAGGAAATCAAGTTTAGACTGAGTTAGTTCAAAGTTCATCATGAAGAAATTTCCAGTTGTAGTTTTGAAATTAAATAAAAAATAAAATAGAAGGAACAAGCTTAGGGAAATGATTTATGGTTGAACTAAGGTTTATGTTTGTAAAATTAGGGATGGGTAATGTTTCTTCTAGAGGATAATGAGGTTTGGATGGCTCAGTTTGGTTTTAAAGGTGGTTGAATAGGCCAGGCTGGGTTTGGGCAGGGCTAGTGTATGGTAAGTTCAAGTAGGTTGGGGACACATGTTATAGGTTCAAAAGGGTTGTACAAGCATTTTGTAGGTTCGATTGGTGTAAAGAATGCATGTGAGGTTTGGATGGGTATAAGGGGTGTTATTGAGTTTTGGATTGGGTTTAGGTTAGGTTTCCAGCAGTTGATTAGGGTTTAGAGAGGTTTGGCCGGACCTAGTGTTGTAAATATGAGGTTTTCAAGTAGAAAAGAGAGAAGAATAGGGGAAAGATTTGTACCTGGAAATTGTGAAGAAAACTCTACGATTTTCCTTGGATTCACACAATCAATTCTCTGTAGAACTTAAAAAATGATAAATTTAATTCATCTATCCTTAATAAAATCTCTACAGCAAGTATTTATATATTCTCTACATCCTCTAACTAATCTCAGTCATCAAAACTGACCTATGGTCAAGATTAAACATAGTATGACCAACTAATCAAGTATTTAAATTAAAACTTCTTAACTAAACTCATGGCTGGAATATAAATAACAAATAAATCTGTAGCTGAAAAATAATGTAACTAAATACTAACTAATCCTAAAATAAGGCCTAATGGGCCTTCCATGTTCCATAAAAGTAGCCCATTGCAGCTTCCCAATGTGGGATTTTCCTAATACCATGAAAATGGGGTTTCTTACCTCTTATGCTCCACTAAATCTTGAACTAAGCCCAAATAGAGATCATCCAACCACAGTGATAGTTGCAGGACTCTCCTCATTTGATAGACTCTATATGATGTTGTCCTTATGGCCTCATCACTTCTCCATTTGTTGGGGTATTGGGAATGAAAATAATGGTCGTATTTTCAAGAATAGGGCGCATTAATTGCTGAATATTATTGTAGAAATTTAGGTTCCTCTTCTTCAGGTATAAACTTTTCAAGTGAGTTTATGGTGTTTTGTTTGAAGATTGTTTGGGCATGGGTGTGCAGTATTTCAATAGAGTAGTTATTCGGGGCTCGCGGTCCTACCTTTATATATGGTTGATCAAGTGACCATCTTTATAATGAAATTTAACTAATAAAAATAAATAGAAATAATCGGACCCAAAACCTGCAAATTCGGGAGAAGCCGAAGTCCAAAAATAGGGTAAGAACTTCATCTAAGGGTATCTTCTTTCCATAAAAACTATCTTATTCCTGTCCTTTTAAATCGTTTATACATAACTAAAAGTGGGAGAAGTTTCATATGATTCTCCATATAAGCCATTGGCTTTACTTAAACTTAAAAAGAGTTAAAAGACTCAAGAAGACTTCATTACTTGTGTTCTGTTTACAAAATTTTCAAATGCATCTGAATCATCACGTTTCATATCCTTATTCCAAGCTTTCCGTTGTCCATGTTATATTTATTTATGGTAAATGGTGTAAATATTTCAGATGCTACACGTCTGGGAGTTTCAGCTTTTTTGTGTATCTTGTATTTAATGTGGGAACCTTTTGGCTCAACTCACTCGTTTTATGTTGCGATGAAGACTGTATTTGACTTTTCGATGTCTATTTATTTTCTCGTTGTGAAAACCATTTAGGCTCTGCTTACTGGGGAACCAAGCATTGTTGAAGGTGCTGCTGCTTTGCTGAAGGCTGTTGTTACAAGAAATCCCAAGGCAATGATACGACTGTATAGCACTGGTGTATTTTACTTTGCCTTGACGTATCCTGGATCTAATCTCCTTTCAATTGCACAACTCTTTGCTGTGACACATGTCCATCAAGCATTTCATGGTGGTGAAGAGGCAGCTGTTTCCTCTTCACTATCATTGGCAAAGCGTAGTGTATTGGGTGTGCTTCTGCCTGAATCCTTATTGTATGTATTGGAGCGGAGTGGGCCATCTGCATTTGCAGCAGCAATGGTTTCCGATTCTGATACTCCAGAGATCATATGGACTCACAAAATGCGAGCAGAACATTTGATTCGTCAGGTAATTCACTTAAGGCATGTTATTTGTTGGCTTGTTTAGAGCTTAAAATGGGTCAGGTCCGGGCCAGATCTGAGTATATCCATATCCAGATCCAAATTTTGTATCCGGATCTGTATACGAATCCGACTCAGAACCTACTAGCTAAAACCATATCCGAACCATTTTTTTTCACTAAATCTGGATCCGATCTGATCCGACCGAATCAGTAATTCGGTTGGTCAGGTTAGATAATTTTGGACCGTTCAACTTTATTTTTTGCTATATTTCTTGTCTAATTACTATATTCTTCAATTTTACCATTATAATTCTATTCTTTTATAAGAATTCATGTTGTCCTAAAATACTAAAAAAAGATATTTTGAAAAAAATATAATTTTCAAATCAATATATCATTCAGATCTAGGCGGATATAGGGATGGATTTGTATCCGACCCATATCCGGCTCGGATCAAGGGACATCAACCCATATTTATTCAGATCTACTCCAAGGGTCCAAACCTGCTAAATTCGGATCACTCTGATTTTGGATAAAATCTGACCCATTTTATACCCTATTTCTGCACCAATAAATTTTCCACCGTTCTTCCATTTGTAATTTTTTTTTTCTATCAGGTTCTGCAACATCTTGGTGATTTTCCTCAGAAATTATCTCAGCACTGCCATTCATTGTATGATTATGCTCCTATGCCACCAGTGACATATCCAGAGCTAAGAGATGAAATGTGGTGCCACCGATATTACCTTCGAAACTTGTGTGATGAAATTCGATTTCCAAATTGGCCGATCGTTGAGCATGTAGAATTTTTACAATCACTATTAGCAATGTGGCGAGAAGAATTAACACGACGACCTATGGATCTTTCTGAAGAAGAAGCTTGCAAAATTCTGGAAATATCCCTGGAAGATGTTTCAGGTGAGAATGCTGAAAGAAAGAATTCTGCTGAAATGGATGTGGAGATCTCTAGCACATCTAAGCAGATTGAGAACATTGATGAGGAAAAACTTAAGCGACAATACAGGAAACTTGCAATGAGGTACCATCCTGACAAAAATCCGGAAGGGAGGGAGAAGTTTCTTGCTGTACAGAAGGCTTATGAGCGCTTGCAGGTATACAGTTGTATGTATATGAATGATGTGATTTAGATTTCATGAACAATGTTCCTTATACATTGTATATTAAGAGTTTGAGAAGGAGAATAGAAGAAGATATTAGAGAAACGTGGGAGGAGTTGAATTAACTCTAACCCTGCACAATATATTATGTATCATGACCAAATAACAAACGAAAGAAAAAGACAATATTGCCTCTACTAATAATAACTTGTTATTCCTAGCTTGTTAAAAACATAATCAACCCTACTCGAACTCAATGAATTAATAAACAAATTAGCAAATTGATCTTTAGACTTATGTTGGTTTGAGGCGGTGCTGGTCGCCCTATTAACTTGAGGAAGAGTAAAATCTATGCAATTGGTGATGTTCTAGATATTGAAGCTTGGGCTGATTTCATGGGATGTCAAGTTGAATCCTTTCCTCTTTCGTATTTAGGTTTTCCTTTGGGAGTGGCCTACAAAATTTCCTTGCCTTGGGAGATGATAGTGGAAAGGGTTAGGAAAATGTTAGTCTCGTGGAAATCATAGTATCTTTCGAAAAGGGGGGGGGGGGGGGGAGTTGACTTTGATTAGGAGCACTTTACTGAGCATTCCGATTCATTTTTTGTCGCTTTGTACCTTACCCAATAAGATTGAATCTCAAATAGATAAGCTGGTTAAGGACTTCTTATGGAATGATAGGTGTGGAAACCATAAGCTTCACCTGGTTAATTGGAAGGTAGTGTGCTAGCCAAGGAAGTTGGGGGGTCTTGGGATTAGAAGGTTGAGTTCTGTTAACAAAGCATTATTGGGGAAGTGGTATTGGCGTTTCGGGATTGAAAAAGAGGAACTTTGGAAGAAATTGGTAGTCGCTAAGTTAAGACCCGTTTGGTTGGGAGTGTAGTGTGGAGAGCCATTTCTATGTTGGGTGTTACCTTGAGTGGGCACGTTCGGTATGAAGTGGGAAGAGGGGATTGTACTCATTTCTAGGAGGACCTATGGTGTAGCGATACTCCCTTATACTTTCTATTCCCTGGCCTATGTTCCTTATCCTTAAGGAAAAGATTGTTTGTCTCTCTGCCTTTTTGATTCCTAATGAGGGGTGAGTTGTGGGATCTTGGGTTTAGAAGAAGATTGAACGATTTGGTAGATTGAGGATGCAATTTCTATCATTGAATTGCTTCACTCAACGGGTCTTTCGCTAGATAGGGAGGATCGCCGGATTTGGAAAGTTAGTTCAGATGATTGTTTCTTGGTGAACTCTCTATACTTGATTCTCGAAGGTAATCAAGGTGTGTTTCCCTTCTTTCATTTGGTCTTCTAAGGCCCTTTTTAAGGTTTTTTTTTTCCCTTGTGGTTGGCATCATGGAACAAATTTCCTATGATTAATCTTCTTAGGCATAGAGGTTTTTTTTGATTAATTATTGTTGCCTGTGAAAAAGAAATGGTGATTTTGTGGATCATGTTTTCATGCGTTGTATGGTGGCTTTTCTGGTTTGGTCTTATTTCTTCTCCCTGTTTAATGTGTCTTGGTGTCTCCCTGGTTTGCTTGTCTCTTTTCTGTTTGGTTGGGAATCACCACCCTTTGGTGGTAGTTGGTAGATTGTTTGGAAATTAATTCCATTTGCAATTTGTTGGGGTTTGTGGTTAGAGAGAATGCGCGTACTTTCGATGGAGTGGAGAAGAATTTGCAAGAGCTCATTTTCAATATTCTTGGTTTTCTTTTTTTTTGGTGCAAGTAATTTAAGGTGTTTAGTGGTTTCTCTTTTGGAAACTTCTTGTTTAGATGGGAGAATGTAATTAGGGAGTGAGTGTCCTTTGTTGCTTGTTGTTTTTTGTTTGTTGTTTGTTGTTCCCTTCTTTGAGGACTTCTTGTCCTTGTTTCAATGAAATTTAACTTATCAAAAAAAATCTTCAGATTTCACATAGAGAGTTGCAATTTCACCATTCAGGAGTTTATCACGAACAAAGTGACAATAAACTTCAATATGTTTCGTCCTCTCTTGAAACACATGATTAGAAAGCCATGTGCATGGATGCTTGGTTATCACAAAAAGAGACTCATAGGTAATTATATTGTAAAAAAATTGAAGGAAAGTGTCTCAATCAGGTTAGCTCATAAGACGTGTGTGACATAACTCTGTATTCAATCTCAACACTAGATTTAGCAACAGTTGGTTGTTTCTTGCTTTTCCATGTCATAAGATTACCTCCCAAGAATGTTCAATACCCTATGGTGAATCTCCTATCTAAATGAGAACTTGCCCAATCTACATTCTTGTATCATTCTATACGAGTATGACCATTTGACTTGTATAACAAACCACGTCCTAAGGAACTCTTCAATTACCTAACATTATGCTGCAATGCTACCCGATGCGGTATTTTGGGAGCTTCCCTAAATCGATTAACAATACTCACAACAAATGAAATGTCCGATGTGGTAATGATGAGGTAGTTCAACTTCCCAACAAGTCTCCTATACCTACTAGGATCATAAAAAAGATCTCCCTAATCAATAGTCAAGTTCTGTTTTGGATCCATGTGAGAATCCATAAGTTTAGATCCAAGTAAACAAGTTTCATTTAATAATCTAGGGTATACTTATTTTGTGAGAGACTGATACCACCAATTGAATGTGTAATTTCAATACCAAGAAAGTGTCTTAGCTTTACCCAAATCTTTAGTATAAAACTTTTGTTGTAAAAAAGACATTAACTTCTCAATCCTAACAACATCAGTGCCGGTCAATACAGTCTCATCCACATGTACAACCAGAAGAATATACCCAGAGGTGGAGTAGGAATGAAAAGTAGAGTAGTCTGTCTAACACCTTGACAACTCAAGCTCAAGAACCTCATTGTTGAAATTGCCAAACCATTCTTGTGGGGATTGTTTCAAATCATAGAGCATTTTTTTGAGCTTTCATACTTTACCAACCTCCCTCTAAATAACAAACCTAGGTGGTTGCTGCATATACACATCTTCCTGTAAATCACCATGTGAAAATGCATTCTTACATCAAGTTGGTACAAGGACCAACTAGACATAGCAATTAAATAAATAATAACACGAACGGAAGCAATCATAACTACTGGAAAAAAGTCTTAGTGTTAGTTTATTGTATGTCCATCAAGGCCACAATGGGTACATTTATGGGTTCCACGACTTCCCCTGGAATCTCTACCACCACCCTTACCACTTTTACTACCATGACCCCCTTGATCACCATGAGTACCATAACCATGGCTTCTTCGATCTCTAGAAACTACAAAAGTTGATCGATTACCACTAACATTGTCACTATTTGATAATGTGGCTCTCTTAAGTTGAGAGAAAACATCTGTAAGAAATGGAAGCTCCTGACTATCTAGGATCTTAGATTTAACTATCTTGCACTCTACTCGAAGAGAAGAGAGGATTCGAATGACATCCATATGTTCCTTCTGTTTTTGCATCATGTGGATATCACTAGTAATAGTTTGGTATTGGTTAAATTCTTCATGTATTCGCATCATAGAGGAAAAAACTTGCTCTATGGTCTGTGTGAGCTTATAATTCTGGGTAATATACTAGGGGTAATAAGTTATTATTAGTAGGGGTAATATTTTCTTTTTCTTTCTTTTGTTATTTGATCTAGAATTCATGTATCTATTCCCGTATATCCTTTACAGTGTCAAACATAAAATTTGCATTGATTTGCGGTTCCATACCGTTTTACAACCATGCCACAATCTGAGCATCTTCTTTCTCCCATACATCTATCACATTCAGATCTTTGGGAGTCGGTTTATTTGTCAACAGGTGACTGCATTTTCCTTTTGCCTTCAAAAACACCTCTATTGTTTTAGACCACTGCTTGTAATTGCTTCCATTGAGTCTGATGGAAGTCATCTGAAGCCCTACAAGGTCTTGAAAAATCCCCATATTCGTTTTTTGCTCCATAAATCAACTCGAAAACATAGTAAAATTGCTTTACAATTTTTTGGCGCTTCCCCCACAATTGCTTCCACGAGAAGCCCTCAGAGGTTTTCAAATATTTTTGTGAACGATTTTCTACTGTGGAAAATCTTTCCGTCACGAATTCCTTATAACCATGATCTACGAAAAACCTCCAAAAAAAATTGAGAGAGCTCTCACCTAGTGAAATCTCCCCACCCAAAAAACTGCAGGAAACTATCTTGATGAAATTGTACAGGCTAGAAGAGGTTGAGAAACTGATATGAGGGCTCAAAAAAACTCAAACACTGCTCCGAATACCTTTCACTACACCGGAGAACCACCAAACTTACCCAAAAATAGTACCAACCGTTAAAACTTCTTAGATCTGCTCACATAAGGATTTGCCTACAATCACAATCACAATTACAATCGTACCTCCACATGGAGGATTAAATAAGAACTCTTCATTAACCTTAATCATTTCAAGAATAATCTGACTTTCGTACTGTAACAGGCTGTGATTATATGATATCTAACACTCCCCCTCAAGCTAGAAAATATATATCATATAATCACAACTTGGTACACTTACGAATCAACCGAGTAGTAAAAATAAGAAAAGAAATTAAAACATAAAGATTCAAACTCTTATGATGTGTTCTGATATCATGTAGATAAGAGTTTGAGTAGGAGAATAGAAGAAGATATTAGAGAAACGTTGGAGGTGTTGAATTAACTCCAACCCTAGCCGCACAATGTATTATATATCATAACCAAATAACAGAAGAAAGAAAAAGAAAATATTACCCCTTCTAATAATAACTAATTACTCCTAATATATATCATGATTTCCAAATCATATAACCAGCTTTACAATAATAGTTTTTTTCCTAAATAATCAAACATCTTATGACCAAAATAGCTCATCTTGACTATAAATGACTACTAGAAATGTATTGCATGTGTACATGAGCATATGTACATATGAAAGGAATCACTTTTTTCTTTCTTGTAGGAAAATCAAAACCCTTTATCATCATCATCATCATCATCATCTGAGCAATTAAAATACTGCGGTTGTACAACTTCTAGAATGAAATACACATCCCTCTCATTCTCTCCTGAGCAATTAAAATATATATTCATCTCAGTTGTAGTTTTTCTAAAACATAACCCTTTATGATATGTTTACAGGCTACCATGCAAGGATTACAAGGCCCCCAACTTTGGAGGTTGTTGCTTTTACTGAAGGGACAGTGTATATTATACAGGCGATACGGGGATATTTTGGAGCCTTTTAAATATGCTGGCTATCCAATGTTGCTTAATGCTGTAACTGTGGATAAGGATGACAACAATTTTCTTTCTGCTGATAGAGTGCCTCTCCTTGTTGCAGCCTCAGAGCTCATATGGCTGACGTAAGTGCCCCTGCCAGCAATTCTTGTTCTAAATTGATTTAGAATCTGTGAGCCTCACTCTTCTATGTTTCTCTGTCATTTCAGGTGTGCATCTTCTTCTTTGAATGGTGAAGAACTTGTGAGGGATGGTGGTATACCACTTCTTGCTACCCTTCTCTCTCGTTGCATGTGTGTTGTTCAGCCTACTACTCCTGCGAGTGAATCTTCTGCCATCATTGTTACAAATGTGATGCGGACATTTTCTGTGTTGAGTCGGTTTGAGAGTGTCAGAGTTGAGATCCTGAAGTTTGGGGGACTAGTTGAGGATATTGTGCATTGTATTGAACTGGAGCTTGTGCCTGCAGCTGTCGATGCTTCCCTTCAAACTGTTTCTCATGTTTCTGTATCATCTGATTTGCAGAATGATTTACTAAAGGCTGGCATTTTATGGTACTTGCTACCCTTTCCCAGTTTTCTCACTTCAAAGTTCCAATTTTTTTTTTTTTTTCCTTATAATGCAGTAGGTGATTTTAAAAGCTTGCTTCTTTGTGCTGTAAACTTTGTTGTTTTTTCAGTTTTAGTTTTCCTTTCAGTTAGCATCCAGATGTTGGTTTCTAGCAGGGGTGGAGCCAGGATTTTCTTGTAGAGAGGGCAAACTTTGTTGCCCAATAATGTTGAAAAACTTGTAAATGAGTGGTTTTGAGTTGAAAATTCAAGGGGTTTTTTCTTAGAGGTTGAAGAAAAGGGCATTTAGGTCATTTGTCAGTAGTCTATGAGATAAGACCTAAGTCAAAGGGGCAATGTCATCAGTGGGGTGAGGGCTACCAAATACTGACCAAATAGAAGGGTTCTAATAAAACCAAAAACTTGAGTGGGTGGGGGCAACCGCCAAAAATTTTCTAACGTGGGGGCAAACTGAAAATATATCAAATTTTCAGTAGGTCAAGGTAATTTCCTAAAGAAATTTGTGGGGGTAAGTGCCCCATTGTAAATCCGCTCCTGGTTTGTAGAATTCCATAATCTACCGTTTTTTTGGACAACTAATAACCTCCCATACGTTCATCATTGGGGATCTTATAATGCTTATGATAGCAATTCTTTTCCTCTTTCATGGTATTAAACTTGTTTTTTTTTCCCAGGTACCTTTTACCATTATTACTTCAGTATGACTCAACTGCCGAGGGAGCTGATGTGATGGAAGCACATGGTGTTGGTGCTAGTGTGCAGATAACTAAAAATTTGCTTGCTGTCAGAGCATTTCAGGCTCTGTCTAGGCTTAGTGGATTTTGCACTGACGGAATTTCAACACCTTATAACCAGGCCGCAGCCAATTCCCTCAGGGCTTTACTTACTCCTAAGCTTGCCAACATGTTAAAGGATCAAATACCCAAGGGCCTCTTGTCTAGCTTGAATGCAAACTTGGAGACCCCAGAGGTAAATGCCTGAGCTTCTCAATTTATGCTACTTTTCCACCATGTATTCTTCATCATCTATGTCGGATCAGCAACATGATCTCATTTTGCCTCAACTCCATCTTGACCCGTATCTTTACTCAAGGCATATCTCTTTATCTTCTCTCCCTACCTCCATCCATGCCATTTCCATCCTTCTCTTTGCCTTTTAGGTATTTGGACTAGCACCAAGACACCCCTCACCTGTACTGTTATTTGTTGTCAGCTTTCGTTTATTTTATTTCCTATTGTGGCTATTCTTAAATTTCCTTGAATGTACTCATTTCATTAGTCATTTTCTTTCCATTCATCCGTCTCAGTTTCTTCTTCTCTACTATGCTCATTCTATGAACATGCTTCCTAGCTGCTTAGCATTTGGCTCATAAAGCTTAACTGGTATTATTGTTGTCTTGATTGGTACACATACTAAGACTCTTGAAGCACCCATCTTTGTTCTCCACCCAACACTAATTGAATGGACCACATCCTCAGAAATACCTTCTTTCTGAATAAGTTGAACATAAATACTGCAAGTGGTCTGTTTGTTGGTATTTTTTCCCGTCAATCTTTTATCTTTTATATGAGTACATATTTTATTATAAGCTATGAAGAAATATAAGGAAACCAAGGAGGTCAAGAGGACTAACCAAGGAAAGAGAAGAAGTTATATTGTCCAGCTATCTTAATTCTTAATTAGTGTCTTATCCATAATATCTCCTTGGCCTACTTAAAAATCTTAGTTTCTAAGTTCTCTCTTCTTAGTTCTAGTTTTAAAGCTTTACCTTACCTAGTTTTGTTGACAAGTAGTACATCATCAAAGCCTTATCCCAAGAGATCTTTCCTTGAATATGAGCTATTAATTTTTATAGTCATGTCTGTACCATTTTGTTTTAAGAAATCATATCACTTAACTAAGATAATTTTGGTATTATGTGGCTTTTTTTAAGTAAAATATATTAATGAGGGCAATTGGAGATGACCAACTACAGTCGCAAAAAGAACACAAAAGTGGCCCAACAAAAATTTTAGGATGGTTATCCTTTTTGCGCTAAAAAATTGTGATTTGTTTGAATTTCCTTGCTTACCTCGATAAACACAATACATATCTCAGAGAGAAAGTGAATTGGTCTAAGCCCATTTGCACTATGTTGGGGTTTCGGAAGTTCATTTGCCCTATATGTGCAAATCGAAATCGGGCAGATTTTTACCCGGAGTAGAGCATAAACCTAAAAAAAAAAATTGCCTATCCTAAATAATTTTCCTCAAGAGCGGTGGCAACCTGTTTGTAAGTTAGCACCCTTAGCCTCATCCTCAAGTCCTTTAGTTTCTTAGTATGACCAGAGTTGAGGATATGATTAAAGGGTACACTTGGAGATCATAGCTTTAGTTGTGATTTAGACTCTCACATCTACTTTTTCTTCTGTTTTTATTGCAGGTTTTCCTTCACCTTTCTAGAAAAATCTTCTTTTTTACGATCCGAGAAAAAGGTTTTCAGATATTCCTTTCATATACAGAATAATGTCATTAAAAAAAATAGTCTCAATTGAAGATTAGAGAGAAAAAGTTATTAGATTGATTAGCCCTAATTAGGCTATATAAGTATTACATAAGAGAAAGAAGTGAAAAGACTAAACTAACCCTACAGACTTATTTAACACTCCCCCTCAAGTTGGTGCGTGGATATCAACAATGCCCAACTTGGACAAGACATCTTCAAAGGAGGTTTTACTAACACCTTTAGTAAGAACATCAGCAAGTTGTTGAGAGGTAGGGACAAAGGGAGTACAAATCTGTCCAGAAACTATTTTTTCTCTAATGAAATGACGATCAACTTCTATGTGCTTCGTTCTGTCATGCTGAACCGGATTTGCAGCTATGTTAATAGCTGATTTATTATCGCAATATAGTAAGAAGGGGACCGGCACAGGAAGACATAAATCAGCTAGTAAGATTTTGAGCCACAACAACTCACATATTCCAAGTGCCATGGCTCTGTATTCTGACTCAGCACTTGATCGAGAAACCACATCCTGCTTCTTACTACGCCAAGTTACCAAGTTACCACCAACTTTAGTACAATACCCAGAAGTAGACCGTCTATCAGTCACTGAACCAGCATAATCTGCATCTGTCCATGCCTCAATGCGAAGATGACCATGATTGTTGAATAAAATACCTCGACCAGGACATCCCTTAAGGTATCTAAGAATACGATAAACAGCAGCAAGATGAGATGTTCGAGGCGAGTGCATAAACTGACTTACAACACTAACAGCATAGGCAATGTCGGGGCGAGTCATAGACAAGTAGATCAATTTTCCCACAAGACGCTGATATTGGCCAATATCGGACACACACTCCCCCTCAGAATCAGCCAACCTGTGATTCTGCTCAATAGGAGTATCAGCTGGACGAGATCCAAGCTGACCAGAGGCACTGAGTAAGTCAAGAACATACTTACGCTGAGAAATAAATATACCAGACCGGGACCGGGCAACCTCAATACCCAGAAAATAGCGAAGATGTCCAAGGTCCTTAATCTCAAATTGACGTCCTAAGTAAGTTTTGACCTCGGTAAGGCCATCGGCATCATCTCCAGTAAGAACAATATCATCCACATACACAATCAGAGCAACAGTTTTGCCTCGGGAGTGACGCAAGAACAAGGTGTGATCAGCAGAACTCTGATGGAAACCAAACTGATGCATGGCCTTAGTGAAGCGCTCAGACCAAGCACGAGGAGACTGCTTCAGACCATAAAGAGACCGGCGAAGACGACAAACATGTGCAGGAGAAGCAGAAGAAAGAAACCCAGGAGGTTGGACCATATAGGCTTCTTCTTGAAGATCACCATTGAGAAAAGCATTCTTGACATCTAACTGAAAAAGAGGCCATCCTCGGATAGCAGCAACAGAAAGGAGAACGCGAATGGTGGTCATCTTGGCAACCGGAGCAAAAGTTTCCTGATAATCAATCCCATAAGTCTGAGCATAACCTTTGGCCACCAGACGGGCCTTATAACGAGCAATGGAACCATCCGGATTATGCTTAAGCGTGAATACCCAACGACAACCCACAGCTTTCCTTCCAGACGGAAGAGGCACAATTTCCCAAGTTTGAGTCTTTTCAAGAGCAGTCAACTCATCAATCATAGCTGCGCGCCACTCAGGATGAGCAATAGCATCTGCAACAGTAGTAGGAAGAGAAACAGCGGAAACAGAAGCAAGAAAACTCCGATAGGAGGGTGATAGTGCAGAGTCAGATATATAATTTGAAATGGGATAAGTACAAGTGCGCTTACCCTTACGAGTGGCAATAGGACGATCATCACAGGGAACAGACGGAGGCGGAGCTGGAGGCGAGGAGGCAAGCTGGTCGGACATAGAAGTGATGATAGTATCACGTGGACGTCGAGAGTAAACCTGCAATGGAGGAGAGGACGAACTGACGGGGGGTGGAGAGGGAGGAACAGGCAGGGGAAGGGGAAATAAAGAAGGAAAAAGATCATCAGGTGAACCTAAAGGAAACCACTCAGATTGAATGCCAACGGACCCATTATAATAAGGAGTATGCTCAAAAAAAGAAACATCGCGAGAAATGAAACGTCGTCGAGAAGGAGGATGGTAACAACGGTATCCTTTCTGGGTAGAGGAATAACCCAAAAAGATACATTTGACGGCCTTAGGGTCAAGTTTAGAACGATTTTGGTCAAGAATTTGAACAAAACAGACACACCCAAAAACACGCGGAGGAAGTGGAAACACGGGACGATCTGGAGAGAGCTTAGAGAGGGGTGTGACAAACTGAAGAACACTGGAGGGGGTCCGATTAATAAGGTAAACAGCAGTAAGAACTGCATCAGCCCAATAGGATTGGGGCACGTTCATGCCAATCGAAATGGCACGGGCTAACTCTAGAATATGGCGATTTTTTCTTTCTGATCGGCCGTTCTGCTGAGGGGTCTTAACATTGGACATTTGATGCTCAATGCCAGACTCTAAACAAAGTTTCAAGACCTCACTATAAGTGTACTCAGTACCATGATCAGAACGGAAGGTCTTGATGGTACGACCAAATTGGGTTTGAACCATAGCAAGAAATTGCTTAAAGATCCCATAAACCTCACTCTTGTGTTTCATAAGATAAACCCAAGTGGTACGACTGTGATCATCAATGAACAAGACAAAATAGCGAAAACCAAGAGTGGATATGACGGGGGAAGGACCCCACACATCAGAATGAATTAAGTCAAACATAGCAGGTGTAGTAGGATTCATACTAATAGGATAAGAAGAACGCACATGTTTAGCTAATTGACAAGTTTCACAAGAAAAATCAAGCACATTGTTATTATTAAATAAATTAGGGAACATGTGTTTCAAATATCCAAAAGAAATATGGCCTAAGCGTAAATGCCAACGCATTACAAGAGCCTTATTAGATTGACTACTAATACTACTAAGCTGAAGAGCAGAATGGGTGCTAGGGGAATCGGGAACATCCAGGAGATACAATCCATTCACTTCACGTCCAGTGCCAATCGTCCTCTTCGACTCCAGATCCTGAAAGACACAATGAGAAGAATAAAAGGTTACACTGCAGTTCAAATTTTTGGTAAGACTACTAACGGATACCAGGTTAGTAGTAAGTTGAGGAACATGTAGTGTGTTAGTTAAGGATAAAGAGGATGTAACAGGTAAAAGACCTTGACCAACTATGGAAGACAAAGAACCATCAGCCAGGCGAACCTTGCGATGACCAGAGCAAACACTATAGGTTTGAAATAGGGAGGACATACCGGTCATGTTATCTGAGGCACCAGAATCAATGATCCATGGTGAAGAAGTGGTGGAAACACTGTTTGCAGATGCAAAGGTACCTGAGTGAGCGAAGGTAGAAACCGGCTGAGATGAAGTCTCTATCTGATTGAAGAATTTTCTGAACTTGTCAAGCTCGGCTTGGGATAGAGATACCGAGTCTGATGAGGATGTAGTAACTGAAAGAGGTGTTGAATCAGTAGTCGACTGAGAAACTATATGAGCTGAAGATCGTTGAGACTGTTTACGTTGCTGATTAGGATGACCATGAAGTGCATAACATCGAGCCTTCACATGACCTAACTTTCCACAATGATCACACTTATGTCGTTGACGGGTAGGCATAGACCCACTGGGGGGTTGTGTAGAAGATAAGCGAGTAAACATAGCAGAATGATCCCCTGAAGAATGAGGTAGGACAGCTGCACGACGACTCTCATCCGCTAAGACATATGAATAAGCAGTCTGTAGCGACGGAAAAGGATCCATACCCAATAAATGAACTCGCGCATACTCAAATTCGTCCCGGAGACCCGCTAGAAACTGAAAAACCCGATTCTTATCCAGAATTGACGAATATAATGTCTCATCAAGGGGGTCCTTCCAAGCATAGGATGAGGAATAGAAAGTCAGCTCTTCCCACCGAGCACGTAGCTGTGAGATATAAGTGGTAACTGAAGAGTCTCCTTGGGAAAGACGAGAAATCTCACGCTCCAAATTGAAGATTCTGACATTATTCTGACGTTGTGAGTAAATACTCTTTGCGGAATCCCATATCTGTTTTGCTGTAGAGGAAAACATAAAACCAGCCGCAATGTGTGGTTGCATAGAAGTAACCAACCAAGAACGGACCATAGAATCATTAGCAAACCAATGGGAGTAAGAACTGTCAGTCTGTGCAGGTTGTTTGTCTGTCCCAGTGAGGTAGCCGATTTTCCCTTTTCCACCAATGAACATTTCAACTGATCTTGCCCAAAGGAGATAATTAGGACCATCTAATTTTACGGTAGTGATCTGAATACCTGGAAAATCGGTTGAGTTAGAGGGAAGACCACCGATCCATTACTATTACCAGTGATTGAGGAAGAAGACGTCTCGGAAGCCATCAAAGATTAGATGTGCTTTAGTTTGAAAAAGAAACTGATCGCAGCACCCTAAAGGTGGCAATACACGATCGTAAGAGGCGTGGAAGATGATTAAACACTGTTGTATGTGACCCAAACAACCATCAAATCAATGGTAGGACACCAAGGAGTGGTTCTGCCGTTGTCGTAAGCCTCAACTAGGGGTCCAGGTGCTGTTATGTGCCCCAGAACTTCCCAAACAGCAACCTGCTGTTGATGTACCCCACTAACGATGGCCTGACAGCCACAAAAAACTAGCAACTGTCGTTGCTGCAGCCTCTTAAACAGCACCTGCTGTTGCCGCAGCTCAATAACCAGCCAACTGCTGTTGCCGCAGCCCACCAGACATGCACCTGCTGTTGCCGCAGCCCACTAAACAGCCAACTGCTGTTGCTGCAACCCAAGAAACAGCATCTGGAGTGATCGCAGCCTCCCGAGAATAAATCTGCAATGATCGCAGCCTCCAAAATAAGGTCTGCTGTGATCGTAAACCACAAACTGCACCTCTGCAGTGATTGTAGGTGTTTGCAGCCTCCAACACAGGGTCTGCTGTGATCGTGAGACCCAACTGCACCTCTGCAGTTGCTGTGGAAGTCAAACAGCACTGCTGCTGCTGTCGTGGAAGTCAAACAGCACTTCTACTGCTGTCGTGGAAATCAAACAGCACTGCTGCTGCTGTCGTGGAAGCCAAACAGCACTTCTGCTGCTGTCGTGAATGACAAACAGCACCTCTGCTGTTATCGTTGATGACAAACCAACACTATACTATCATGCTGTTGTTATTGTTAACTCCAAACAACAACCTTGCTGATAGAACAGCCTGATCACAGGCTTCAAACAGATCTAGAACCCCTATCGCATGATGCGATTAGGTGTAGAGTGGAGGAGAACCCCCGTAGGGGTGATGGGGATTGAAGACGAGAAGTGTGGAGGTGATTTAAGAAGGAGGAAGATGATGAAGGTGTAGCAGACGAAGCAGTAGTTGAGATCGAGAGAGCCTTGCTCTGGTACCAAATTGAAGATTAGAGAGAAAAAGTTATTAGATTGATTAGCCCTAATTAGGCTATATAAGTATTACATAAGAGAAAGAAGTGAAAAGACTAAACTAACCCTACAGACTTATTTAACAGTCTCCTACGATTATTTTCCTGGATTTCAATTGTTCTATTGTTTTCAGAAGATACCATTTTGAGGACTTCAAGTTCAGATGAGAGGATATGATTTAAGGGTACATTGTTTTCTTTCTTTTTTTTTGGTGGGGTTGGGGATGTGGAGTCATCGGGTCATAGGTTTAATTAGGACATTATGACTCTCACATCCTCATTTTCCTCTATTTTCATCGTGGGTCCCTTCCTTTCTACGAAAATTCTCTTGTACTGATCCAAGAAAAAATACTTCTGCTATATTCCATTTGTAGGTAGATAATGTCATGAAAAAGATAGTTTTCTTCCATTGTCTTCGTAGATATTATTTAGTGTTAACTGCTTTAATTCTAGTTTGGATGTTGAAATTTAGTTTTTATTGGTTCTGGGTGCAGATTATTTGGAATTCATCAACCCGTGCAGAACTGCTAAAATTTGTTGATCAGCAGCGTGTAAACCAAGGTCCTGATGGTTCATATGACTTGAAAGAGTCACATGCCTTTACATATGAAGCACTATCAAAAGAGCTCCATGTTGGCAATGTGTACTTGAAAGTATATAATGATCAACCAGAATATGAGATAAGTGAGCCAGAAACTTTCTGTGTTGCCCTCATTGATTTCATATCAGGTCTAGTGCACAATCGATATGCTACAAATTCTGATGTTCAGATTCAATCTAATCTCAATGGTTCATCCTTGGAGTCACCCAAAATTCAGAATGGTACAGTTGATAGAACTGGGCCTGAACAACCTGATTCTTCAGCGGTTTGTGAGGAAGCAACAAGCAAGGAGGACCTGGAATTGGTTAAGAACCTTCAAATTGGATTGACTTCTCTTCTGGTACGTTACTTGCTTGTCTTACTGTAATTTTTATTGAGAGATTCTATTGCCACACCAACTTTTGCTAATGCCACCCTAATTCAGATGTAAATCACCAACCATCTTGAGGTGGCATTAGTAGAAGTTGGTGTGGCAATATCAGCTATCTTTTTATTTTTTGCTGATATTTTATTTTTGTTTTTTTGCAGAATTTACTGACAAGTAACCCAAATCTAGCTGCCATATTTTCTACCAAAGAACAGCTAGTACCACTTTTTGAATGTTTTTCTGTGCCCATTGCATCAGAAAGTAATATTCATAAACTATGCCTCAGTGTACTTTCACTCTTAACGACCTATGCCCCTTGCTTGGAAGCTATGGTTGCAGATCGTACAAGTCTTCTCCTTTTATTACAAATGTTACACGATGCCCCTAGTTGTCGGGAAGGGGCTCTTCATGTTCTTTATGCCTTGGCAAGCACACCGGAGCTTTCATGGGCTGCTGCCAAGCATGGTGGAGTTGTTTACATTCTTGAACTTCTTTTGCCTTTGCAAGGTAAAGCTTCTTCCCTTATTTTGTCTGTATTGCAGTTTAATTTTTCCAAAAGAGAGATGATTTCTGTTTCTCACACGAGAGTTGTTCTTCTGCAGAAGAAATTTCTTTACAGCAAAGAGCAGCAGCGGCATCTTTGTTGGGAAAGCTTGTTGGGCAGCCAATGCATGGGCCTAGAGTGGCTATTACATTAGCAAGGTTTCTTCCAGATGGCTTAGTATCTGCTATCAGGGACGGGCCTGGGGAAGCTGTGGTTGCTGCTCTTGAACAGACAACTGAAACACCAGAACTTGTATGGACCCCTGCAATGGCTGCATCTTTATCTGCTCAAATTTCTACCATGGCCTCGGACCTCTATCGTGAACAGATGAAAGGCCGTGTTGTTGATTGGGATGTACCTGAGCAAGCAACAGGTCAACAGGAAATGAGAGATGAGCCACAAGTATGATCCTATATTCTCTACCATTTTTGTAGGGATTAAAACGGGCCGGGTTCGGGCCGGATCTATGTATATCGATATCCAAAATTTTATTTGGATCTATATCCAAATCCGACTCAGATCCTAACACCTGAACCATTTTGCTTTCCCTAAGTCCAGATCTGACCCAACCGAATTACTTAATTCATGTCGGATAATTTTGGACAGTTCAACATTTATTTGCTATATTGCTTTTCTAATTGTTATACTATTCTACTTTACTATAATTATTTTATTTCACAAGAATTCATGTTATATTAAAGTAGTAGAAAAAAGATATTTTCAAAAACATAAAAATATGATTTTTGAAGCAATATGTCATTCGGATCTAGGGTCAAGGGACATCAATCCCTATTCGACCCATTTTTTCGGGTCTAATCCTACAGTCCAAACCCTCTAAATTCGGATTCAGATCACTCAGATTTTGGATAAAATCTGACCCATTTATGCACTAGATTTTTTGCATATGAAGTGGTCTTAGCACTCTATGATTTCATGTTTCCATGGCAATGCAGGTTGGAGGGATTTATGTAAGGCTTTTCCTCAAAGACCCTAAGTTTCCATTAAGAAATCCAAAGAGATTCTTAGAAGGACTATTGGATCAGTATGTTTCTTCCATTGCTGCCACACATTATGACATGCAAACTGTTGACCCTGAGCTCCCTTTGCTTCTTTCTGCTGCATTGGTGTCCTTGTTGCGAGTACACCCTGCACTTGCTGATCATGTTGGATACCTTGGCTACATTCCCAAACTTGTTGCTGCAATGGCATATGAAGGTAGACGAGAAACAATGGCCTCTGGGGAGACAAAAAATGGTAACCATGTGGATGAGATTCATGAAACGGATGATGGAAAAACAGAGTCTAATACACAAACTCCACAAGAACGTGTTCGTCTTAGTTGTCTGCGTGTCCTGCATCAACTTGCAGCTAGTACAACTTGTGCGGAATCCATGGCGGCAACTAGTGTGGGAACCCCTCAGGTATAAAGGTTTGCTGTGCATAGACATGTTTAAGTGTTTTCAGTCAAAAGCATTTTTAAGAAGACTGTAAAAGCATTTTTTAAGTACTTTTTTCAAATGTATAATGATATCTTTCTTGTCATATAAGAAGACTAAAAGTATTTTTCAGTATTTGTTTAAATTTGAAACACCATGTAGTGCTAAATTTAATGGTGGCATGTTGCATTATGTTAGTTGCATGATTTACATCCACTGATTTATACTTTGCTTTACTTCCAGGTTGTTCCATTGCTAATGAAAGCTATAGGATGGCAAGGTGGAAGCATACTGGCTCTTGAGACACTAAAGCGTGTCGTTGTTGCTGGAAATCGTGCTAGAGATGCACTTGTTGCACAAGGACTGAAGTGAGTAACTTTATATCATAATTTTATTTGCCTGTCCAAATGTTGATTCAACTCACTGAATTTATGTCTCATCTATTTGGCGTGATGGCCAGCCCAATTCTTTTGGGATGAGGCATTGATGGTAATGATTTATCTGGCTTGATGGTTGTACCGGCCATCCAATACATGCACAAGGTGTTGAAATATAGCAGTGCTGATATGTGCATGTAAAACAAATACAATTTGATATCCAGAAATAAGAACATCTAAATTCCTTTCATATGGGTATAGTAATTTAGGCTATAGGGGATACTTATACAAACAACAAAAAGTGAAACTTCTACTTCTACATGCAATGAATATGGTTGAATTGAGGATGTTCAGAAGGACGAATTGCAATAGTAGAAAGATAAGGTTAGAAATAAGTGCATTCAAGTGAACATAGGAGTAGCTCCAATGGGATAATAAGATGAAGGGAGGTGGTTGAAATGGTTAGGAGTAGCTCCAACAGGGATTAAGATTAGAAAAAAAGAAGAAAAAGATAGTAGTGATGCTTTTTAGCACTTAGTTTGTGGGAGGCTAGGTATTCTTTGAAGTCTTGGATACTTATCTGTAAGATGGTTCACGTTAGTAATATTTTGTTAGCATCATTCCTCATTTTCTATTCTGAACTCAGTTGAGAAGTAAATAGATAGATGGGAAGAGACTCAATATGGAATGATAATGTTGGATCTCCTAAAGTTCACCTTGTTGATTGGTAGTGCATTTGCTCCACCCAGGAAAGGCTGTGAGAAAGAACATTGTTGGATGTTCTTAAAACAGTGAGAAGTGTCAGCATAATCCCACATCGCCTAGGTACTCTTGGGTTGTGCCATGTATAAAGCAGGGGCAACCCTCTCCTTGCATACCGGTTTTCAGGGATGAGTTAGGCCCATGGACTTTAACATGGTATCAGAGCTGGTATACCTCAGGGATGGCTCAGGTTAGTATCTCCAGCCCTGTGTGGAGGGGGGGGGGGGGGGGGGGGGGGGGGGAGACCAGGAGAGCTGAGTGTATCCAGCCCTGGCGCTGAGGGGGAGTGTTAGCATAGTCCCAAATCACCTAAGTACTCTTGGGTTGTTCAATTTATAAAGCGGGGCAACTCTCTCCTTGCAAGCCTGTTTTCAGGGATGAGTTAGGCCCATGGACTTTAACAAGAAGAAGATAGAAAAGGACATGGATTGAGGTATTGAACTGTATATAATGGCGCCATTGAATTTTAATGGAAGATGTGGGATTTATTGGGTGGAGAAATAGATTTGTTCGTTGGGATAAGCAGGATTTATGATGATAACATCGATTTCCTTGACAATTTATATATATATTTTGAAGCGTTATGGTTTACCCATTGCCCTATGATTATCAACGTGTTTAGCTTCTTAGAATAGTCGTGCTTCTTTAAGAGAATGTAAGTCATACCATATAATGGTTGTCAAATATGTTCAACTTTTGCTAACGATTGTGGAGTAAATTACATGAATTATGTAGGGTTGGTCTTGTTGAAGTACTTCTTGGCCTTCTTGATTGGAGAGCTGGAGGAAGGAATGGACTTTGCTCTCAAATGAAATGGAATGAATCTGAGGCTTCTGTTGGGCGAGTACTTGCAATTGAGGTATATTTTCTGGTTTATTCTTTTATAATTTTAATTATCATATGTGATTTAGAGTTTAAATTTAAGACATATGATCAAAATGAACTATGTTTCTTTTAATTCTCAAATAAGTTAACTGTTGTATGTGCACAGAGTTAAATCATTTTATGCATTTAGCGGAACATATCCTTCTTGACATTCATTATTTAGTGAAATGGAAGCAATGAGGAAAAAAAAAAAATTCTTCTGGTATCACAGGTACTCAAAGGCGGATATTCTTGACTTGGTCAAGGGCTTGAATTTTGCTTACTGTAGTCATACTTCAAAGTGCTGATAGCCATGCTAGTTCATTGGCCAATGATGGTGAACTGGGCAATTTTGTAGTCAGCAATTATTTCATAATTTTCCTATCTTGATAGATTTCTTTATTTTTTGGGACAAACTAATAACAATGAACTCATTTTGATTTTTTTCTAGATTGGTGGCTATTAGGTTATGGTTTCAATTTGTTTCCGGAATATTGAAGGAGATTTGGTAGGTACACTTATCGGAAAAATATATATATAAAGAAAAAAAAAAAAGGGAGATTTGGTAGGTGAAGAGAACAACTTATATTATTCATACAACCATAAAATAAATTCATAGCTAGGGAAAATAAGCATTTTGAAGATTAAAAAAGAGAGAATGTACACAGGATGTCGTACATTCTAAGGAGAAAGATGAAAGAATATAAACAATGAAAGCACATGCAGAAGAAATGGAGGATTGGGTGCAGCAAATGTCATATCGTTAAATGATGAACAAAGGTATTTAGTTCGGAACTCCAAAACATAGTCACCAAGTCAGCATTCGGGAATAAATCAGCAACTGAAAAATTCGAAAATCCCACTAAAATTGGGGAAAAAAAAAAAAAAACAGAACTGGAAGATTGAACTCATTATAATTTTTTTTCTAGATTGGTAGCTATATATGTTTTGGTTTAAATTTGTTTCAGAATTGTTGAAGGAGATTTGGTAGGTACCCATCAGAAAACAAACAGGAGATTTGGTAGGTGAAAAGAAAACATATGCAATAGAATCATAAATAAATTCATAGCTAGGGAAAAAGAGCATTTTGAAGAAAAAAAAAATGTACACAGGAAGTTGTGCTTTCTAAGGAGAAAGACGAAACAATCTAAACAATGAAAGCAAGGCAGAAGAAATGGAAGATTGGTTTCACAAACTTCCTATATCGTTAAATGATGAACAAAGGTATTTAGATGGGAACTCTAAAGGACAGCAACAACTGAGATCATTCTGTGAATCAATTTCTTGAGTGGGATTGAGTATCCAAGCTTCAGAAATGCCAAGCACTTAAACTTTGTAGATTTATTTATGTCAACGATATGGAAAACAATGCCTAACGTAGTGATTGCCAAGGATGCCTCTTACAAAGTTGTAAGAGATAATGTCCTTCGTACTACAAGTGCACATTCATGAGACAGGAGCTTTTACTGAGTTTCTCTTGATTTTACAATTTAATATGGAAATGTGAAAGTTGGAAATAGTCGTGTACACTTGTAAGAAATTGATTTATGTTAAGAGTTTATACCGCTCGAATTGTTGATGCAGGTCTTGCATGCATTTGCAGCTGAAGGAGCACATTGTACTAAAGTTCGTGACATACTGAATGCTTCTGACGTAAGTCCTTACTGTTTATTTCTTCTAACTTGACTCTCGTATACTGTGGTTTATACACAAGACTCAAATGTTTTTGCTTAGAAGGTCTCAAACTTTTAAAGCTGTCCATTCTGAAGGTTTTTATTACAAATGCACTTTTATGTTGTCCATTCTTAGTACTGACAATTAGTAATTCCCTTCTTATCAAGGAATCTGTGTTCTAGGGCACTCTCTCTTTTTCTTGGACAAGTGACCAAACAATTTATTCATGGTGTACACAAGATTGGGAAAATCATTCCCATCATAAAAAAGGAACTAAATACAGATACAATAGAGCCTACAGGTCTTTTGTTTCATGAATGTCTTTCCAACGGAGTTTCTTCCATTTACACTACACTACGCCTGCACCGCCCCCACCCCCCCCCCCCCCCCCCCCCCCTCAAAATAAAAAAATAAAAAATAATAATAATAATAATTTAATAATAAATATATCAATATCTATATCTATCTATCTATCTATCTATATATATCAAATAAATAAATAGAAGTGTTCTACGAATATTTGGGCTAAACTTTCGAAGTCCTTCTGTATGCTTTCCATTGTATATACCCAAAAAAAAATCATAGGGAGGCCAAACACTCATGGGGGTAATAGAGAAAGAGTGCTGATAATATGACGTGGTTTTGGCGCAAGCCCTCGATGCTAACTGACATGTTTGCTCACAGCCCAACAAACGTTTGATATGTGGCACGAATGACATCAGCAATAGAGAGAGCTTCTCTCCTTGTCCACTGCCCACATATTTATTTTTTCAGATTTCAAATCTTAAAAAGGGTCGTTGGGCCCACATTGATTATCACATTTACAATCCAACAACACAGCCTTCCGGATTTCATGAAAATTTTTATATTCAAAAAAATATATTTTGTTTTTCGAGCTTGATCCAAGGTGTTGAAAATGGACAGCCAGTGAGCACCCAAATTTAAAAATAAAATTCAACGGTGAAAAATAGCTTTTTTTTTTTATTATAAAAAAGTTCATATAATTTTGTCCTCGACAACTCCATTGCATCAGATCATGTTTTTGAGTTTTACAAGGTGGTCAATTATTTTACTATGGGCTGGAGAGAGAAAAGGGCATCAGGGGCATTAACCAAAAACTGTGTCATAGTATCAAAATTCATAGAGAAATAAGAATCTCGACATAACCCCACCACTTCAGTCAATGAATAATTATGTTCTCTGTTCTTACTTATGGTAGACGCCCTTGATTGTTGTCTTAGGAATCTTTGACTAAAAGACTAATCCATTTTTCAGGTGTGGAGTGCTTATAAAGATCAAAAGCATGATCTTTTCCTTCCTTCAAATGCTCAATCTGCTGCTGCTGGAGTTGCTGGTCTTATTGAGAATTCTTCATCCAGATTCACATATTCCCTTACAGCTCCACCGCCACAACCTTCTCTGGTGAGACCCCCTACTTCAACTACCTAGACAAATAGGAGGTGGACCAGCTTCCACAATGGCAACCTTGAAGAAATTTCACGATATATCGATCTGTATAGTATGTACAGTCTTTTCAACTCCTTTTTTCCTTCTCCCCTTTATATTCCTTTGGTTTGCTTTATAAGTTGAAGTACGTGAAAAGAAAAAGAAAAAACAATGATGTCATATATAGCTTAATTCCTTTCCATGTAAAGTAAACCTCAGATTTTGTACATCTTGGCTCAATTGTATGAACCAAATAAGTGAGGTTGTTTTGGGTTTCAAGTTCTGAGTAACTTTTCTTCGAAACACTTACGTGGAGTTGAGCCTTTATATATTTGGGATTTCAACACGTTGCTACAGCCGTTGTATATGTTTGGTCATCCTATGGTGAGACCTTCACTATGGTAACCTTGGGATTACTTTGGGAGAACGTAACTTTTAAAAAATAAAAAATAGAGCGTAGTTTTATTAGATGATTATATTCAAACTTTTCAACTTTTAGAAGTGAGAAAAGACTACATTTTTTCAAGTGTACTTGGGGCTCTTGAGAGCAATTCCAATGCACTTGCCATCCCCTCTAAACTGCCCTTTTGGAGAGTTAAATCCAAAATGTGTCACCAATCCATTCTCATGATTTAAATGTTGAATGTGCCCTAATCGTTCAAATTCATCATTTTCATAAATAAATAAATAAAAATGGATTTTCGACATCACAATTGAGTTTAGGAGACTCCATTCTTATGTAAAGGAAAAAAGCCATTATCAAAGGTTTTTACAAGCTTTTTAAAGACAGTAGAAAATTATGATTTTTTCAATTTTTTTTGCTTCCTTTATTTATAAAAATCAATTAAAGATGGTTATTTTGGTTTGAAATCATCTAGACAAGTTTTTATGTCAAGTTTTTAGTCAATCTTTATGTGTTCTAGTCGGAAAATCTTGAAAAAACAAAAAACGAGTGGGTTCTACGACATTGAAATTAATATTTTTTATTATCAAGTTCGACAATTTTAAAAATTGCCAGAGTTCAATAACGCTAAAAATTGCTGAGTTTAACAAAAAAAAAAAATATTGAACTCAATAATAAATAAAAAACAGTGAGCTCGACATTTATAAGTGGTGAGTTCGACAATAAAAAGGCTAACCTCGATAATAAACAAAAAGTGGTCGACTCGACAATAATAAGTGGTTAGTTCGATAATAAAAATGTTGACCTTTACAATAAATAAAAATTGGTAAGCTCAACAATAGAAGTGGTGATCTCGATAATAACAATTGACCATTAAGAAGAAAAATAGTTTACTAAATGGATTATTAACGACAGTTCAAAATTCAAGGATTATTAAAAAAGATAACCCTCCACCATGGGCCTTTAAGTATTTTTTTTTCATGATTTTATGCACTCCCTCTCAATTCGAGTTTGACCCTATTGACCTTGCTCCATTTTTTATATCAAAAGTTACATTCAAAATGATGAAACATGACAAATTTGATGAAACGTGATAGATTTAGAGTCTCTAACTTGTTACGTATTTTTTACCAATTCGAAGTCTGAATGAATTTTGTTTCGTAAAATATGAATTTATTCTCATCTGAATCAATTTGATAATCGAAATTTTTTGCTTTACTTTGATAAGTGAGTCAAAAGTCATTGGTAAAATAATAATGGGTAAGTGGAATAAACATAGAAAAGACTCATTTTTTATTGTTGCATCTCAAATTAATTATATTTAATTTGTTTGCAGTTACTACACATCATATTATAAAATACAAGTTAGACTGCCAATGGTTGTATTGTTCTCTAAATATTTTACTGCTAATGGTAATAAAGCTTTTGTTATAGTTAACCCCACTTCTGATTTTAGAGCTATCAACCCATTCTACATTAACAAAGACCACATCAAGCTTCGAGACTATTCTACCTTCATCTTGCTTTGCTGCTCTCTTAGCTTTAAGATCATGAACCTCAGCCAAACGAAACATACAATAGCCTCATATGCTATTTTTAAGGAGATTATTGTATGAAAACCTTCTTGATAGAGGTAACCACAATGAGGTTCCCGTAAGAATCCAAGGGAGATGGATAACTAGTTTGAATATATTTGAAAAGCTCTAAATAAGCTTGGAACCAATGAGATAGAAGATTAAAGATTTAAAATCTCCTCTCAAGACAATGTTTGACCCAAGAAAAACTTATTTTAAGGATATTTTGAGACATTCAATGTTTACAGATCCAAAGAATAAGAAAAACCTTGTCGAAAAACTGATCTTTTCTACCCCTCTTTTATACAATTAGGTTGTTTCTTCCCATGACACAAAAGATGAACAAAGAAACGGATAATCAAACAATATCAATTTTTTTTGAAAAACAATATCAAATAAGGCTACAATTCATGAAGACCACTGGTTGGGACTGTGAGAAGACATGGCTTTTCTGAACGTCTTCTTGTCCTGCTTAGGAG
>NC_141386.1:8746860-8852878 GCF_017979445.1 Akebia trifoliata | reverse complement strand
AAATTCCCATTAGCAGCTTGAGTCATGAATAAAAATTGTTGTTCTGCAAGATTTAAGTTAAAACAGATCTTTCAAAAAATTCAAACAAATATAAATTTACAAATTAAACACCTTAGAGTACACTGTTTCCATTAGACTATAAAAAGTAGGTTCTAAAGTATAAACTAATGAAGCTTTGCACACTTAATCTTCTTGTAATCGAAAGAATATACAATGAAAAACTGATATTCAAAACACTGAGATTTGGAAAGATCAACATACTCATAATACTCAATATATGGAAATATTGAGCCCTAGTATTGAGATATCCGAGCCTCTCAATTGAAGCACCTTTTCAAATCAGATTTATTAGTGAAAGCTTAGCCACGTATAAACAGATCTGAAACACCAAAGGATTTGCCCGAACGTTTTGAAAGAGTAAACCCTAAATCATGTATCAATCACAAATAAGAACCTAGAATCTCACAAAATGAACCACAAAACAGTCATGGCAGACACAACTTCACTTTCGAGGGATCTTGACTTGTGGCCTCAAAGCATGCCACAAACTTGACTTCCATAGTGGATGAAGTAATGATGCTCTACTTCAACTCTTCCCTTCCTCGATACAGTTTCACCACTAGGTCAACACAAAACCTGATGTAGATTTCATGCTATCCGCACATCCTATGAAGTCCAAGTCTGAATAACCAATCACTTCCAGATGATCTATCATTCTGTAAGTAAGCATATAATCCTTTGTTCCTTGAAAATACCTTATTACTTTCTTTGCAGTTTTCCAATATTCCATTCCTAGATTATATTAAAATCTTCCTAACATCCTAACGACAAAACTGATATCTGGTTTGGTATATGTTTGAGCATACATCAAACTCCCAACGACTGACGCATATAGAATATCTTTCATCTGTTCCTTTTCTTAGTGATTCCCCGAGCATTGTAGCAAATTGAGCTTATCTCCATTTTTTATGAGTGTATTTCCTGTTGAATAAAATTTCTCTAAAACTCGATTGATATAACCTTTCTAAGCCAATCCCAACATTCTTTGAAATCAATCCTTAAATATCTTTATGACAATCACATATGTTGCCTCACCCATATCAACTATCTTAAAGTTCTTAGTGAGATGTTCATTGGTCTCGTGTAATAAACCAAGATCGCTGCTAGTTAACAAAATATCATCGACATACATAACCAATGTTATAAATTTGTTCCCACTGATTTTCAAATATATGCACTGATTAACTTTCCTTGAATCCAAAGGAGGTAATGGTTTCATTGAAACTGTCTTGAAGCTTGTTTAAGTATATATATATATATATATATATATATATAGATTTCTTGAGCCTATAAGCTAAGTCTTATTTTCCCTTTTCTAAGAAACCTTCAGGTTGGTCTATGTAGATCTCTTAATCTAAATTCCCATTTAGAAAAATTATTTTCATATACATATGGTGTAACTCTAAATCATAATGATCCACCAATGCCATGATAATTCTAAATGAATCCTTCTTTGAAACTAAAGAGAATGTCTTAGTATAATCAATGCCTTTTTTTTAGTGAAACATTTGGCTACAAGCCTGGTCTTGAATCATTTGACACTACCATTATGTCGCGTTTGGTCTTAAAGACCTATTTATAGTAGATTTTCTTACATTTTGTAAACAATTCGATGAGATCCCAACCTTCATTCTGATTCATTGATTTCAACTCTTCTTTTATACCATCAATCCACTTCGTGGATTCATCACTTTTCATTGTTTGTGAAAACGTTATCGGGTCCTTGTTTTTTCTAATATCATAGTTAGATTTTTATACATACATCACGTAATCATCTGGAATTGCAGGTTTCCTTACTCAAAGAGATCTTCTCAAAACTACAATTTGTAATGATTTTACACCTTCATTGACGATGTCCTAATGGAGTAGTGGATCATTTTCATTCATCTATTGTCCTACATCCTTAGTCTGTGGAATGAATTGAGTAATAACAGTTTCTTGACGATTGAGAGGTGGTAGAACATCCAATCTCATCTCTTCAAGTGTTATATTATGTGATCTCATACTCCCACTAATTTCATCATTTTCTAATGATTTAGCATTTTCGATTTCTATTATTCTCGTACAATGGTTAGGATTGTAAAATTTTACCCTTTTGACTTTTCTGGATAACTGATAAAATACCAAGAAATAGTTCTTGGATTTAAAAAAAAAAAAAAAATCCTTGCTTCCACTGTATAACCCCAAACATGTAAATGTCTTAAACTAAGGCTCTGTTTTTTTTTTTTTTTTTGTGCACCGCAAATGGCCGTAAACAACAACTTTTTCAAATTTTTGTTTAATATGATTACTTGGTTGTAATGTAATATGTGGTCCCCATTGTAAAGTATCATGAAAGTAGTCAAAATCCCAGCTAAATCTAAGTGAATTTTTCTGGAACAAATAGCTCTAGAAAACTTTATGTTCGTTGAGTTTCCTTTATAAACATATGGCTGTGAGAGCAATCTAACGCGACTTGCAGCAGCGGCTATAGGTGAGCTTTGTGTGTGTATGTGTGCGCGCGCGCCCATCTCTCTCCCTCTATTGCCCTCACAGAGTAGATCTCTAACATCTCGCTCTAGTTTTTACAGTCTACATTGGATCAGGTTTTCTTCTCCGACTATTCGACAACAAAAATATGTCTTCTTCTTTGGCCTTTCTTCTTCGTCATTTTATTATTTTTTCTTCTCCTCTCCTTTTTGAAAACAATTTTATCTAGTAAGTTCTTATATCCTTTGTGCATATTTTTTTTAAATTTGTTTATTCTTTTCCAGATTGATCTTTGCAAATGGTGGACAAAGATTATATCATCCCTTTGATAGAAACTGTGGAGGGTAATTCTCGGAGTTATTGACTCATAGCTCTCATGAGCCGAGGGTACCAACTCACCAAGTTACATGAAGAGCTACTGAGGCTTACAAGTCGGTTGATACAATCTCAAACCATTTAATGTTGACACGACGAGGTGACAACACTATCACTGATGGGATAGAAGTAACAACCCATACCCTGACAGATCGGTTGTAACAACCTCATACCTGTTAGAGCAGTTGTAGTGACTCCTGTAATCATCAAATCAGGGAGTAGTTTAACCACTTTGAATATGATCACTAAGAATATCTTAGAGAATCCATTAATTAGGATTCCTATAAATACCAAGTTGTAATTCATATCAAAGGTTAGAAAATTTCTTCTCTGAGAACTCTTTATTAAATCGACACTAATTCTAACTTGATCGTCTGAGTAGTCCTGTTGCAGGCCCCCCAATTGAGTTAAGAACCTTCAAAAGAGATCTCGAGGTAGAGCAAAAATCTATATTTACAATTTGGTGCTGTCCATGGGAAACTTACAAGGAGAAAAATGATCAACATGGTGAGACCTAGAGGTGAAGTGCGAGGACAACCATCGAACCCTTATCAACGGGCCTACCCCCATCATCACAGGATCCCATGTTGGCGATGTATAACTTACTAATGAAAATGATGAAGGAAATGCGTAGGGGGTTGGAGAAGCAGAATGATGAGATCACGGCAATATGAAGAGAAAACGAGGAGCTTAGGCAAAGGCTAGGTGAGGGAACTAAGATCGGATGAGGCTTAGAAGGGGAGAAAAGTCAGGGCCACACTGTCCGAACGGTGAGAAGGATCAAAACAGATCGAACTGTGGACCTTGCAGCAATGAGAACGTAGTAGGAAAGTTTCGAAGCTAGGGACCTAATGAAAATGAAGGAAGTCGAGGAGATGCTAAAAAAAGGGATGAGGAACTCACTCAAGGAAAGGACCCCGGGCAGAAGGCTCGAAATGCAATTCGAAAGCTCAAGGGGACTCCATTTTCACCAGTAATAATGAACTCGGACCCCCCGAGAGCATTCCACCCACCAAAGTTTGAGACGCACTACGGGACGAGGGATCCTATGGATCACATCCTTCACTACAGGAGTCAGATGGTATTTGAAAGCGCCCTCGATCCGCGGGGTGCGCGGATCCGCTTTTGACCCTTGAGGTTTGGGAGTCGCCACCTAGTTATTACGGTCTAGGAACCAAATTGACCCTACAATGGATAAAAAAAACTAATCTACTATAGAAATCTGAACCCGGGGATCATGTTACGGGGTTGGAAGGTGTTAGACACCAACCCCGCCCGGCCAATGCCGGTCTCTACTTATCCTAAATAGATCTACATTGCTAATGATAAACCTAGATTAAAAAAAATAAAAAATAAAAATTACCTTTGATCTGCACAAGTGTTATTCCCTCAGATCTGGTTAGAATAGCTCCTTGTACCGTATTCCTTACTTCGTTCTATCTCCGGATCTGATTCCTGATCTCCGAGGTAAGGTATCTCCTTCTTGGATCTAAGTGCTTCAAATTTGTTGTGGATTTTTGGAATATTTTTGAGAGGTTTTTGGGTGTTTTTTAGGCTAAAATCGGAGTAGGGGTGTTAGGGAAGGAGTTGGGGCTCCAAAATTAGGGTTTTGGGGAGGCTATGGAGGCTTCTTTACCTACTTTTCCTAGGATTTTTTCTTTTATACGAAAATAGGGTGTGAGCACCTCTATTTATAGAATTTTTTTAAGGTTGATTTGGATAGAGTTAGTGTTTAATTAGAGATCTTTTAATTAGAGTTGTGTTTTAGTTAAAATTGTTTTAGGTAGAATTGTGTTTTAATTAGAATTGTTTTAGGTAGAATTGTTTTTAAGTTAGAACTCTATTAGATAGATTTATTATTTAATTAGAATTCTATTATGACTTTTGGTCTTATTTGATTGACTTTTAATGTTTTGACTTTAGTCTCACTTGATTGACTTTAATACCTTGACTTCAGTCTTGCTTAATTGACTTTAATTTTGACTTTAGTCTCACTTGATTGACTTTAATACCTTGACTTCAGTCTTGCTTGATTTACTTTTAATTTTTGGAGAACCCCCCTCTAAAATATCTTTAATTCTTTGGACCCCCAAATGGAGGGGTCCTTAAAGAAATATCCCACGAACCCTCAACAATTTTACCCGAAAGTCTGATTGATCGATTTTTTAGGTTCAAATTTTTAAATTAATTTCATTAATGTTTTACTTTAATTATTTAATGTTTTATTTATTAATTTCGAATTTTTTAATTATAAAAATTATGAAATTACCGTTTTACCCCCAGAGAGGACTTTTCACGTTTCAAGTCGATTTTTAATGTTCTACGATGTTTTAGAATCGGTTTTTCGTAAGGAATTCAATGAGAATGTTGGTTTGTGTCATTTATGAAAATTTTTATGTGAAATGATTGTGAACTTTATGAGGGGCATTTTCGTAATTTTGTCAAATTTTGTTAAAATTGGTGAAATGATTTATTTGGTTCCAATTTGTTATTTTATGTGTTCGAGAGAGTTTTCCTAAGCGTAACGTAGGCTCTAGGGTTGTTTTGAGGTTAGGGGTATTTTGGTAATTTGGTAATTTTTTAGTGATTTTTATCGTGAAGTTTCTTTTTGGTCTGTAAGATGATGATTTCTATGTTTCTGGGGTCGTATTTTTCTAGCGTAGCGTGGTTTCTAAGGTTTTGTCAATTCGAGATACCTCATCCGGATTTCTGAAACACATCTGGTAACAAAATAAAGCAACGGAATACACATCCATCATTGGGAATCATTGCAATCGGATTGACGAGTTGATTAATCAGGCGAGTGCAAAAATGGGGTGTCTACAGTATTGTATCAGAGCGGTGACTTTTTTACTTTGCAAACTTTTCCCATCTACTCTAAGGCATGGAGCTATTTCATGGTTCCAAGGGCTGCCAACTAGGTCACTAGGGAACTTTTTTGAGCTAGAGGAGATATTTGTTAGGCAATTCGTGCACCTACGGAAGAAAAGAGTCAGGGTTAACACCCTTTTCAACTTGCGACAGGAGGTCGATGAAAGCATACGGTTTTTCGTTACTCGATTCCGAACAAAGGCGATAGCTATTGAAGGTATAAACAAGGCGGCCGCATGTGTAGCTTACGTGGTAGCAGTTATCCCTGGGACATGGCTGCATGAGTCACTGATAAAATCTGACCCCACATAGCTCGAGGATATATATTCAAAGGTGGAGAAATACATTTTGGTGGAAGAATCGATAAAAAGTAGAAGTTGGGGAATGCAAACGGTCACTAAAAGTGAGGGGGGTCAAGTAGTTACCAAGTTAAGGGAAGGGGGTGGCAAGAAAAGACGACGAGACCCAAATGAGCAATCAAGGTGGAAAAGAGGGCAAATATACACACAACTCAATGAGAAGTTGTCTGTGATACTAAGGCACATATGAAGTGACCCCAGCTTTGTTCAGCCACCTCGAGATTATCGAGGAAAATCAGGGAAGCCGTACTGCGAATACCACGAAAAGGAGGACCACCCAATTAAGGATTGTTACAAATTACGACATCATCCAGGATATGATTGAGGATGGGAAGCTCAAGAGATACATGTCCTCCACGGGAAGAGGAAAATGAGAAACTCAGAAGGAAGAAAATCGAAGACCGCCACCTCAGCAAGTTAGGGAAGAAAGACAACATGAACTCGAGAGACGTAGAGTAGTGTATACAATCACGGGTGTACATAAGTCAGACAAACAATCTAAGAAGTTAGCCAGGGCAAGGGTAATGAAAATACGACATGAGGTCGGTGTAAACCATGTTACCTCGGGAGTAAGCTTGACTAAAGTGAAAAGCTCAATAGAGGGGGGAAAGGTGATAGTATTCACTAAAGATGACCTACAAGGTAGGGCCATGCCTCATCAGGACACGCTCGTCATAACGCTTCCAGTCAGAAATGTAGACCTAAGGAGGATCCTTGTAGATGTAGGAAATGCAGTAGACATCCTTTTCCTGGGGGCTACAAAGAAGATGGGAGTGTTAGAGAGCCTGCTACCGACCCAATCCACTATGTTCGGATTCAATGGGGCTCCCAGTAGCTCGGTAGGGGAAATTACTCCCTGTAACGGTAGAGACTAAGGTAGTTATGACAATGTTCGTAGTGATCGACCCAAACTCAGTATACAATGCCATCCTCGGTAGAAGATGGATACATGAGATGAAGGTTGTTCTCTCAACCTATCATCAGGTAATCCGATTCTCGAGCAGAGGAGGTGTGATGAAGATCAGGGAAGACCAAGAAATGGCGCTCAGGTATTTCAACTTAGCACTAAAACCAGGGAAGTGCCAAAAGACCGAGTTCTAGAAAAAGAGAAAGGGGTCACTAGTGGAAGGGAAACATTTATAGTAGTTATAAAATGAACCATAGCAGGAACATGCAACAACAGTTGAAGAGGTGGAACTAGTTGACCTCGGCACTGGTGGGGATCATCTTATTAGCATTGGGACAATGTTGCTACAGCAAGAGCAAAGTACCCTGGTGCAATTGCTAAGGGAAAACAAGGATGTGTTTGCATGGTCCTTTGATGATATGCCAGGAATAGATTCCTCGGTTACATGTCATAGATTAAATGTCAATACTGCATTCCGACCAGTTCGGTAGAAGCCGAGAAGACTGTCACCTCGGTTAAGGCAGAGGGTGAACGAGGAGATTAATAAGCTTTTAATGGCAAGATTCATCAAGGAAGTTGAGTACTTTGAGTGGATAGAAAATATAGTAATAGTGCATAAAAAAAAAACAGAAGGGTTAGAGTGTGCATCGACTTCACAAACCTTAACAAGGCGTGCCCGAAGGATAGTTTCCCACTACTGAGTATCGATAGGCTAGTTGATGCTACCGTAGAATACGAGAGGATGTCGTTTATGGATGGGTCCTCAGGTTATAACCAGATCCCTCTAATCGTGGAAGACCAGAAGAAAATGTCATTTATAACCGAGCAAGGTTTGTTTTGTTTTAAAGTCATGCCATTCGGTCTGAAAAACGTCGAGGCAACCTATCAAAGGCTTGTAACTAGAATGGTCGAATGTATGATTGGGAAGACGGTTGAGGTGTACATTGACGACTTACTAGTGAAGAGCAAGAGAGTGGATGATTACCTAAGGGACCTCGAGGAGACGTTCAGAAAGCTAAGAGAGTACCAGATGAAGTTAAACCGGAAGAAAAGTGTGTTCGAGGTATCTTCCAGGAAGTTTCTTGGGCATGTTGTAACCAAAAGGGGAATCAAAGCGAACCCTGACCAAATCTGATCCTTAATTGAAATGCTAAGTCTGAAGATTCAGAAGCAAGTGTAGACTCTAGCAGGAAGAATTGTAATGTTGAATAGATTCATCTCACGAGTTTCGGATAGGTGCCGACCATTATTCAGCCTGCTAAAGAAAGGTAAGGGATTTGCGTGGAATGCAGAATGTGAGGCAGCCTTCTGTAATTTAAAAAAGTATTTGGGGCAGTCACCCATACTTAGTACTCCGAAATAAGGGGAAGAGCTGGGGATCTACTTGGCAGTCACAACCGAGTTTGTAAGTTTGGTGCTATTCAAAGTGGACTTAGGACGAGAGTACCCAATCTATTATGTCAGCAAGACACTTGGTCTATCAGAGGTCAAATACACGAAGATAGAGAAGGTCGAACTGTCCCTTGTTTACTCAACACACAAGTTCCAAACTTACTTTCTATCACATCAAATTCGGGTAGTAATAGATTACCCACTAAAGGACATGATGTACATGTCGAAAAAGTTTAGGAGGATGGCAAGATGGACAGTGACCTGGGGAGTACGAGCTACAGTTCGAGGCATGAACAACTTTGAAGGGGCAAGTGCTGGTAGATTTCTTAGTAGACTTCCTGATTGAAGACCCGAACTGGGAAGAGTTGGAGGAAGAAGACAAAGCGATTGAAGAATCAGAAACATGGAGTAAACAAGCAAGGTGGAAGATGTTCATTGATGGCTCATCGAATTACTCTGGATCGGGCATTGGCATAATATTAGTAACACTGAGAATTGATAGGCTAGAGAAGGTGATAAACCTCGGATATGGAGCCTTGAATAATGAGGCAGAGTACCAAGTAATTATCAATGGGCTCAAGATGGCAAGAAACTTGAAAGTTGACCAACTTGCAATATCTACAGACTCGTAGTTGGTGGCAAATCAGTGCAATGGAAAGTATGAGGCAAAGGATAAACAAATGGCGAAGTACCTGTCAGCGGTGCAACGGGAGGTCGATAGATTCACGAAGGTAAGAATATGTAGAATCCCGAGAGATGAGAACATGCATGTGGACTCATTGGCATTCATTGCTTCCATACTCGAAGATTTGGAGAGTCGAGTTGTGCCTGTTGAGTACCAGTAGAGAGCGTGCATCGACTGCAAGGAGGAGGAATGCATGCAAGCAGATCGGACATTGGGGTGGATGTATAAGTATGTGGAATACCTCCAAGCTAAAGTACTCCTGCAAGATAAAAAAGAAGCCAAAAAGCTATTTTATCAGATCAGGAGGCATACGCTCGTCGAAGGAGAGCTTTACAAAATGTTATTTGGAGGACCCCTCCTTAAATGCCTGAATCCAGAAGAGGCTGAGCTTGTAATGGTCAAAGTACACAAAGGGACATGCGGAAATCATTTAGGAGGATGGTTGCTCATAAACAAAGTAGTATCTCAGGGCTATTTTTGGCCAAGGATGCATGAGGATTGCAAGAAGTATGCCACGGGGTGCAACAGGTGTCATAAGTATGCACACATGAATCTCCAATCTGCAAACGAGCTTCACCTGATGAAGTCCCCTTGGCCTTTCTCCATTTGGGGAATGGACATTGTAATATTCACCACCTATATCTGACCTAACTATTTTGATTTTCTTATTCAATTCCCTTTCAACCTCGATCATAAATTTCTCAAAGATGTCTCCTGACAGAGACTTTTCATGAATAAGATATACATATTCATATCAATGTGAATTATCTTGAGAAGCTCTTTACTTCTTGTGGACCCCTTATTTATGCGTTTGGTATGTTTTTCTTTTATACATTTCACACACTGAGAAATCTGTGAAATCCAAGTTATCCAAAATCTTGTTCTTTATCAATCTCTCTATCTTTTATGTGGAAATGTGTCCCAAACAAATATGCCACAAGATGAAGGAATTTTCATTCAATACGCCACGTTTCCAACCACCATTTGATTGCAGGGTAATTAAAGATTGAGCAAACTCATAAATCAAATTAATTGTATATAAACTATCATATAAAATTTCAGATCTAACATAAGCATATTTCAAATAAAACTGTAATTTCTCAAATTTGAAAAAATTGAATAACCAATACTATATAACCTAGATAAAGAAACTAAATTCTTAAAAATAAAAGGACGTAAAAAGTATTCTCTAGATCCATCTAATGATCAGTTTTCAAAACCAAGCAATAAGTCTCAATTGCTACTACTTATACACTGAGACGGTTCCTTATGAAAACAAATATTTCATTTTTTTTTATTTCCTACTTGAAAAGAATCCCTGCATCAAATTCGTAATATGAATTTTGGTTCTAGAATCAATTCACCAAGTATTAAAAGGAACTTCAATTAAATTTGATTCAACATACAAAAATATGTTTCTTACCTTTCTTTTTAAATCAAGATTTGCGTTTGACGTAGTCCTTCATGTGTCCAAGTTTACCACAAAAGTAGCACTTTATGTTGCTCATGTTCTTTCCCTCGATCTTATTTGCTTGCCCAAATCCTTTGCCTTTTTTAGGGGATTTTTTTCATTTTCTTGATTTTCCCCACTTCTTTCCAGCTTTTCTAGATACTATAAACATCAACTCATTCAAGTTCTACTTATCCTTATTTGTGTTTATAATGAATCTTCAATGGAGTAAATTGGGTATGGAGGAAGTTGAGAACAAAATGTATAAGAAAAAACTTATTCATATTCATTCCCAATGATTTAAGTTTAGCAACCTTGTTTGTCATGTTGAGGATGTGGCCTTGAACTCCTCGTGCCCTATTGTACTTTATAGAAGTCAATTCAACCATCAGTGTGCCTGCGAAAGACTTATCAACATATTTGAACTTTTCTTCCACAACCTTTAGGTACCTCAAAGCACTCTTAGTCGGAGGTAAAGATGTCTTAATGTTGTTAGCGACAATCATTCTCATGAATATCAAACTAAGTCTATTAGATATTTACCAAGTACGAAAGTAGTTTTTCTACTTCACAATGCTGTCATCAATGAGTTCTGTGGGCTTTTCAACAAGAAGTGCGAAATCAAGATCTTGTACACCTAGGATAAACTTAATGTGCTAATACCATTCAGGGAAGTTAGATCCGAAAAGGATTGGGATGCTAAAAGTTAGTGAATGCAAGGAACCAAGAACAAAAAATGAATATAGAATTCAATTAATGCTTTGAGTTAATTATGATGAACTATTTAATATTACCTAATTTTATCCTTTGGGTCAAAGGATAAGTTAGGCATATTTATTGTTCACTCATGTTATTGTTAATACCCCGTAAGGCTAATATAATTTACATAATTTATTAAATTAGTTTTATTACCTTTGGGCATCCAATCCTAATTTTGTTACATATATGTAAATTAATTACCTTACTGAATTTTTAATTATTTGTAGTGAATATACCTAAAAATTCAGGCAATTCTAAAGTATAATAATTAAAGTTAAAACTTATATTAAAAAACATTAGTGAGTATAGATTTATCAGTTGTTTGAGTGTAATATTTTGTATAGAGTACCAGTTACTATTTCTCTACGTAGCCAATCTTAGACTTCAATTAAACTTCTACAAATGTAATTTTGACTTTAAAACTCTTGAAGTTTGATTTTTTAGAGTGACAACTAACCTCCAATTAAAATAAGATTTGTTGGATTAACTTAAACTCTAACTCCAAACGAAGCATCTTGTCTAAGGTAGTGAGAAGTGTGGATATATATTCACTTGAATATCTCTAGGGAGCTTTATCTGTGATGTTCCAATTTACTTATATGTTTACTCTTGATGACTTTCACCCTATTCCATTTGCTTGGACTTCATTGACAACAAGTAACATTTGCATTGCTAGTTTACTTATCTGGTGACGTGAGCCCTAATATGGACACAATCCCTTGAAACATCTCTTGTTCTCACTCATTTCTTGAGCTACTTGACCATTTAAGTACCACTTCATTGATTTCTTCCAATCTCCCACGTGTTTCATCTACTTACATCATTTCTCTTTCTACTTAGACGACTAACTTCGTTTCTAAGTTTCTCAATGTTTTTTTTTTTTTTTTAATTTATTAGATAACAGATTTGATGCTTAATTCTGTGATCGGCGTAACCAAGATTGATAAGAGTTCTATGGCCTATCCTTATAGAAAACTAAATATTGCAAAAGAATTAACACTAAAATTAAAGAAGAGAAAGTTATGTGAAGCAATCTGAATCCAATGGATTGAGTTAAACCAAGATGTCAACTAATATTATGGAAGATGAGACAAGAAACGAGATTTCTTATAAACAATTTTTTTTTCTTTTATTCTATAGCAATAGGAATCCGATGGCTTTGAGTTGGTTTGGTTAGTTTGGAACAAGTTGTGATTTGGTTGTAGGCTAAGAAAATAGAGAACCGATCAATTCGATTCGATTCTTACTACATTTTAGGAGTTAAGACATAGATTAATGAGTGCGCTTTTGACGACCCCCACTTTAAAGACCCTAATAAACCCCACACACCCATTGGTCCACATGGCATACGAAATTTAACAATTTTTCTCTCACAGATTAGCTTCTTGTTTTTCCAAAATTAACCCTCAATCATTAATACTAATTTAAGAACAATTAATTAGATTCTCAAATACGCAGGATTCCAAACTAGGAGTGTCAATGGATACCCATTTAACCAAAACCGAACCTGTACCGAAACCAAAAACCCCTGTTCCAAATCCCTTTTTATAAGAATCAATTAGAGCCAGGTCTAAAATGGAACCAAACATATAGGAACTTGAACCGTTAGGTTCTATCCAATGGGCACTCACGAGTACCCATAATCAATTTATTTTGTCATTTCTTTCCATACTATAGATGATTTAAGGTATTTTTTTATTTTAAAATAAATGCATGTTATATAAAATTCTTTAATTTTTCATATAAATTGTCAATTAGAGCTTAAAATGAGTAACTCTTCTAAAAATTTATTACTTAATAATTTTGTTAATAATATGTTAATTTTTTTAAATGAAATTTTTTATAATGATTTGAAATACTCTTTTTCTCATTTCATCCTTGAGAATCGGAACCGATGGGTACCCGTGACTTTTTATGGTTCCTATCCCGATTCCATTTATTTAGGAAACGGACCGGAGCCGACCCATTGACACCCCTACTCCATACCAACATGTCAAATCCATTAATAATATTTACAAAAACAATACCCTTTCTTTATAAAACTATTAATACTAAAATAAATTGGGTTTCTTGGTTCTTCACGGCTAAATTTAAAACTAGTCTTGAATGCACCTTTTGTTTCAAGTTGACAACTTTTGAGTTGACTCGGAAAAATCAAATGAAAATATGTTAAATCTTTAAATAATAATAATAATAATAATAATAATAATAATAATAATACTTGAAAAAATATTTTTTAAAAAAATTAAATATTTAAATATATAAAATTTTTAATGTTTTACTCCAACGTTTTCAACAATTAATACTAAAAAAGAAAAAAGAAAAATCTTGGTTTTCTTAGTCCTTCGTCACTCACTTTAAAACTCAATTTGAATGTCCCTTAAGTCAAGTCAAGTCGAAATTTTTTGAGTTAACTCAGAATAATCAAATATAAATAGAATAAATCTTTAAATATATTTAAAATATATATAACATTTTATTCCAACACATTCAACCATTTAAATGTTTTTTTTTTTTTTTAAATAAAAAATAACTCGAAACTCCAATGAAAATCTGGGTTTTCTTGGTCCTTGGCAGTGATTTTCTTACTCGAAAAACCGTACTGGGTCTGGGTTGATGTGGCAAGTGCATGAATCATAGATCTTTTTCTTCGGGATACACAAGGAAAAAATCTATGGTTTTGTGCACCTGCCAGGTCAACCAAGTACAAATACTCGAGTCATTTTATCATTAGTGAAAAAATAACTATAAATTTTGCTGTGTCTCGGGCGAGTATGATTAAATTCCTTTGTTACTATATATTTGCAAGCCTATGATGCGTCAATGGAGAAGGATTCCAAATCCAAGAAGTCAAGTTTTCACCAGGAATGTTGCAATGGTTGTTATCCCCTGCTGCATTAAAAGATAGTTCGCTTCTCTCAGATAAAGTCTGGTCCAGGATACCACTGTGAGATCTTCAACTCGCACAATTGGGCATGGAACCAGTTGGAGGATGTGAAGTTGCCCTATCTTTGCTTTTCATGTCGATTGTGAGTGTTAGAGAGTGATGGAATTACAAGAAAAAGCACCAAACAAGGACAACAATTGGAAAATCCGTAAGACAATGTGATGGCTGAATCGGACTCGTCTATAGCACCAATGACTGGATGGAGCTATGGGACATGGAAGAAGTACCGCATAGGTTTAGAATCCATGGAACAAGATTTGGGAATTAATTATTTGTTCGAAATTTACAAATTATGACAAGGTGAGGAGGTATAATCATAATAAAGATACATACAAGGCTATGAAGACTCCAAATAGAAATACCATTTAAAAAGTTCATCCCTTCCAATCCGATTTTATTCCCACTAATTTATCGGATGTATGTGCTTTCTGTTTGGTATTGGTTTCCTCCTCTGATGAAACTAGTCTCACAAGATCACATTTTAATTTCATAAGTAGGCAACATAGATCCTTTTAGAAATCATTCTCTTAAGAGTGTTTAGTAACAGATATTACCACTAAGATTAAAGTGAAACTCTATATTTTTTTCATGAATAAAACTTGTCTACTTGAATCGTAGCGATTTAACAATCTCATCCTCATTCCAGTTAGTGAGGTCACGATTGGACCTCATACCGCACTTTTGGACGTGAAAGTGGATAGGAACCATAGATGCTTTTTCACTTGTATCTCAAGGAAAAGCATCTAAGGTTCCCATGGCCAGGGTGTGCCATGTGAGGTCACTTCAGCATTATTCTTCCCGTAAAATAATGAAATGGGTAGCTGCACTTTACACATTCTATTAATAAAATGGCAAACCCATTTCTACCCTTTTCTTCTTCAAAGAAATCCAAAACAAGTAAATCATATTACAAAGAAACAAATAATTAGAATCCATTTTACATCGGAAAAAAAAAAACATATATATATATATATATTAACCACTATTATATAAATAACAAAACAAATTAAACCACCAGTGATAGGTGCGAAGATCAAAAATAAAAATAAAAATTGTAATGGGTTCTAGCAGTTGATTCATAATATCTTATATGTAATATATAAAGCAAGAAAAGAAAAAAATATGACCACCATCATCAATATCAACCTCCCAATATGCGCTTTAGACCTGTGCGTTGCTCAGATGTCAATCTTGCTGGGAACTTCACTTCGAATTTTACCCTCAGGTTGCCTCTCTTCCCTGGTTCCCTCACAATTGGCATCCCCTCTTTCTCAATAACAATCTCATACCCAGGACTCACAACATCTGATACAGGAATTGTTAGGTTACGCTCATCAAGTGTTTTGAGGGTTATGGTAGTACCGGTCAGTGCCTCCGCAAGTGACACACTTTGGCTAATAATAAGGTCATTGCCATCCCTCTTGTAGAAATCGTGGGGTTTCTCATCAATCACAAAGACAAGATCAGCGGGAAGTTGATTTACTTGCTCATTTCCTTTATCTGGGAAAGTTATCTTCGTTCCTTTTTTCCAGCCAGGTTTTACATCAATCGTTAATACTTCTGATTCTTGCACTATTTGTCTGTAGAATTGTATTTCAGTATTTCTGTAGTGTCAGCTAAATTTTAAATAAGATGTAAAGGAATATGTAAGAACATACATTATCAGAGAGACAACAAACACATTAAAACTATAACCCTTTTACTGATGAAAAACTTCTAATTTGATATAAATATGATATAATTTATTTTATTGGTATTGCTACAAAAAGATTTAAAAACTAAAAAAGATAACAGTCCTTAAATGTGGCTCACAGGTGGCAACTTGACCCTGGAACAAAATTAATTCACTTCGATAAATTATAACAGCAAACAAACATGTCGCAAATCATCGTAAGTTTTGTCTATTAATTCTGGTTGGCTCCCTCAAGTACATTTGCCCACTCTTCATAGTTTCTTGCATAGGACTCCAGGTTTCCCAATCTGAAACCAACTCTCAAAAAATCCAAAATTTCCATATTTTCCTATTACAACAAATATCCCTATATCAGAGTTTCATTGGGACCCCAGGGCATCTGATGAATGGTACCCACCAAGACCTTAATTCAAGACATCTAACCCAACAGCCCCAAATAAAACTAAATGTGAGATGACAAGCACAATTAAAAGGCAATTGTTTGCTGAATTGAAAAAGAAACCTTCTTCCTCCCACAGAAAAGGATGAAACAATCGTCTTGTCTACTAAAATCTTGGCAATCCAACATAACGTTATCTCATATGTTTGCATGTTTGTTTTGGTAACTAGTGTGTTGTCGTTGTTCACAAGTTAGTGTGTGTTGTCAACATTCAATGGAGAAAACAAAGGAGTGAATGAATGATGCCACCCAAACCAAACAATCTGACGATGTGAATGTGAATAATTCAAGACATGTCCTTCCAATAACTAAAAAGCCAATAACTTAATCCAAAATAACATCTATTTAAAAAGAAAAGAGAAGAAAATAAAAAGACATTTCCCTGAAACCCCAAAATCGTTATTATCCTTTTGAACAAAATATAGAGGTCCTAAGAATGAGAAACGAAGTGACACAGAAGAGGACTATTCGTAAGGCAGTTACACAAAGGAGGGAAGATTACTCTTATTAGAAGTGTGTTGGCTAGTATCCCCATTTATACTTTCTCTCTGTTTTCCTTGCCGAAGAGTGTGGAAGTTCAATTAGAAAAAATTTGTCAGAAGTTTTTGTGGCATGAAAAAGATGGAGCTAGAAAACACCACTGGGTGAGTTGGAGGAAGTTATGCTTGTCCAAGAGGAATGGGGGGTTGGGTTTCCGGAATTTTGGCCCCATGAATTCGGCTTTGCTAGGGAAATGACTTTGGAGGTTTGGTGAGGAAAGGGAGAGTCTGTGGAGAAAAGTAATTGTGGATAAGTATGGGGTGAATGAGAATGGGTGGGAGAGTGGTCCGGCTAAAGGGGCTCTGGGATGTGGGGTGTGGAGAGGCATTTCCAAAAGAATGCCGATTTTTAAGAAAAGAGTGAAATGTAAGGTGGAGAGGGGGGATAAGGTAAGATTTTGGGAGGATTGGTGGTGTGGGGATGGAATCATTAAAGATCAATTCCCAGAACTATTTGCGTTGTCGATGAAGAATAATCAGTTTATCTTCAGTTTCAAAATCATTGACAACGGGATAATTAATTGGGACTTTGGCTTTAGAAGAACGTTTAATGATTGGGAGGTGGATAGTGTAGGGAGGTTAGTGTCCTTTGTAGAGAGCAGAAATTGGGAGTGCTTATTGGAAGATCAGAGAGTGTGGGGGGCTTCTATAGATGGCAAGTTTACAGTGAAGTCTTTTTACAAAAGTATAGCGCATAGTTTTGGGATGTCTTTTCCTCACACTTTTGTCTGGGGTGGTAAGATTCCTCCGAAGATATCGACGTTTCTTTGGCTGGCGATTCTAGGGAGACTTGCAACGATGGATCAGTTAATAAAAAGAGGATTTATTTCGCCAAATCAGTGTTGTATGTGTAAGTCTCAGGCGGAAACGGTGGACCACCTTCTCATGCATTGCCGGATGGCGCATCACATTTGGTCGCATTTCTTAACTTTGTTTGGTTTAATAGGATGTCTCCCCAGATCAGTCAAGTCAGTTTTGGAATCTTGGCTGATGTGGGGAGGGACTTTCTTATCCTCGAAGCGGATTCTTTGATTTTTGGCCCCATTTGCAATTTGTTGGGGCATTTGGAAAGGGCGTAATCGATGCATTTTCAGGGGAGAGAGGTTACTTTGGATGGTCTTATTCTCTCTATTCTGGAGCTCATGTTTTCTTGGAGCAACTGTATAAGGAGTTTAAAGGGGTATTCTTCGAAGACTTTGTGGTGAAGTGGGAGAGGGTGTGTTCTTTGTCCAGGGTGTAATTGTATCTCTTTTGTTTTTTCTTTTCTTTGTTTTGGGTTGGTCTCCTTGACCCCCCTTTCTTGGCTCTTCTAATAAAATTATCTTTACCGATCAAAAAAAAAAGTTACCAAACCCGAAACTAATACGGAAAAATACTAGAGACCAGAAAAGAAGATGAAAAATTAAAAGTTTTACCAAAGGATATAGAAATCTTTTTTCTTTTTTGGTTCGGTACAAACAAGATGAACAATCAAATACAAAAGAGCACAACAAACCCACTATAATTGGTTAAATAAAAACCTACTCCCAAGGCCAGCTTGATACAAGTTGAGGCTAAAGGCGAAAACTCTAAATGAGGCCTTTTCAATGTTTAATATATTAATATAAATAATATTACGTAATTATCTATATAAAGAAAACAATGAGAATTTTCTGCATTTCTTTTGCTAAAATTATCTTTTATTCTCTCATGATATTAAGAGATTCCACAAAAAGTTATTTATGACCTAATGTCTTACAAAGCTTAATAAAAACATGATTTATCAATATTATTACCATACACATGAATCTTGGGGGTGTCTATAAAGGAATCCTTTTAATTTTTTATTTTTTTTAACCTTGAAGTTTCCAAATGGGTGGGTATGAAGATCTAAATAGTTTTTTTTTTTTTTTAATTTTTTGGAAACTATCAATTTCTCAAGTAGTCGGGATCTAGGAGATCTTATTTAAGATTTATTTTTTTAGGAAATCTGAACGTAAGAATCTTTTTTTTTTTTTTTTCTAGTTGTTCCTTGAATGTGGAGCAAGGACTTATTAAATAAAAAACAGAGTACATCTAGCCTTGCTAACTTGAGGTCACCTTGTGGCATCCAAAAACAAGATCCAATCCTACACTGGGGACTTAAGCAAGTCTAGCCTTACTAAGTTGAGCTCACCTTGTAGCATCCAAAAACATGATCCAATGCCAAAAATAGAGGGCAAAACTTTAAGAACTTCCGAAAAAAAAAAAATTTAATGTTATTTTTCACAGTTGAGTATTAATTTAAAATTTGAGAGTTCATTAACTGTCCATTTTCAAAACCTTGGATTAAGCCCAAAAAGAAATTATCTTTTTGAATGTGTTTTTGAATCCGAGTTTTATCATGAAATCTAAAAAGATGTGGCTTTGGATTTGCCAATCTGGTAATCCATTTGAGCTCTACCACCCTTAGTAAGATTTGAAATCTTATTAAGTTAGTAGGGAAAGTGCTTTTCCTAAAAATAATAGTAGTGAATAGGGGGAGTTCCATGTTAAAGAATTGAATCAGATTCGAGATCCAGAATGGTGTCTAGTTCCTATAGAATGGTTAACTAGTCTACGTGGTATGTTATGGTAAGAGTTTAAAACACCTAGGACTCTTAAACAAGCCGATTTCTAGGTAACACAAAGTCTGGTGTATTTAAACTCCAATAAAAACATGCCAAATAGATAGATATGTCGTTATAGGGATAGGATACTGTTCTGGATAGCAACTCAAAATAATTTTTTTTAGAGGCCTTAAAGAAAAACAAATTGTGGGCCTTATTTCAATGTGGGGCCTTAGGCTATTGCCTAAATGGCCTTATGCTTCAGCCGGACCTGCCTACTACTATAAATCATTACAATGATGATCCCATCTAAAAAGGAAATCTTCATAGAAGACTCCTCTAAACTCCTTAAACACTTTGTACAACATAAAACAAAGGGAGTTAAAGCCTATAGAATCCTTATAATATTGAAGCAAGAATAATAAAACCTCCGGCAACCCTCGAAAAAAGAGGAGATGGTGTAGTAGGAAAACACACTGAAACATTAAGAGATAAGAAATGTAACCATATATAAAGAGCAAGGAAACAATGGAGCAGAATTAATCAATAGATTCTTTTTTGATCAATATTAATCAATAGATTCTCCTCCCACCTTACAGAATACAGAGATTTCAACATGAACAAGACACCCACATTCATCTAGGAGCTAGTATAACATTCAGGTGGAATCAAATAATTTTAACCTTTTGCAATCAAAGCTATCAAAAATCCAAAAACACCAATAGATCAAGCTCATATTAACCCATTATGACAAAGAGGAGAGGAATCCATAATAATCATTAATAGAGTCCAACTTTGAAGTGGTCACACTGCTTCAAAATTTTGGACGACCCTTCCTCGTAATACGACACGTGGCTTTTTGTATTAATTTTACACCCCTACTTTTTCATTAATATTTGGCATGCCTCCTTGGAGACACCACGTGTAATCCAAAGAAGAAGGTTCTACTGAAATTTTGAAGAAGGATGGGTGCTTCAAAGTTTTTTCGTCATTAAAAGAAAGGAATCCAAAATAGAACTTTCTAGAGAAATAAAATAATTTAATCCTTTCTGCATTCATAGCTATCACAAATTTGAAATTACTAAAGTACTACATAATGAAAGTAAGAAGAGAGGAAGAATCACATACCCGATAGCATTGATGACATTCCTCGAGATCTTCATCTTCCTGGTCGACCCAGTGTAAAGCTCCGCAAGGCTGCATCGCAATTTACTCTCCACAGGTGCAGCTTTCTTTGGCATGCCTCCCCCACCCATACCTTCGCTATATGATCGAAAGATATTGTCGCCGCCAACCCCACCAAACCCCCCAAACATCCCTCCATCAGATTGAAACCTCATCGACCTTCCAGGTCCTGCCGAACCAAACCCAAAAGGGCTACTTCCGAAGAATTCGGCAAAAATGTCCTCCGCATTACGAGGATTGAACCTAAAATCATTCGAACCACCATTGGAAAATGGGAATCCACCTCCACCACTTGAACCCGGTGGTGGCATTCCCTTCAGTCCTTCTTCTCCATATTGATCATAAACCGCCCTTTTTTGTGGATCGCTTAATACCTAAATATACCCATCTATGGTTATACATGAATTCATCTAATTTAATTTTAAAGAAATTGTGCGTTTGTGAAATAGGGAACCTGAGATAAAAGAATTAATGCATAATTCATTAAAATTAATGAATAAAACTTACTTCGTAGGCTTCAGATATCTGTTTGAATTTGGCCTCCGCTTCTTTCTTATTGTTTGGATTCTTATCTGGATGCCATTTCATGGCTAATCTTCTGTAAGACTTCTTGAGATCTTCATCTGATGCGTTCCTGTTCACCTTCAAGATGTTATAGTAATCCACTCCCATCTTTTGACCACCTAATTCTCCAATTAAAATAATTCCGCAGATCTCTGTGATGGATTCTTCAAAACAAGACAAATCCCTTCAATTTTTCTTATTGTAATCTCTTTCAATCAAAACAGACTCTTATAACCTCTAGAAAAAAAAAAATACAGATAAATTAACCGATTCTTAACCTAAAACCTCGAGTTTATTCAATTCAGCCCTTCAAATCTCGAATTTCTGATCTTCCTTCCATTAAGACCTCCGATCTCTGCGAATTTCTTCTCAAATTAACAATCAAATGGGGGATGAACTTCTCAGAATCTCAAATTTTTAACAGAAAACAAACTAATCAACGAATTCATGACGAAACGCCAAGATAAACACAATTTCTGATCTCTTCAATTCGAATTTGAGGCTGAAAATAATCGCAAAATCCTTATTTTTTCTTCCAAAAAGAAACTGTTTTTAAGAATTTTTTTTTTTTGGGAACAAAAGTCTCCTCTTTGCCCACAAAACCACAAAGGGCGTTTCAATGTAAGATCGAGATTTGAGGGGAAGTCAAACCACCAATGAACCGGTTTGTACATAGGGGTATAATGTTATTTAACGGGTATAATTTAACATGAAATTACCGTAATACCCTTAGCAGAGTTTGGATTGGATTCGCTTACAATGCGTTTCTAGAATCAAGAATCCGTTGTTGGCCATGGTTTTTAAATTCGGTATCGCGTCTCGTCTCGTTCAGCTCCGATACTGAGTCGTCTCAGATGAGTTTTTCAATACGTTTGAGATGTCTCGTGAGATAACTCAAAAAATATAACTTGAGACATAAAACTCAATCAAAAAAATGACTTTGTGAGTTGGTCTCGTTCAGTTCTGATACCAAGTTAACTCAGGTGATACGTCTCGGTCTCAGACAAGTTTAAAAACCATATTGTTGGCTGAGAAGACTTCTACAACCAAAATGGGAAATTAGTTATAATAATAATAATAATAAGTAATAAATCTCAATTCTTATTATGTAGGGATTATTTATTTTTATTAAATAAAATTTTCAAGAGATGCAAATGATTTGTTATTTATGGAAAGACATGTCGTTTGGGTTTTATGAATATGTCTTTTAGTTATTCATGAATAGATATACCCGTTGATTTTTCATGAAAGAACGCCTTTTGTTCAACTATCTCTATAGAGAGACATTTAATAGTCTCTTCAATTTTCAAAAATAGGATTGGCATTTAGGGCAAATCACTCTGGATTTTTTTAAGAAAATTCGTGTTTTTAGAATTTAGTAACTAGAGTTTTCCAATAAATTCTGAAGTATTTTAAGTTTCGCAAATTATCAAGTTGGAGAATACATATTGTTTCATAGGAGAATTATTAAGATTGTTGTTTGCAAATTCTCACAATGATTTTGTTGTATCTTGAAGGTTATTTTGTTAATAACCCATCAACAAACTTGACTACATGTGGGGACAAATAAAGTTTTAAAGAAAACGATTTTTTCGCGCCTCAAAGTCTCAAAATTCTAAATATTTTATTTTCCCAGACTCCATTTTCTGAACATATTGTGGGTGCAATAAAAAAAATTTCCTAACCTAAAAGGGACAAGTGAAACCTTGACATACTAATAAAATCTATGAAACCAGATTGGACTTGATCAAAATATCAGAAGGATTCTAATCGATTCAATTATTCCCGAGATTTTATGAATGAGAATTAGAATTTATATAAATGAAAAATGTTGAAGTGACCTCAAGATTGTACCTCATATTGCACATCTTGACGTGAAAGTATGTAAGAACCAGCGATGATTCATACACACTTTCACGACAAAATGTGTGATATGAGGTACAATCTTAAAGTCTCTCCAACACGACTCTTTATAAATTTAGACCGTCCAAATCCCAATAGAAAGACTACCTAATTTCAAGTTGACAGTTGTTCAATCTCCAATCGAACGATTACTTGATCCTGAATCCAAAGATTACTCAGACAAAGTTGAATGTACCTAAAATCGAGACGCCTCCCGAGTATGACATATTCAAGATACCATGATTTTAGATAAAATATGTTGTGATCAATGATACGACAATTGATCGACCAATAGTATGAGGCATGATTAGAGTTGATTGAAATGTTATGGTTTAACTGAATTGAACCCCACTAATTACTATTGAATCCGAACTAAGCCCGTTGAAGTTGTTTTTATGGAAATTGGGAATAATAAAATGGCCAACCAAAATATTATCATTCTTTAGAATTATCATCGATTTATAAATTAGTTAATGACTTCTAACTCATGTTTTGAAAAATGTTTTGCCAAAATGTTTGGTGCTGAACATTTCCCATATATATATATAGGGTCCCGTTCAGCACCAAACATTTTGGCCAACATTTTAGCCAACCATTTTTGTCCTACATGGATTAAAAGTTTTGGAATGGGCTGATTTTTGGTGAGGATGATCTCTACGGTGAGGAGATCATCATCACCAAAAATCAATCCATTCCAAAACTTCTAACCCCATCAAAAATGGTTTACAAAAAATGAACGGTCCACGATTTTTCAACTTGTAAACTGGGGCTAGAAGTTTTGGAATGAGCTGATTTTTGGTGATGATGATCTCCTCACCGTAGAGATCATCCTCACCAAAAATCAGCCCATTCCAACCGTAAAGATCATCATCACCAAAAATCAACCCATTCCAAAACCTCTAACCCTATATATATATAGGGTCCCGTTCAGCAACAAACATTTTGACAAACATTTTGGCAAAACATTTTCAAAACATGGGTAATAGGTTTCAGAATGGGCTGATTTTTGGTGAGGATGATCTCTATGGTGAGGAGATCATCCTCACCAAAAATCAGCCCATTCCAAAACTTCTAGCCCCATGTTTACAAGTTGAAAAATCGTGGACCGTCCATTTTTTGTAAATCATTTTTGATGGGGTTAGAAGTTTTAGAATGGGCTGATTTTTGATGATGATGATCTCTTCACTATAGAGATCATCCTCACCAAAAATCAGCCAATTCCAAAACTTCTAACCTATGTTTTGCCAAAATGTTTGTTGCTGAACATTTCCCTATATATATAGGGTGGGGTTCCTACGACCCCCATTACGACTTTCATTACGACACAGTGTTTGTCTTATATGGGCAAAAATGTTTGGAATAGACTGATTTTTTGTGAGAATGATCTCTGTGATGAGGGGATCATCCTTGCAAAAAATCATCCCATTCCAAAACTTCTAACCCCATCAAAATTGATTTACAAAAATTGGACGGTCTAAAATTTTTCAACTTGTAAACATGGGGATAGAAATTTCATAATGAGCTGATTTTTGGCAAGGATGATCTCCTCACCATAGAGATCATCCTCACAAAAAATCAGCCCATTCCAAACATTTTTGCCCATATAAGACGAAACACTGTGTCGCAATGTGAGTCGTAATGGGGGTCTACGGAACCCGACCCATATATATATATATATATATATATATATATATATATATATATATGGGTCCTGTTCAGCAACAAACATTTTGGCAAAACATTTTCAAAATATGGGTTAGAGGTTTTGGAATTGGCTGAATTTTTGTGAGGATGATCTCTACGGTGAGGAGATCATCCTCACAAAAAATCAGCCCATTCCAAAACTTCTAGCCCCAGTTTACATGTTGAAAAATTGTGGACTGTCCATTTTTTGTAAACCATTTTTGATGGGGTTAGAAGTTTTGGAATGGGCTGATTTTTGGTGATGATGATCTCCTCACCGTAGAAACTCACCAAAAATCACCCAATTCCAAAACCTCTAACCCATGTTTTGAAAAATCTTTTGCCAAACATGGGTTAGAGGTTTTGGAATGGGCTGATTTTTGGTGAGGATGATCTCTACGGTGAGGAGATCATTATCACCAAAAATCAGCCCATTCCAAAACTTTTAATCCAATAAAAAATGATTTACAAAAAATGGACGGTCCTCAATTTTTCAACTTGTAAACATGGGGCTAGAAGTTTTGGAATTGATTGATTTTTGGTGAGGATAATCTCCTCACCGTAGAGATCATCCTCACCAAAAATCAGCCAATTCCAAAACTTCTAACCTATGTAGGACAAAAATGGTTGGCTAAAATGTTGGCCAAAATATTTGGTGCTGAACGGGACTCATATATATATATATATATATATATATATGGGAAATGTTCAGCACCCTAAGTTTTACCACACACTTTAACAAACGTTTTTTGTCCTACATGGGTTAGAAGTTTTGGAATGAGCTGATTTTTTGTGAGGATGATCTCTATGATTAGAAGATCATCCTCACCAAAAATAAGCCCATTCCGAAATGTTTAGCCCCATGTTTACACGTTGAAAAATCGTGGACCGTCCATTTTTTGTAAATCAATTTTGATGGGGTTAGAAGTTTTGGAATGAGCTGATTTTTGGTGAGGATGATCTCCTCACCATAGAGATCATCCTCACCAAAAATCAGCCTATTCCAAAACTTCTAACCCATGTAGGACAAAACACGTTTGTTAAAGTGTGTGGTAAAGCTTAGGGTGTTGAACGGGACCCATATATATATATATATGGGAAATGTTCAGCACCCTAAGCTTTACCACACACTTTAACAAACGTTTTTTGTCCTACATGGGTTAGAAGTTTTGGAATGAGCTGATTTTTGGTGAGGATGATCTCTATGGTGAGGAGATCATCCTCACCAAAAATCAGCCAATTCCAAAACTTCTAACCTATGTAGGACAAAAATTTTTGGCTAAAATGTTGGCCAAAATATTTGGTGCTGAACGGGACTCATATATATATATATATATGGGAAATGTTCAGCACCCTAAGTTTTACCACACACTTTAACAAACGTTTTTTGTCCTACATGGGTTAGAAGTTTTGGAATGAGCTGATTTTTGGTGAGGATGATCTCTATGGTGAGGAGATCATCCTCACCAAAAATCAGCTCATTCCAAAACTTCTAACCCCATCAAAAATGGTTTACAAAAAATGGACGGTCCTCAATTTTTCAACGTGTAAACATGGGGCTAAACATTTTGGAATGGGCTGATTTTTGGGGAGGAAGATCTTCTAATCATAGAGATCATCCTCACCAAAAATCAGCCAATTCCAAAACTTCTAACCCATGTAAGACAAAAAACGTTTGTTAAAGTGTGTGGTAAAACTTAGGGTGCTGAACATTTCCCTATATATATATATAGGGTCACGTTCCTAAGACTCATATTGAGACTCACATTGCGACACACCGTTTTGTCTTATATGGGCAAAAATGTTTGGAATGAGCTGAGTTTTTGTGAGGATGATCTCTGTGATGAGGGGATCATCCTGGCAAAAAATTATCCCATTCCAAAACTTCTAACCCCATCAAAATTGATTTACAAAAATTGGACGGTCTATAATTTTTCAACAAAAATTGGACGGTCTAGAAGTTTCATAATGAGCTGATTTTTGGCAAGGATGATCTCCTCACCATAGAGATCATCCTCACAAAAAATCAGCCCATTCCAAATATTTTTGCCCATATAAGACAAAACGGTGTGTCGCAATGTGAGTCCCAATATGAGTCTTAGAAACGCTGTTCATATATATATATATATATATATGGGTCACGTTCAGCACCCTAAGTTTTACCACACACTTTAACAAACGTGTTTTGTCTTACATGGGTTAGAAGTTTTGGAATGGGCTGATTTTTGGTGAGGATGATCTCTATGGTGAGGAGATCATCCTCACCAAAAATCAGCTCATTCCAAAACTTCTAACTCCATCAAAAATGATTTACAAAAAATGGACGGTCCACGATTTTTCAACGTGTAAACATGGGGCTAAACATTTTGGAATGGGCTGATTTTTGGTGAGGATGATCTCTATAATTAGAAGATCATCCTCCCCAAAAATCAGCCCATTCAGAAATGTTTAGCCCCATGTTTACACGTTGAAAAATCGTGGACCGTCCATTTTTTGTAAACCATTTTTGATGGAGTTAGAAGTTTTGGAATGAGCTGATTTTTGGTGAGGATGATCTCCTCACCATAGAGATCATCCTCTCCAAAAATCAGCCCATTCCAAAACTTCTAACCCATGTAAGACAAAACACGTTTGTTAAAGTGTGTGGTAAAGCTTAGGGTGCTGAACGGGACCCTATATATATATATATATGGGAAATGTTCAGCACCCTAAGTTTTACCACACACTTTAACAAACGTTTTTTGTCCTACATGGGTTAGAAGTTTTGGAATGAGCTGATTTTTGGTGAGGATGATCTCTATGATTAGAAGATCATCCTCCCCAAAAATCAGCCCATTCCGAAATGTTTAGCCCCATGTTTACACGTTGAAAAATCGTGGACCGTCCATTTTTTGTAAATCAATTTTGATGGGGTTAGAAGTTTTGGAATGAGCTGATTTTTGGTGAGGATGATCTCCTCACCATAGAGATCATCCTCACCAAAAATCAGCTCATTCCGAAACTTCTAACCCATGTAAGACAAAACGCATTTGTTAAAGTGTGTGGTAAAACTTAGGGTGCCGAACGGGACCCTATATATATATATATATATAGGGAAATGTTCAACACCCTAAGCTTTACCCTACACTTTAACAAACATGTTTTGTCCTACATGGGTTAGAAGTTTTGGAATGGGCTGATTTTTGGTGAGGATGATCTCTATGATTAAAAGATCATTCTCACCAAAAATCAGCCCATTCCGAAATTTTTAGCCCCATGTTTACAAGTTGAAAAGTCGTGGACTATCTATTTTTTGTAAACCATTTTTGATGGGGTTAGAAGTTTTGGAATGAGCTAATTTTTGGTGAGGATGATCTCTATGGTGAGGAGATCATCCTCATCAAAAATCAGCTCATTCCAAAACCTCTAACCTATGTTTTGAAAAATATTTTGCCAAAATGTTTGTTGCTGAACATTTCCCTATATATAGTTCCCATTCAGCAACAAACATTTTGACAAAACATTTTTCAAAACATGGGTTAGAGGTTTTGGAATGGGCTGATTTTTGGTGAGGATGATCTCTACGGTGAGGAGATCATCCTCACCAAAAATCAGCCCATTCCAAAACTTCTAGCCCCAGTTTACAAGTTGAAAAATCGTGGACCATCCATTTTTTGTAAACCATTTATATATATATATATATATTTAAAATTTTCTTGATTTCTTGAACTTTCTCAAGTGAGATCTCTCAAATTCTTTGAACTCTCTCAAGTGAGATCTCTAGCGGAAGATAATGCATGGTTTGAAAACCCAATATCTTGGCTTATATATATACCTATCAAATCATTTTAAATTTATGAATAATATGAGAAATTATAATTTAAAAAACTTGTGATAATAAATATTTAGCAAAAAGAAAATTGTTTCGCCAAGATACTATTAGGAACCAAAAACACCAATTGAAGTTGCATATATATATTTTTTTAATATAAAAAGAAAAGAAACACGGGGATAGAATCCTAAGTGACGTTAAATTTGAAAAAATTAGAAAATTACAATTGCACATCCCTAAAATCAAGTTGGTTTGCCTTAAAAAGAGTCTGACGAGCCTTAAAAAGTTAGTGAGCATTTCACCCTTGCTAAGGGTCCTTGGACTCACCTTGTGACATAAAAAAATATGATCTGATGCTTCAAGATTGTGAGGACAAAATTCTCTGAACTTTAAAAAAGAAAATTAAAAAAATATATATATATTATTTTAATTTCATCATTGATTTGAAATTTTATATTTACGAATTAGGTGGAAGTTCAATAACTGTCCATTTTCAAAACCTTGGAGAGAGCTGTAGTATTGGATTGCTAATGTGATAATCAATTTGAGCAAAACAATCCTTAGTAAAGCATAAAATCTTTACTAAGTTAGTAAGTAAAATGTTTCTCTTTTGAAAATTAGAAAAACATGTGTAATCTTCAAAACCGTGTAATCTTGCACATCCCAAATCACGTTCGTTTGTTTCAATGTTTTAAAATCCGGACCAGATCGGGTTGGATTAGACCCGCAATCTTTGCGTCGCCAATCCAATTTTTAAATAACCATTTGATCCGTCCGGTTCAACTGGCTGGACCAGTAACCCATTTGACTCCATATTTAATAATTTCTTCTCTTCATTCTAAACATTTTTTCTCTTGAAGTTGGATTAGATACATGTCTATTTGTTTTTCAAAATCATATAAGAAGATATTTGGTTTGAATTACAAATAGTATATTAAAAATGGGAGAGAGAGAGATTCTCTTCTATTTTCTTCATGTTATATGAGGATGTGTTTCCAAATTTTTTGAAGAAGTGGTGCACTCACACGGACATCTGTAATTCTTAATCATTAATTTTAAAGGGTAGCGCTCAATGGCAAATTTTTTGGCAAAACATTTTTCAAAACATGAGTTAGAAGTTTTGAAATGGGCTGATTTTTAGTGAGGATGATCTCTACGGTGAGGAGATCATCCTCACCAAAAATCAGCCCATTCCAAAACTTCTAACCCATGTTTACAAGCTGAAAATCGTGGACCGTCCATTTTTTGTAAACTGTTTTTGATGGGGTTAGAAGTTTTGGAATGGGCTGATTTTTGATGATGACGATCTCCTCACCGTAGAGATCATCCTCACCAAAAATCAGCCCATTCCAAAACCTCTAACTCATGTTTTGAAAAATGTTTTGCCAAAAAGTTAGCCATTGAACGCCCCCCAATTTTAAAATATATAGAAAAATCAATTATTTGAATTATATTAATTTTATTTAATACATTCTTTTCTTTTAATTTTAATTTTATATTTTCTATGTCTTTTATTCATAATAATTGTTATGTGATTATGATTTATATCAGTTTCATCTTATATTCAATACTTTCTTTTCTTTTAATTTTTTATTATTTTGTTTTGATGCGATTCTTTTAATTTTAAATTTCTTTATAACTTGAATTTATGTAATAGAATCGGTAAGGGAGACCACGCTTGATGTTTAACCCTACCAATATCTTTGGATGCCTCTACAATTACTTGTTTATTAAAATTTATATATTAAACCAAAGAAGATGAAAAAATTAAGGGAGGTGAAAGTGAATACTATTATACTTGTAGTGATAGATGCTTTGAAATATGAAGCATTGAACTTGATCTACAAATACCCAATCTAAGGTTCAAGACCAATAAAAAATTAAGAAAAATTGGTATAAAATTTTGACGAAGTTTATAAATCTCCTGTTATTTAGGTTTAATTTAAAGAAACCCTAAATTGAGGATGAAAAATAATTACAAGTGAAAAGACTATAATAATAATGATAATAATAATAATAAATATAATCTCACCGATAAGGTCCAATAGCATAATACCCAAGAACAACATCAGCTAAATTTCCTAAAAATTTGATTATAAATAATATATCAAATCAACCTATAAACACTTCATTTAATATCCAAAACGATTATTTGAAGAATATAATTAGCATTATTATTATGAATTATTATAATTTCTAAACCCTAAAAATGCTTTTGCTTTTTTGAAAATGATTATAATATCTACATAATAAAGAAAAAAAAAAAAACCAAATAAATTTTATCCATTTTTTTTAACAAATAGAGAATCTCTTTGAAGAAAGGGTCTAGACCATGTACTAATATATAGAAGGATTTCCGAGATATGGATAACAATATAATTGTAGAGGCGGAATCGGGTTTTACCTTGATCGACTATGTCCTACTAATCTGAAGTAGCTCTTATGTTCCTTTTATAAGCACCGATGTGGTACCTACCAATAATCTTCCGATGCTCAAGTTAGAGTTGTAGAAAAATAGAATTCAAAAATAAAAACTCTCTTTCCCTCAGTTCCACCAAAAGACCCCCTTGCCTCTGTTGATTCCTCTATTTATAAGTCCTCCCTTCCAATTAGAGCTTCTCCCTTAATTGGGATTTGATTACGGTGAATCCTCTCATTACAAGGATCTTAAACAGAATTGGGATATTTGAGATTGAGTCTAATATTCCTGAGAGATCCTTTCCGAGATCTTCGGACTTGATATGCATAATCCAGAATCACGCAAATATTTGGACTAGGCCTACCTTGCTAAGCAGACCAGATATCTCTTTATGTTGTCATGCCCCATCAGTCAAACCAAGTGTTATTGACTTGGTCTGCCTTGTTGTTGGGTAGGATTCCAGGTACCACCTACTCAATAGGACACGTGTACGGTCTAGATAACATTCCATTATTACCCTCTACATTAATCCCATCTCGAGGAGACATGAAGTATCATCATCTTCTCGAGACACATGTTTCTCTTATAATTGATTGTCATTATCTCCTATCATTACTTCTGTCGTTAACGTATCAACGCATTAAATGTAGTGTCGCTTCGATTCTTTTAACCAACTGAGACGAATCGTCTCTCATCTGTAGTCGTACACGTGCCCCACTAACATCCTTACTAAACCCAAAGGCTGCGACGATTAGGCTAGAAGAAGTTACCCTCCATAGGCGTAAGTATTCTTTCTTTCCCTACTATAAATAAGGAGTCCCCAATTACTTTCCCTTTCTATCGTCCCTCTACACTTGCGAATTCATCTTCTAGTGCCTCTGAAGTCTTTCAGACTTCTAGCCATTTTTACCTCTCATTTAGAGGTAATTTTCTACTTTTCCCTTTTACTTTTTACTCATTTGTAATTTCTAGTTTTTCAATGGCCATCAACATTGCTTGACTCCGTAGGGATTTCTTGATCCCCACTTCTATGTCTATTAGGGTTTACCAAAATCCTAACAACCTTGATGAATGTCGTCAGGGGGAAATTTTAGTTTATGCCAGCCAAATTAAGACTGGCCTAAGCTTCCCCTTCTCTCCCTTCATCAGGGAGGTACTAAGAAAAATCAATCGGGCCCCAGGCCAGATGTCAGGCAACTTCTACGACTTAGTGGAGAAGATAAAGGAATTGGGGATAACCTCCAATCACTTCCTCTCTATGTACAACCTAAAGGCCATCCCTCAGCATTTCGGGTTTTACTCATTGTCTTCCAAGAATGTAATTGTCGCTCTAGTGCATTCTCTTTCCAGTGTTGCCAAAAAGTAGTACAAGGATACCTTGATCATTTCTGGGGACAAGGAATTTGGCTCCTTGTGAGGGGTTTGGGGTTCCTCAAGCCTTCCAGGGTAAGCCACACCTTTGGCTTCTAATAAATTTTTTTTTCCGTTACACTTTTTCTAAATTGACTTTGGCTCCTTTGCAGGTTCTTCTACTCATTCTGTTGTAGAGTCTAGGAAAGAGCAACACCAAGCCACCAAAGAAAAAAAAGAAAGGAGCTATGGAAGCCCAAACGAAGGAAAGTAGGCCCAACTTTCTCATTCTCTCTTGCCTCGACCACCTACATGACATGCTCCTGCTTATCCTTCCGAGTAGGTTACTAAAAGCACCTCCTCACCCCCTACTCATTTTTTCTCCCAACTTAGCCCTTACCCTACACCAAAACCCTCTTCTAACATCATGAACATTGACATCTCAGACTTCCCCCTCTCTCTTCCCCATTTCGCTAGGGCTAACTAGCCCCTTAGTGAGTAAAACAAGAAGAAAAAGAGAAATCTAGCTCCTCATGACACCACACAACTGCTAGAGTTGAGCAGTTGGTGTTAGTTTGTAGCAAACAAGCTACACTTACTGAGTTGCCCGAAAGGGCCCTTATCTTGAAGTGGCAGGTCTCCGACGTTAAGGAGATCAACCCTGTTCCTAAGCTCCAACAACGTAAGAAGCATAGGCTCAAGAGAAAGCGTGCTTCTTCTCTTCCAAATGAACCAGAACAAAAAGGCCCTAATGACTACAAGATCCCCTTGAGGATCTAGCCTTTTGCTAGTCAAATAGGGAAGGACTCTTCGATGGTGGGCATGAGAACATGATCTGGCGACCTGATTTTACTAAGGGTGTTGGCCTAGTCACCAACAAAGACAACGGGGTGAGGAGCCCTATGATCGCTGCCTCACTCTTCTCCCACTTCATTCCTTCCTAAGACATGGAGCTTGTTGATCTTGCCAACCCTGATTTGGCTTTTGGGAGGTTCGCCCAGGGCCTCTACCAGGTAATACCCTCATTTATCTTCATATACCTTGCTCTATACCTTATCAATTTTCTTGATTACTTTCTTCTTTGCAGGTCATTGTGTACGGATTCTTGGCCTTCCTTAGATGACGTGAAGCGTAGAACTATGCAGTTGTCCTGACTAAGGAGTATTAAGAGCTTTCGACTATTCTCATATTTCATGTGTTCATCATTAGGGATGCACGACAATTGGGTGACGAGTTGTCAGATTAGGTGAACGCAAAATGAGGTGTCTATAGATGCCCCTCTTTGGAAGAGGTTGTAAGCAAAGTAGATGACAAATCTATTTGGTAGATAGTACGTCATCCGAATGCCAAATTTAGTAGCATTCATTTTGTGGCATGATTTGACAATTCATGAGGGTATTTGAAAGCGCCCTCGATTTACGGGTTGTGAATCCACTTTTTTTGTAGGTTTGGGATTTGGGAGTTGCCACCTAATTATTATGGTCTAGGAATCGAAACATTGACTCTGAATAGATAAGAAAATATTGGTCTACAAAAAGAACGGGTCTGGGGATCACGTTACGGGTTGGAAGGTGTTAGACACCAACCCCACCCGACAAACGTTAGTCTCTACTTTTTTCCAAAAATCACATTGCTAAAAAAATAAATAATAAAATAAATAAAAAAAAAACTATTTTACCTGGGTGATTGCGACAGTAGATTCCCTCAGAACTGGCGAAGAGTGTCCTCGTGTGAGTTTTACTATTTTTTCTCCGTCACTGGATCTGATTCTGATCTCCAAGATAAGTATCATCTTCCTAGATCTGAGTATTTTTTAATTTTTTGAATATTTTTTGGAAGGTTTTTAGGTTGTTTTTGGAGGGTTTCTTAGGTGTTTTTTGAGCAAAAATTAGGATTCGAATGTTAGGTAGGGAGTTGGGGTTCAGATTTAGGATTTTGGGAAGGTTGGGGGGTGTTTCTAACATCTCTTTCCTAGGGTTTCTTTTGACCTGCGAGATTGGGTTGTGAAGGCTCCTTTTTATAGATTTTTTTAGAAGTCTTTTAGTTTGACTAAGTCTCTTTAAGATTAGGTTAATTAGGATTTTGAATTAAGGTTTTAAATTAGGGTTTCAATTATTACGTACAATGAAAGAATATTTTTTAGTTTTTTTAAGAACCCAATGATTATATTTTTAATTCTTTGGGACCCCAAATAGAGGGGCCTTCTAATAAATATCAAGTGGGCTACCACTTAAAATTTGGCCCGTGGGCTTAATTAGTTGGTTTTAATTGTTTAATTCAATTTATTAAGATTTCACTTTACGTTAATTAATGTTTTAATTATTAATTTTGAAATTTTTAGGATTAAAAAATTATCGTTTTGCCTTCAAGAGGGTTTTTGCATTTCGAAGTCGTTTTTCGATGTTTTGGGATGTTTTAAAATCAGTTTTTTGTAAGAAATTCAATAAAGTGTTGGTTTGTGTGATTTATGAATTTTTCGACGTGAAATAATCGTGGACCCTATGAGGGTGTTTTCATAATTTTGTTGAATTTTATGAAAATTGGTGAAACATTTTATTTGATATTAATTTGTTGTTTTATGTATTCGAAAGGGTTTTCCTAAGTGTAATGTAAGCTCTAGGGATATTTTGATGTCGGGGGTATTTTAGTAATTTGATTATTTTTTGATGATTTTTCTCGTAAAACTTCTTTTTGTTTGAAAATGATAATTTCTAGGTCTTGGGTCATATTTTTCTAGTGTAGCGTGGTTTTTAAAGTTTTCCTTACTTGAGATACCTCATCCGAATTTTTAAAACATATCTAGTAACAAATAAAAAATATTGGAATATTCATCCATCATTGGGAATCGTCACAATCGGGTAAATGAGTTGATTAATCAGGCGAATGCAAAAATGAGATGTCTGCAGATGTCCCTCTTTGACAGAGGGTTGAAGCAAACTAGATAGCAAATCTATTTCGATAGATAATAGGGGTGCACATTGAATCGGGTAAATCTGATAACCGAACCATTCCAAAGCTTTTGGATTGGATTGGTTCGGATTGAACACACTCAAGGTTCAGGTACGGATCGTAAAAAAAAAATCTGGTTAATTTGGTTCGGTTTCGGATTAGGGATATATAGAACCGAACCAATTATATATATATATTATATATATATATATATATATTTAAAAATAAAATTTTCGTTTTATTTTTCTCTTCTTCTTCCTGTTAGAAAAATTCTGAAGAGAAAACGGAAAACCTAGCCGCCATGTTTCTCATTTGTCTTCGTCACTCACCTCGCCTAGCCACCTCATTAGAAAACGAAGAGGTAACTCTCTCTCTCTCTTTCTCTCAACGCTGTAATAGAGTTTACCATGAATCTTCTATTTTTTTTCTTTTTTGTAATAAAACACAATTGAGTTTGCCGCCATGGGAAGACGAAAACTGAAATCTCTCATCACTTCCTTCATACCTGAAGGTGATTTCCTCGTTATTTTGTCTCCAAGCGGAACTATTAAAGTATGCTCTCTCTATAACTAATAACTTGAATTTATTTAATTAATTCTCTATATCTTTCATGACTGTTGATTGAAAATAAAGTTTTGATTCTATTTGCAAAAGTGCCCATTTGATATAGTGGTCATCATTATAAATAAAAAAAAACTGATCTTTTGTTAAAATTTGTTGGTAGAAAAGCAAACCCATGTTTGAAATTGAGGATTTGCTTTCTGGGTTGATTGAAATTTTGCTTAATTTTTTTTCCAAGATAAGGTTTGAATGGCAGAAGGAGATCCTTTTAGCTGACACCAACTAGTATAGCTCTTAATTTGGTGGAATTTTTTTAGAAATATTATTTAGAGCTATTGTTGTGTGATGTCTAGTTGTTTTTCAATAACTTTACCCTTAGTGTTTAATTTATTGAAAAACCCCTACTTGAGCATTGAAGGTTTTCTCTGATTGGGTGATTGAAATTTGAAGTTTATAGGAATTTAGACCATTTATTTGAGATTACTATTTCACTTCCAATGTAGGTAATTTATCCAAATGAAATTATGTGGTCTTCTTTGGGTTAATGGGTTTCCCAAATTTCTCCATGAAAATAAAGAATTTTAAGATATTCAAAGCTCTTCTAATGATGGATAGGTTTTTTTGTGGGGGATATGCCTTGAATTATTATAAATAATTACTCATTCTTTTTTAATTCATCTATTTGCTTATTTAATAATTTTTTTTTTAAAGGTACAAAAGTTATAATTGGTTGCTTAGTTATAATTGGTTTATTATTTTTGTCAAAATAAAAATTGATAAAGGAGGCAAGGTAGAAAAGGCTAAATGCAATTACTGTGGTTCAGATTATGAGTATTCAAGTGCTAACAGGACTACTACATTAAGAAAACATTTGAGTAAATATTCTAAGTATCAATATAATGATAACAAAAGACAAAAACTTTTGTCATTCCAAAAGATAGGACAAGAATGAGATATTAATCTTGCCGCTTAGAAATTTGATCAAGAGTTGTGTAGATCTGCCTTCACTAAGATGATTATTATTGATGAATTGCCTTTTAAGATTGTTGAGCGTGAAGGATTTCGATTCTTTTTAAGTGTATTGCAACCTAAATTTCAATTAGTATATTACACCACGGTTGTAAGAGATTATTTACAATTGTATACAATTGAGAAGAAAAAGTTGAAGAACTTGTTGAATAGTTTTGTGCATAGAGTTTCCCTCACAACAGATTTGTGGACTTCCTTACAAAATATCTTATAAATGTGTCTTATTGTGCATTTTGTAGATAAAGATTGAAAATTACATAAAAGGATAATTAACTTTTGTGCAGTTACGAGTCATAAAAGGAAGGAAATTGGTAAAATGATTAAGTTATGTTTGCTTCAATGGGGTATAAAAAATGTGTGCATTATTACGGTTGATAATTTAAGTTCCAACGATGTTGCCGTGGGATACATGAAGAGAAAGCTAAATAAAAGATATGGTTGCATTTTAGACAATGAGTTCTTGCATATGAGGTGTTGCGTGCATATATTGAATTTGATTGTGAAGGATGGCATAAATGATGTGTATGATTCGATTGTTAAAATTCGTGGTATTGTAAAATACGTTAAAAATTCCCCTACAAGAGCTCAACAGTTCAAGAAGTGTGTTGATCAAGAAAGAATCACGTGTAAGAGTTCTTTAGTTCTTGATGTTTCAACTAGGTGAAATTCAACATACCTTATGTTGGATATTGTAGTAAAGTTTCAAAAAGTATTTGAACGATTAGAAGAATAAGAACCATAGTTTAGTAATGAACTCAAAGATGGACTTCCCACCGAAGAAGATTGGAATTATGCTCGAGTATTAGTTAAGTTTTTTGTAAACTTTTTACGAGGTTTCTAAGTGCATGTCAAGCTCGTTGTATGTAACTGGTAATACGTATTTTCATGAAGTTTGTGCTATTGAAAGTACTATTTCTGATTGGTCTAAAAGCTTTGATCCTTGCTTGAGTTCTATGTCAATAAAGATGAAGGAAAAATTTGATAAATATTGGGGGAGCATTGATAAAGTAAACTTGATGTTATTGGTTGCGGTGGTGTTAGATCCTTGTTATAAGTTGTGATATGTCAAAATTTTCTACTCAAACCTTTATACACCCACGAAAGTTGATGGCTTTGTTAAGAAGGTAAGAAAAACATTGAATCAAATTTTTGAACAGTATTAACTTCATGATTTAACTCCAGTTGCTTCTTCATCTGATTTTACTCAGAATTCAAAAGAGATGGATCTTGATCGACCAATTAGTGAAGTTAGTATGCAAATGAAGTATCTCCAATTTGAGTTTCTAAGACAAATGTAAGAAGAAGAAAGCGTGGAATGCAAATCAGAAGTGGATAAATATTTGGAAGAATGAGTTAAAAAGCAAGACTTAAACTTTGAAATTTTGAATTGGTGAAAAATGAATTCTTTCAAATATCCCATACTTTCTAAGGTGGCACGAGATTTATTATCTATTCTTGTTTTCATTATTACTTTTGAGAGTGCTTTTAGCACCGAAAGTCGCATACTAGATCAATTTCGAAGCTTCCTAACCCCAAAGCTAGTAGAATGCTTGATTTGTGGACAAGATTGGTTACATGCTTCACTTCTTTCAATTGATGTTGAAGAGATACTAGAGGAACTTGAAGAAGTTGAGTCAGGTAACTTTTTATTTTTATTATTTTGTCATTTTACTCATGTATAAGATTATAATATTTCTATTTAATGAAAATTTATTTTATTTTTACAATCATTATAGATGATGAAATCTTTCCATTTGATCAGTGATTAGTTGATTTTCAAATACCTCTTCATTTGCGATTATAGGTAAATTACTTTTCTAAAACTATATGTTATGAAGTAAATTGCTTTTTAAATACCTATTCAATAATGAATTAATGATGATGTTTATTTTTTCATTTTTAAGTCTTATGAATTGGAGCATGAAAGAAGACATGGAATGGACTTACTTGGTTTTAGTTATAATTTCCATTTTGGATTGACTTATATTATATAAGACATGTTCATAGCTGTATTTATTTTTGTGTGTGAGACATTTGTTTTGTTTGATGGATGATTCTTATTTGAATTTATTTTTGCAACTCAAGTTGGATTGGCATAAATATGAATTGTGGTTAAGTATTTATTCACTTATTCATTTTCTGTTGTTTATTTGCTTGATTTCTTTTTTTTTTTTTCACTATATTTGTTTTTGTTATGCCTTTTGATTAAAATCATTGATGATTGTGAGTTTATTTATTCATTTAATGTTTTTAGTTTCTAATATTTAATATTACTTAGCGTAAATGCATAATTGTCTTTTTTATGTTGTTGTAGATAAATATATATTTTCTTGATTAATGATGGATTCAATTTTGAACAAGCAATAAGCAACAAGCAACAAGCAACAAGCAACAAGCAACATTCGATTTTAAAAATGACTTTAATTTTCAATCATCTTTTACAAGGTAAGTGTTAAATGATTTTTATTTTCTAATTTTTTCATGATTTTTGTTTTTAATATGTTAAAAATAATAAGTATTTTGGATAGGTTCATGATTTTTTTATGATTTTTATTACTATTGGATTGGTTTATTATTTTTTCATGATTTTTATTACCATTGGTGCATGCCCAAGCTTCGTTCCCGTCTCCACAGGCAAGGAAGAGGGAAAGTTGATTTCAGTCATTCAATTGAAGAAAGGGTTGAAGAAAGGTAAGCAACCATACATTACTTCCTTAAGAGTTGAATCCGAATAATAGGACCATAGTTCAACTCCCACACAAGTTATACAGGTTTTAGCAGAAGTTGATGATGTGATAGCGAATGAGCTTTCGAAGACACTACAACCATGTAGGTCGATAGATCATCATAATGAATTGTTACCTGTTGCCACACCTCTTATAGAGAGGCCTTTCAGGATGAGTCCTCTAAGACTAGTTGAGTTAAGCAAGTAACAGAAGAAGTATGGGTCTTCGTGACGTTGTGTTGATTATCGAACATCGAAGAAGATCACCTTCAAGAATAGGTATCCTATCAAGCCAGTTGCCGACTTGTATGATAAACTTGAGACAACCAAGTACTCTTCAAAGTTGGGTCAGAGATCAGGTTACTGTCAGATTCAAGTTGCAGATGAAGCCCCTCAGTTACTACGTCAGAGTGTCAACAAGAATTGGGATGTGCCCAAGAGTATTGTCAGCGTCAGAGATTCAAGAATCATAGGAAGTTATGAGACGGAACATGCAGATTACTTGGATTCCAGCTTGAATTTCCAACTAGTGGACATCAGCAATTAGATTGGCCAACGAAGAGATTCAATTATGCGTTGGAGTATTTTAGGCATCTTGCCAATATCGATCATGAGAATTGGGCGAATTTGTTCAATTCCAACTTTTAGAAGAACTCTTCCTCCAAAAAGAGTACTTTTGAACTTATCACAGGCCGACAATGTCTAACTTCTCACACTATTGTTTCAGGCTACAGGAGACACAGTCCAAGGACGTACATGTTTGTTAAACTCTGGTTACCGTATAGGTTACACAACATTCACTCAGTCATCTATGCAAGAAGTCTCAAGCTGTACCATGCAGATCTAGCAGATCCCGCATTCCAACATGTACATCTTCTCATTCAGTTTTTCAGCCAGAGCGTGTTGTCGACAAAGTTCTCGAAGACGTCTGTAAACACTCCAATTTGAACGGGCCCACACTCGGAAGGGCCCAAAAATAATAATTTTCCAATTAAATCTAACCAACGGGCCTTGATGGCCCGAATCATCGAAACATGACATTTTCGCCAGAATCAAAGCCTCTAATGCCTCTCTAGGGTTTAGTAGGTCCACCAAGAGGGTTCGGCATGCTCCCGTCCACCTCACTCTATTCGGAATACCGATTTTCCAACAAAATAGGCCAATGGGCCTCTAAGGCCCAAAACGATAAAATAACAATTTTTAAGGCCCCAAGACCACCCAATGGTCTAAGGGACCCACAAGAAGGATTGTGACCCATCCCACACGTGTTCAACATCACCGCTCCACACTTATATCCACAAAAATCGATAAATTCTCCAACGGGCCCAAAAGGCCCAAATTGCCAAACACGTGGCATTTTTGGTCAAATTAATAACCTCAAGAAAAATGGAAAAAAATTGAAAAATTAGAAAATGTGAGACTTGGGATACTTACCCTTCATCCATCATCCCCCACTTCGCCTCGAAATTCGCGAATATCCTAAACCCACCTAAGGCCCATAAGCCCTCAACTCCTTCCTAAATTCATTTCTTACCTTACCCTTAACCCAAAATTAATCCTATGTCACCTAAACCCTAACACCTACCCCCCCTCAAAAATCCAACCCACAAACAAACCTTATATCACCCACAACCCTCCTAAACCCAAGCCCAACACTTAAAAACCCACTAACTATTACTCATATCCAACTGTAGACACCCCATTTTTGCACTCGCCTGATTAATCAACTCGTCAACCCGATCGCAATGATTCCCAATGATGGATGTGTATTCCATTGCTTTATTTTGTTACCAGATATGTTTCAGAAATCCGGATGAGGTATTTCAAATTGACAAAACCTTAGAAACCACGCTACGCTAGGAAAATACGACCCCAGAAACATAGAAATCATCATTTTGCAGACCAAAAAGAAGCTTCACAATAAAAATCACTAAAAATTGACCAAATTACCAAAATACCCCTAACCTCAAAACAACCCTAGAACCTACGATATGCTTAGAAAAACCCATTCAAACACATAAAACAACAAATTGGAACCAAATAAATCATTTCACCAGTTTTAACAGAATTTGACAAAATTACGAAAATGCCCCTCATAAAGTTCACGACCATTTCACACAAAAAATTTCATAAATAACAAAAACCAATATTTCCATTGAATTCCTTACGAAAAATCGATTCTAAAACATCCTAGAACATTAAAAACCGACTTAAAACGTGAAAAGTCCTCTCTAGGGGCAAAACGGTAATTTCACAATTTTCATAATTAAAATTTTCGAAATTAATAAATAAAACATTAAATAATTAAAGTGAAATATTAATGAAATTAATTTAAAAATTAGAACTAAAAAAATCGATCAATCGGACTTTCAAGTAAAATTGTTGAGGGTTCGTGGGATATTTCTTTAAGGACCCCTCCATTTGGGGGTCCAAAGAATTAAAGATATTTTAGAGGGGGGTTCTCCAAAAATTAAAAGTAAATCAAACAAGACTGAAGTCAAGGTATTAAAGTCAATCAAGTGAAACTGAAGTCAAAATTAAAGTCAATTAAGCAAGACTGAAGTCAAGATATTAAAAGTCAATCAATTAAGACTAAAGTCAAAACATTAAAAGTCAATCAAATAAGACCAAAAGTTATAATAGAGTTCTAATTAAATAATAACTCAATCTAATAGAGTTCTAACTTAAAAACAATTCTACCTAAAATAATTCTAATTAAAACACAATTCTACCTAAAACAAGTCTAACTAAAATATAACACTAATTAAAAGAACTCTAATAAAATACTAACTCTATCCAAATCAACCCCTAAAAAAATTATAAATAGAGGTGCTCACACCTTATTTTTGGATCAAATCATAAACCCTAAGAGAAGTAGGTCTAAAAGTCCCCCTAGCCTCCCATAAATCCTAGTTTTGGAACCCCAACTCCATACCTAACATCCCTCCTTCGATTTTAGCATAAGAAACGCCTAAAAGCCTCCAAAAATATCCCAAAATTCACAACAAACTTGAAGAGTTCAGATCTAAAAATAAGGAGATACCTTGCCTCGGAGATCCAAAATCAAATCCGAAGATAGAACGAAGCAAGGGAGTACGGTACAAGGAGATATTTTTGTCAGATCTGAGGGAACAAAATCCTTGCTATCGGAAAGGTATAAAATTTTTTATTTTTATTTTTATCTAGATTTTTAGCAATGTGATTTATTTGGGAAGTTAGTAGAGACCGGCTTTGGCCGGGCGGGGTTGGTGCCTAACACCTTTCAACCCCGTAACGTGATCCCCGGACTTTTTTTTTCTCTTTCATAGATTAGTTTGCCTTTTTTAGAGTCAGTTTGGTTCCTAGACCTTAACAACTAGGTGGCGACTCCCAAACCTCAAGGGTCAAAAGCGGATCCGCGCACCCCGCGGATCGAGGGCGCTTTCAATGGCGACTCTGCTGGGGACGTTGAGGATCAAACTTGAAAAACCCCAAGTATGGGAGCATTGTTAAGAGAGACCTAGAATTTTTTTAGTTTGTTTAGCTTTTTTTAATTATTTTTTATTATTATTTTATTTCATTCTAGTTATTTTTCGATTATTGAGTATGCGTTTGGGCTTTGATTTTTTGACATATTATTTGTTATGATTCGATCAAGCATTATATATTATTTCTATATCCAATTGAGGGTCATTAAGGGTGATCCTAAATAATGCAAAATTTTAAAAGATTGGGGTTATTAAGAATGGATTAATGGTTGTTGGAGCAAGGAGACCATCGATTTTTTTATATTAGGCATGCGTTGATATATCCTTGGACGTTTTTTTTTTTCTAAAAAAAAAATAATAAAAAGGGGGAAAAGCTTTTGGTTTATTTGTAGGTGTGTGTTTGATCTTCCGATTGATAGTTTTTAGAATTTTTAAAATTTTTAAAGTTTTTATAATCATTTTGTTTAGATAAGAAAATGATGTTGTACGTTGACAGCCAGCAAGAAACCCAAAAGCAAATAAAAAAATAAAAAAGAAAATAAAAAAAAAAAACTTTGGATTTTAAGGTTTTTGTCAACTATTACCCACTGTTTGTAATGTTTTAAGGTGGTGTGCCCCTAGTAAGAATCTCTTTTTAAGGGGAAAACCCTTAATGTTGTAAGATGAGATTTGGTGTGCCCTTAGAAGAAGAGGTTTTCTCTTATGTTTATCTTCTTCCCAAATTAAGAAAGAAGAAGCGGCAGAAAGAGAAGCTCTTCTGCTTCGTTTTTTTTCCTCTCTCTGTTCTCTGATTCTATTAAGAAAAGAAATTGCAAGTTATGAAGGGAGACCGAGAAGAGCAAAGCTTGAAAAATCGTTGATCAACGTCGTTTGATTCTAGATAGAGAGTTGGAAAAGATCGGAAGCTGCGGATCGACGCTGTTTTTTGGAATCATTGGGTAGTTCGTGAGGTGTTTTATTTCGAAATTGATAGATCTCTCGAAACCTTAAACCCTTTTGTTCTTGGGTTTTATTTTCTTCCCCAAACAGTTTTATTTCCCATACGGCTCAAGAAAAATGCGTTTTCTGCCCGGGTATACGTTCTTCATCAAAGCTACACTAAAATTTCAGATGTTTGAATAACTTTAATCGATTCTTTTCTTTTACAAGATCACAGGCTGGTTTGATTATCAAAGTTGAAGAAAAATTGATTCTTTTTTATAAAATTCGAATAATCTAATTCGTCCTGCCGAATGCCATTGGAGAAGCCTCAATCGTGACGTTCTGCTGTATGAGACATTTGTGAGGTTTAATGGAGATCTTTGATGGTTCGATTTTTTTCTGATAGAGGAACCAAAATTTTGGATTTATTGGAATTTTATTCGAACATGCTGTGGGAGACTTCACTGTAGTTTTTTTTAAAAAATAAAAAATGAAACTATATATATTTTTTTTATAAAAAAAAAAGGGAAAGGAATGAGGCTGATTGAGAATTCGATTCGATGGCAACCCCTTCTTGAGAGGTGTGTGGAATAATTTGTTATCTATCGTCACACCAATTCTTACGTGGAGCACATCATCTCGCAATATCGATCAATACTTCTTTGATAGTGAAGGTACAAATTGGTGTGGTAATAAATAATCTTTTTAGGAGGAGTTTTTAATTTTTTTTAGCGATAGTTTTATTATTATTTTTGGTTTTTTAAAATTATTTTCAAAAAAAATAAAAATAAAAAAATAAAAAAAGGGGGTTTGTTTCCTAAATCCTCCAATAATCATTCTTATTCTCAATTAAACGTTCATCGAAATCCCATTTTGTTTGGGGTCACCCAAAATAACCCTCAATTGGAATACATAAGGAAATAATGCTTGTTTCTAATATTGGTATATGCTCAATGTGCTTATGTGATTGGAATGGTGATTAATCTCGATTAAATATTCATATGATTCGAATAGTTTTGGTTTTGATTAAATTTTCATATGTATATGATCAGGCCCATGGGCCCATTTGCTTGAAAAGGCCCCGGGCACACCCCACCCTGTTTTGCACACACCACATGCACGTTTACCGTTTTATCCACTTACACGTCCCATATAGCCAACGTGGCACTAGTGCGTGGCCCGGTCTCTTTGGAGATGCGACGTCATTCATGAAAACCATGACTCCAGTCACGTACCTTAGGGTATATCAAACTTGGGGCATCGATACCGTCTGATCAGGTGATTCTGAGAAGTATATTGATGCACCCAGGCTGGAGCGACCTGAGCCTTTGATCTATTGTAAACCACACAGTCACATGTCCCGATTGCCAACGTAGTACTAGTACGTGGTCGGTCCCATCGTGGGATGCCAAACCATTTATGAAAGCTACAATTCTTGACTCGTACCCGTAGGTATAAAAGATAATCTACGTATATCAATTGCACTTCTTAGTCAAAATCGGTGCCTAAGCAAGATCTTGCCCCGCTGTACCCTACTGTACGAGGGGGATAGACTATGTCTATTCTAGACGAGAGGTATTTAAGTGGGCCCTTGCTCAGTATTGTGCGCCACCTCTTAACTGGAGATCAAACTAGCTGTTTTGACTTCAAAGAAGTGAATTGAGGTTTTAGATTATCACCTATACGGTATATCAAACCAAGTCATCACGTACCGAAAGGTATATAGGTGTGCTTGGGCAAGGGTGGCCAGATAAAAATGCATTGCACGTAGTAAGCTTAGAGTCTAGAAACCTTCCCAGTAGGTCACGACTCGAACTTATCGTGGGTGTTCCCGGGTTGTTTATTGAATGGAGCCTGTTGATTGGTGAATGTATGTGAGCGATGTGAATGATGAGATCAAAGTGTATGATTGTCCTCAAGGATCAAAAAATTTTATTTTTGAAAATTAAAATGGGTGCACCAACCAAATAAAGAACCCATTCTTTTACAATAATGACCCAGTCCACCTCGATCCAACAATCAGGATGGACCGAGCCATTTAAATCAAATGGAAATTGAATTCTCAAAGAAGAAAAGGAAAATGTTTCCAAAAAGAGTGTTTTCCAAAAAAGGTGTTCTCTAGAAAAAATGTTTTCCAAGAAAAAATATTTTCCAGAAAATATTTTCCATAAGAATAAGATTTTCCAAAAGAAAATAAATTGATCTTTTACATGGACCATTGGAAGAGTACTAAAATACCCTTTTGTGTCAACCAGGATGTTAGCTGCCGGCGATAACCCAATCGATCAGTTAGTCAAAACAACCGTCATAGGAATGCACCCTGTAGAGAAGATCAATTTTGGGAGATTCACGTTGAGGAGTGCTCTTTACTTCCATGAGTTTGAGATAGACTGGAACCTCTTACATGTTATGGCTAAGGGATGGAACCCCTATCTTCACATATTCCATATAGGGTATATGCATTTATGCCCTACTCACGAGGATTATTGCGGTATCATGAGGATATCCACTTCAAGACCTCTAGTCAGGCTCTCATTGAAGACCGGATATTCTGGTGAACTCGCCACATGACTAAACATTTCCAAGGAAGAAACCAAGGTCTTAGTCAATGACGGGAGATTGAACTTAGTACCTTTACTGGGCCCGTATCGCTCCCGCAGTCACCCTATCAATGTAAAACCCGAAGCCTGGCGAGCCACTAGGGATTATCGATTATGCTTAGGAATCCTAGCCCAATACATACTGACCTCCAATAGTGATGGCCAAACTATCCCTGAGTCCTTCATAGATATAGCCTCTCAACTCTCTAGGAAAGTCAACCCAGTTCCTCTCATCCTAGCCGAAACCTTCTCAGGTTTAGATGCCATAAAAAATGGTGAGCGGGAAAGCTTCAAGGGAAGCCCCTACTTACTCTATATGTGACTTTGTGACCGTCTCAAAATCATAGAGGTTCCTTCAAACATCGAATATGGGCTAGAACATTTTTCCAAGAGAAACCTGTTAGTGCGTCACAACTCAGTCAAAGCTTGGAGCAAATGGTTAGACTCTCGCCTCGCCTGTCATATTGATTTTAGGTGCCCTTGGTGGATGACTGATCCCCCTGTTTTAGGAACCAAAGGATCTTACTATGTCCGTCTGATTGGTTTAGAAGAAACATCTTTTTACCATCCTAATCTGATCTCAGAACAGTACGATGTACCTACAGAGTTATCCTTACCTCAGCACAAAACTTTCTTTTCCCCTGAGCCTTTGACTGAAAAGTTAGTACACTTCATTGAGAAAGCTTGGAACAAGCGCACCTTAGGGTATCCAGACGGACCAGCAGAATTCAGAGAGCCAGTTGTTAGAGCCAAGAGGGTCAAGCCTGACAGTAATCCTGATGACCATCAAGACAAAGCCAAGCGTCCATGTAAAAATAGTTCAAATCAAATTTATTGAAAGATGTTTTAATAAGAACATATTGTTTGTCAATCATTTTCAATAAAACTATCTTTCTTTTTGAATAAATATTTATTTTCTTTTCGAATACTCATTGTGTGAATGGATTAATTAATGGATTGGTGCACAAACCTCAATAAAATGATTCTTAAAATGTTATCAAGGGGGTAATACTGAAATTGACTAAATCTACCTTTGATGGGGTCATATAGGATTATCATTGCGCCCAAACTCAAGCGTCCACCTCCTAGTTGGAGTCGTAAGACCAGTCGGTTAGAACGAACCACAACACCAAGTCAACAAGTAGAGATGGCGTTAGAATCTGAGCTCACGGAGATCCGTAAGATCTTGACAGCCTTTGCCAATGATATCAGCAATATAAAGGGCAAGGTGGAAATGTTAGAACAGACCTCAGAATCAACGGGTAATCCTCTAGATGACCCAAAAGGAAAAAAGGTAGAAGAGAAACGTCCACGTGAAGTCTTCGAACTCGACGGAGACGAAGAGTATGTTGATGAACATCCGGCGTTATCTAACAGAATGTCTCAATTGGAGTCAGCTATGAAGAGTATAACAGGTATTGATGAAATTGAAGCAGGCATTGAAGCTCTGAACCGCATCCCTAGAATCCATTTGCCAGAGAAGTTTGTGATGCCTGAGATGGACAAGTTCAGTGGGACAGGGTGTGCGAAAACACTTCTTAAGGTGTATGTTACCAACATGCGCACTATGGGGCTCAGCGACGAATAGATGACATTATTGTTCCAAAGGACTTTATCTGGATCAGCACTACGTTGGGCTAATGTCTCAAGATCCAGTTACTGTGGGTACATGGGAAAACTTGTCAAAGGCCTTCTGGCATCGGTATAAATATAGTACTGAAATTGAGACCTCAAGAAGGGATTTGGAAGCAACTAAACAGAAAAATGGGGAGACATTCACTGATTTCATTAGTCGCTGGAGAGCCAAGGCTTCTCAAATGTGGGATAGACCTTCGGAGAAGGAACAAGTAGCGATTATTCTAAAGAATCTCTCTCAAGGATATGCTCAGCACTTAGTGGCCCAATACCTCCTTACTTTTGAATCATTGTTACAAGCCGGAAGCAAACTCGAGGATGCATTTGCTTTTGGAATTCTTTCTAACCCCTTAGATAACAAGCCTAAGAAACCATATGTTCCCAAACCCAATATCAACCATACTTACATCGCTAATACCTCAGTTACCCCAGCTCAACCCCCAGCCCGGACTAATAACCAGGTTCACCCAAGTCAACCTCGAACTCCGCGTCAGTTCACCAATCTAGGGATGAGTCTTACGGTAGCACTTCACAAATTAATGAAAAAAGGGCTTCTTACCCCTATCCAACCCCGACCTTTACCTAATCCCTTACCAGTTGGACACAATGCTAACTTGTTCTGCGAGTTCCATCAAAATCCTAGCCATCACACGGATCGATGTATCACCTTGCGCCATGCCATTCAAAACCTTATTGACAACAAAAAGGTCACCATCCCTAGCCCACCAAATGTCACCACTAATCCACTACCTGCTTATCAACCTCCACCAACCCTGAACATGGTGTCTCACACCCCATTACCATTCGACCCTGTTTCTCTCATCCATCCAATCCAAGTTAAACCGCCCAGTTACCCCCTTACCGGGATAGCCTTCATTGATGAGGTTTTCACCACAAACTATGAACCATTTGATTTAATCTCGGATGATACCTATTGTTTATCCCCGCCTCGTTACGATAGTCCCGCGTTCATTAGTTATCTGTTGGCCCAAATGAATCTGAAAAACCCTGAACCTTTGACAGCCGAAGATCTATACTTGTTGATTGAAGAAGATGAGCCTTTCCCCCTTTCCTGTGATGAAGTTAGACATATGACTCGAGGGGGAAGAGTTTTTAAGCCACAAGAACTTTGTGTTGATAATCCTGCAGCCCTGGCAAGAAAAGAAGGAGATGATCCCACCAAGGAAAGCATCGAAGAGGATAACTCCGTGATCAAACAGTTGAAAAAATCAGGGGCCAATATCTCAGTATGGGTTTACTCATGGCTTCCACTGCTCATAGGGGGGCTGTTCTCAAAGCACTAAACACAGCCCAAGTCTCCCTTGAAACTTCTCCAGATCAGCTGGCCAGTATAGTAGGGGCAACTTACGTGTAGAATATCCTATCCTTCTCGGACTTGGATCTCCCAAAAGAAGGGGCAAGCCACACTAAACCGTTGCACATTACAGTTGACTGTAATGGGATGAGGGTACCTTTGGTTTTGAAAACTGCTACTTGTCTCGGGTTTAAGGCTGAAGATCTCAAACCTACTAATCAAGGTGTTAGAGCTTATGATAACACCAAGAGGGATGTACTGGGAATTTTGCACCTTCGACTGTCCACTGGCATAGCCGAATTTCCTGTGAAATTTCAGGTTATTGACATCCAGTCTTCTTTCAATTTACTGTTAGGGAGACCATGGTTACACCAGATCAAAGCCATCCCTTCTACGCTACACCAGAAGGTCAAGTTTATCAAGGATGGGCTAGAAATTACTCTTCATGGAGATGCTGAAATTGTAGGAATCATAAATAATACTGAGGATAAGGATAAGCCGTTGCTTGAGATTCAACCAGAACAATAGGGAGTAGAGCTCAATGGGTTCAAATTTGAAAAGATATGCTCAGTCAATTGGGATCAAGCCATGAAAGAATATTTTCCAATGGAAAATACCTCTAATTGCTACATGGCCAATATATTCAAGAAAATGAGATTCTTCCCTGGTATGGGCTTAAGTAGCAAGCAGCAAGGTATTAAAGAGGTACCAGTGATTAAAGAGGCCATCGGCACATTCAGACTAGGATATAAGCCTACTAAGGAAGATTGGGCCCAATACTGGAAGACAAAACGGGATAAGGCCATTGCTAAAAGGCAAAGGCGTACCACAGATCTCATTAAAATGAAGCCCTATCGAATGACCCTCAATGGTTATTTTGTGAAAGAAGGAGAAGACTTCCGCTACTGTGGGTTCCCAGAGTCGTTCATTGATCACATCACAGGTACTCGTCTATCGGGGTTTGAAATCTTTTTTGGCATGGAATGGCCCGAAAAGGAAGCAAGCATAGAAGTTAAGGAGAAGAAAGTTGAAGATTGACAGCTCGATCTGGACTCTCTCAACATAGATCAGCTATTCATTGAAGATCATGGTATCTTAGTGTTGTCAATTGAGAAAGGAATCCCAAATCCTCAGTCTGTAATCAAACTCGCTGTTGGGTCTCTATCAAATTATCATGTAATCAGTCTTGTGTTGCATGTTAAGGCTGGGTCTGTCGGTCCCATTAGTCCTGTTCAGTCTGACATGCCAGTTGAGTCATTTATTTCTGCTGAGTCTGTTGCTTCTAGGGAGTCTGTTTTTCCTACTGAGTCGAGTGAGTCTGTCAAGTCTGCAATAAGTCATGTTACCCCATCTCTTTTCAATGAAATGAAAGAAATTTTTGATTACCCCGAGCGCAATAATAATTTAACTAATAATCTAGCTTCGGAGGGAGAGTCTTCTGACGAAGAACCTCCCTCTGAAATAATCAAATTACTTGAACAAGAAGAGGAACGTCTGGCTCAATCTCTAATAGAGGAAGTAGAGGTTATCAACCTCGGAACAAAAGAAAGTCCTCAAGAAATTCGGATAGGAGTCACTTTATCTCTCGATGAACGCAAAGGGATAATAAACTTGCTCAGAAAGTTGAAAGACGTGTTCGCGTGGTCTTACGAGGACATGCCGGGGGTAAGCACAGATATTGTCCAACATCGAATTCCATTATATCCTGATGCTCGACCAATCAAATAGAAACTTCGACGTATGAAGCCGGAATGGACTTTGAAAATCAAAGAAGAAGTTACGAAGTAGATTAACACTGGATTTTTGGAAGTAGTAGAATACCCTGAGTGGATTGCCAATGTCGTCCCGGTGCCGAAAAAGGATGGAAAAGTTAGAATGTGTGTGGATTTTAGAGACTTAAACAAAGCAAGCCCAAAGGATAGTTTCCCTTTACCACACATAGATGTTTTAGTGGACAGTACAGCAGGGCACGCTTTGTTGTCCTTCATGGATGGATTTTCAGGGTACAATCAGATAAAAATGGATCCTCAAGATATGCAAAAAACGTCGTTCATCACGCAGTGGGGGACCTTCTGCTACAAGGTCATGCCTTTTGGTTTGAAGAACGCTGGAGCCACCTATCAAAGAGTAGCCACGACTTTACTACATGACATGATACACAAGGAGGTCGAAGTCTATGTAGATGATATGATAGTCAAATCCAAAGAACGACTAGGGCATGTTACTGCGTTAGAAAAGTTTCTCACAAGGATTCAAAAGTACCAACTCCGCCTCAACCCACAGAAATGTGTATTTGGAGTAACTTCTGGAAAACTGTTGGGATTTGTAGTCAGTCAAAGAGGGATCGAAGTAGACCCTGTAAAGATTAAAGCTATCCAAGAGATGCCGCCGTCCGAGACGGAAAAATAGATTCGAGGTTTTCTGGGCAGAATCCAGTATGTTAGCAGGTTCATCGCTCAACTCACCAATGTCTGTGAACCTATTTTCAAGCTTCTCAATAAGAATGAACCAACAGTTTGGAATGACCAATGTCAAAAAGCTTTCAACCAAGTCAAGGAGTATCTCTTAAACCCACCTATTTTGGTTCCACCTACACTGGGTGAACCACTTCTTCTTTATCTATCAGTCACAGAAGAAGCTATGGGATGCATGCTTGCACAGTATGACAAAGATACTCACAAAGAAATGGCCATTTACTACATCAGTAAGAAGATGTTAGAGTATGAACGAAAATATTCATCCTTGGAGAAAACTTGCTTAGCACTAGTATGGGCTACTCAGAGACTCCGGCACTATATGCTGTCTTATTCAATTATCCTATTATCTCGGATGGATCCTCTCAAATATCTTTTTGAGAAACCGGCGTTGATAGGGAGAACCGCACGATGGTTATTGTTGTTATCAGAGTTTGACATCACGCATGTTACACAGAAGTCTATCAAAGGAAGAGCTGTAGCAGAATACTTGGCAGATCACCCTGTAGTAGAAGGAATAAGGCCCGTCGATCAATTCCCTAATGAGAACATCTTGCACGTTAAAGAAGAATCGCAGAACCAAACATGGCAGTTGTACTTTGATGGAGCCGCCAATCAAAATGGGTATGGAATAGGGGCAGTCCTGCTTTCTCCGGAAGGATGCCACATTCCTATTACTATTAAATTAGCCTTTTCGAACACTAATAACACGGCTGAATATGAGGCGTGCATCACGGGGCTCGAAGCTGCTTTGAACCTAGGCATTACAGAAATTGAAGTTTTTGGGGATTCAGCCTTGGTCATACATCAGTCATTGGAAGAATGGAAGACTAGGGATGAAAAGTTGAAACCTTATCATGAGTATTTGTTAAACTTAGTCAGTAAGTTTAAAGCTATCTTGTTCCAACACTTGTCAAGGGAGGATAATCGATTTGCTGACTCCTTAGCAACTTTATCTTTAATGATCCATTTGCCCCCTGGCATGGAATTGAGACCGATCACTGTTGAAGTTAAAGACAAACCCGCATACTGTCATCAGATCAACATTGCTACTCGACTACCTGATGGAATGCCATGGTACACCGATATAAAGAAAGTATTGGAAAAATAAGAATTCCCAGAAGAAGCATCGAGGAAGGAACGACAGACCCTACTAAGATTAGCATCTCAATTTATCCTGTGCGTAGGAAGTTTATACAAAAGGTCTTATGATGGGATTCATTTGTCGTGTGTTGATGAAGATCAAGCTGAACAGATAATGATTGAACTACATTCAGGAGAATGTGGCCCTCACATGAGTGGGAAAATGTTAACTAAGAAGATTATGAGACAAGGATACTATTGGCCCACGATGGAAACGGATTGTCATCGCATGGTCAAAACCTGTCATCAATGCCAAATACATGCGAACCTTATACATGTGCCACCATCTCAATTAGTAGGTCTGACTTCACCATGGCCATTCTCAGTCCGGGGAATTGACATTATTGGTAAAATATCGCCTAAGGCATCAAACGGGCACGAATACATTCTAGTTGCCTTCGATTATTTTACCAAATGGGTCGAAGCTGCCTCTTATGCTCTCCTCACTGCGTCTCGAGTTGCAAAATTTATTCAAACGAACATCATCAGTCGATACGGAGTACCTTCAGAGCTGATATCTGATAACGGGTCGCACTTCAAAGCTGAGGTTATCAAATTGTGTTCAAAGTTCAAAATCTCACACCATAAATCATCTCCTTACTGACCTCAGACTAACGGAGCAGTCGAAGCAGCTAATAAGAATATTAAGACTATCCTCAGAAAAATGTGTCAATCACATCGAGATTGGTAAGAAAAACTGCCATTTGCATTATGGGCATATCGAACCTCAATTCGATCCTCCACTGGAGCTACTCCCTACTTCTTAGTGTATGGCATGGAAGCAGTCTTGCCGGTTGAAATGGAGATTCCGTCTCTCAGGGTTCTGTAGACACCCCAATTTGCACGAACCCGTTAGAAAGATTCAAATTTTCTCGAGTTGATTCCGATTTAGAACTCAAGCTCTTTGACGGACCTGCATTGCCACTTATCTTCATCATTCATGCATACATGCATACATACACCATGTCATATAGTTTGCATACTCAACCTTGTCCCTAATCCACTTTAAACCTATGTCCATCACCCATATCCTAAGCCCACACCCATACCATAACCAAGGTCCATTTCCTCCTCCAACCTAACCCAAGTCCAAAACCCAAGTCCATATCCTAAATCCAAAGCCAAGTCCATTCTAAGCCCAAACCCAAATCCATATCCTAACCCATACCTAAGCCCAACACCAAGCCCACCCCAAGTCCATTCTCTCACCCCTTCATAAGATGACACATGTTGATACCTCATAAGCCCCCAATGCCCAATGCATCATCTAATTGGAGGGTCAACTTTTCTTTTGTGAAAACTCAAGAATGCCCTTCTCAAAAAGTTTAGTCAAACCAAAAAGGTTATTTGGTCTTTGGTAATAATCCATAAAGGTGAGAGAACTTCCCATTATGCCCTCAAAAGGTAAGAATCTTCAAGTACATACATGGAGTTCTCCCATTGGTCCATTTCAAAAATATACTTCCATCCTTGCTTTATTTGTTATTTACAAATGAACCAAGATCTACTTTTCACCTACCACTTCACTTTTACACATGTCATTCTCCTATTCACCCTTCCAAATGTGCTTTCGTTTTCCCATTGGTCCATTTCAAAACTACACTTCCACCCTTGTTTTATGAGTTATTTACAAATAAACCAAGATCTACTTTTTACCTACCACTCCACCTTTACACATGTCACTCCCCCATTCATCCTCCCAAAAGTACTTTTGTTCTCTCACCTCTATTTACCAAAAAACCAAGGATCAAAGCATGCTTTTAGGGTTTCTTCACAAATGTCATTTTTACCCTCATACAAATGGAAAATCCAAAAAGAAACAACCTAAATCTCATGTCCATTTTCTTTATTTTTAGGGTTGGATCACTTTATCCTCAAAAATTCTCCAAAAACTCTATAAATACTCTCATTTTCTAAGAACAACTCATGCTCTCAAGCCTCCATCTCTCAACCTAAAACTCTACCAAATTCTCTACTCATCTTTCATCCCTCAACTCTCTCAACCCTCAACCACATCCTTCAACTCTCAATTACACAAGCTCAAGTTATTTCAAGACTTCCAAAAGGGACAAGGTGGGACAATAGTTATTTATTTATCTTTTAAGTTGCATCTTCTTCTTTTATCCTTTTTTTTTTATTTTTAGAAGCCTTTAGGATGTAATGGAGAACCCTCCTTCATTCCGAGTAGATTGGACCTCAACCTTGGGCATGGAATGCTTGAGGCGGTTTGGTCGAAAGGATGGAGGTTGAAGCCCTTTTAAACCCATTCTCATATCATGCATCATAATGTACACTATGCACACACATCACACATGTTGGCTATGATGAAGAAATGTGTAACTCTCTTGATGGGTTAAAACACTAAGTTTCTAGCTAAACATGCATGCATTAAGGTTATAGATCTAAGAGAACTCCTTTCATGAAACTTCTCTAAAATCATAAACGACATTTCAACTCATGCAAAAGTGTGTTGACTCCATAGAATGTCTTTTTCCATAAGATATCTCTTATGTCAACACCAACATCAAAACCTCTTCCAATGAGGTACATACACACTATATGCCCCCACCCACTTCATGCATCTCATGCATTCTACTTGTTATTTTAATCCTTTTCAAAAATGGCCAAATCTAAAGGTAACCACCTTAGGTGGAGAGAATGGGGTGCTTAACACCTTCCCCATTCTCTAACCGAATCCCCTTACTTAGATTTTAGGTAGACCATACCTTTTCCATGATTGAGAGTCACTACAATGTCATAAAAAATGGTTTTCAAAAGAATCGATTCGGGTGCCTATTCACACCCATTTACAAAAAAGAATGGTGGCGACTCCAAACAACGTAACATTGAGGTTCAAAATGTGAAAATTCTCATGTCTACAACTTGGCGACTCCACTGGGGAGTTTGCGGGTTCAAACCATGACCATTTGGCCATTTTTACAAAAAAAAAAACAAATTTCAATATTTGTTTCTAACATCGTTGTTGTTTGTGTTTTGTTTGATATTTTATCTTCTTATTCTTGGGGAATGGTTGTAATATGTTCTTTAATATTTTGTGGGTTGAATGCTTGTAAAAGGGGGTTAATACTTGTTTTTAAAATGCACTTGTGCACTTACGCTTGCATAGCCCATTACACAAACCTCCTCTACCTATAAAAGTTTAAACCCGGATGCTTAGTAGTTTCACGACTCGAGATCGCTTATTTCGGGTACGGGGACGAACACATCCAACCCAATCACCAACCTAAGACATGTGTACTTCGGTATGCATTGAGGTTTGAAGAATGGGTAACCGTGAAGCCACCTATAGCCGCATGCATTCAATACGATTAGAGGCTTAGGACACAATTTTGGAAAAATGAGTTATCAACCCTCTCATTATTGTAATTTTTCCAATCCAAGGAGATGACTGTATTTTTTTTTTTTAGCCCACGAAGGCAAGTTGTATAGGTTTTAGGCTTGTTTTTTTTATTTTATTTCTTTACATGTCCCCCTAGGTAAAGGGGGAAATCTTTGCTTATACTTTGCATCATAAAAAAAATAAAAAAATAAAAAAAATTTCGGCAAAAATTAAGGTTCTGGTCCGTTTTTAAAGAGCGGACCAGTACAAAAGTACTTCGGTCCGTTCATTAAAAACGGACCAAAAAAAAAATTTTTTTTTGCTTATTTCGTCCATGACATCAGTCTTGACAACTTTTCTCTTGGACTTTATTTTTCTTTTGAGTTTTAAGACTTGAAAATGATTAAATACATTGTTTTTATCGTTAAACTTAGGGCCTACTACTCGTAGTTTGTGTTTGATCCAAACGGAGCTCGCTTACACTCTACCTATCGAAATTGATTTTAACCGAACATGGCCCACTATCAACCTCACCCATGTCCATATTCAAATAGATCCACAACCCATATCCACTCTCAAAATGGGTTCACGCCCATATTCGTGTCCAAATGGGTCCACGACCCATATCCACTCTCAAATGGGTCCACGACCCATACCCACTTCCAAATGGGTCCACAACCCATATCCACTCTCAAAATGGGTCCACGACCCATATTCATGTTAAAATGGGTCCACGACCCATATCCACTCTCAAATGGGTCCACGACCCATACCCACTTTCAAATGGGTCCACAACCCATATCCACTCTCAAAATGGGTCCACGACCCATATTCGTATCCAAATGGGTCCACGACCCATATCAACTCTCAAATGGGTCCACGACCCATACCCACTTCCAAATGGGTCCACAACCCATATCCACTCTCAAAATGGGTCAACGACCCCATAATCGTGTCCAAATGGGTCCACAACCCCTATCCACTCTCAAAATGGGTCCACGACCCATATCCACTCTCAAATGGGTCCACGACCCATACCCACTTCCAAATGGGTCCACCACCCATATCCACTCTCAAAATGGGTTCACGACCCATATTCGTGTCCAAATGGGTCCACAACCCATATCCACTTTCGAATGGGCCCACAACCCATATTCACTTTCAAATGGGTCCACGACCCATACCTACTTCCAATTGGGTCCACGACCCATATCTATATCCTAATGGGCCTACACCCCATATCCATTTCTAATTGGGTCCATGACCCATATCCATATCCTAACGGGTCCACGACCCATATCCACTTCCAATTAGGTCCACGATCCATACCCACTTTCAGATGGGTTCATGACCCATATCCATTTCGAGTCGAATCCCCAACCCGTACCCTATCAATCTTTCAATCTCAACCATGTCCATAATCTATGATAAACCTCCAGCTCCGTGCTGACAAACCCCCAGCTCCGTACTGACAAACTTTCGGCTCCGTGCTGACGAACCCTCAGCTCCGTGCTGACGAACCTTCGGCTCCGTGCTGATAAACCTTCGGCTTCGTGTTGATAAACCTCCAGCTCCGTTCTGACAAACCCCCAGCTCCGTACTGACAACCTTTCGGCTCCGTGCTGACGAACCCTCAGCTCCGTGCTGACAAACCTTCGGCCCCGTGCTGATAAACCTTCGGCTTCGTGCTGATAAACCTCCTGCTCCGTGCTGACGAACCCCAACTCAGTGCTGACAAACTTTCGGCTCCTTGCCGACGAACCCTCGGCTCCGTGCTGACAAACCTTCGGCTCCGTGCTGATAAACCTTCTGCTTCGTGCTAATAAACATCCAGCTCTGTATTGACGAACCCCTAGCTCGTGCTGACAAAACCTTTGGCTCCTTCCCGACGAACCCTCAGCTCCGTGCTGACAAACCTTCGACTCCGTGCTGATAAACCTTCGGCTTCGTGCTAATAAACCTCCAGTTCCGTATTGACGAACCCCTAGCTCGTACTGACAAAACCTTTGGCTCCGTGCTGACAAACCTTCGGCTCCGTGCTGATAAACCCCCAGCTCTGTGCTGACAAACCTTCGGCTCCGTGCTGATAAACCTTCGGCTTCGTGCTGATAAACCTCCGGCTCCGTGCTGATGAACCCTCAGCTCCGTGCTAACAAACCTCCGGCTCCGTGCTGATAAACCTTCGGCTCCGTGTTGATGAACCTTCGGCTCCGTGCTGACAAACCTTCAGTTCCGTGCTGACAAACCTTCAGCTCCGTGCTGACAAACCCCCAGCTCCGTGCTGATCAGTATCTGGTTCCGTGTCAACGAACCCAGCTCCGTGCTAACAAAATTTTTTTTTTTTCAACCTCAACCAAATTTAAGATTTTCTTAATGCAACTTTACCAATTAAACCGATCTGACCTAATAAATCATCATGCATCTTCATTATGTAAATTATATATTAATGCCTAACTTTTTGCCCACAGGTGGCCAAACGACCTAGAAAGAAGTACTTACCACCTGACAATCCTCCATATTTTCTACGCTCACAACCAATTATGAGCACTTCAGAGCAACCTCAGCAGACAGTGACAGAAGTAATAACAGATCTCACTTCAAAGCTAGATATAGTGGTGAAGGCATTGGAAAAACATGATAAGATTCTAGATCTGCTAATGGTAAATCCAAGCATCATTCAAGCTGTACAACATCAAGCATCCGACTCAAATCAGGCTATACCCGAACAACTGCAACAACAACCTCAGCAAGCACCGAATACCTTACTGAAAGCGCCCTCGATCCGCGGAGTGCGCGGATCCGCTTTTGACCCTTGAGGTTTGGGAGTCGCCACCTAGTTATTGTGGTCTAGGAACCAAACTGACTCTAACATGGATAACAAGAACTAATCTACCATAAAAAATCTGAATTCGGGGATCATGTTACGGGGTTGGAAGGTGTTAGGCACCAACCCCGCCCGGCCAAAGCCAGTCTCTACTAACTTCCCAAATATATCACATTACTAAAAAACCTAGATAAAAATAAAAATAAAAAATTTCATACCTTTCCGATAGCAAGGACTTTGCTCCCTCAGATCTGGCAAAAAGAGCTCTTTGTACTGTACTCCCTTGCTTCGTTCTGTCTCCGGATTTGACTTCGGATCTCCTAGATTAAGGTATCTCCTTGTTTCTGAATCTGAACTCTTCAAGTTTGTTGCGGATTAGGGGTGTTTTTGGAGGGATTTTAGGTGTTTTCTAGACTAAAATTGAAGAGGGGATGTTAGGCAAGGAGTTGGGGCTCCAAAATTAGGGTTTATGGGGGGCTAGGGGAGCTTCTAGACCTACTTCTCTTAGGATTTATGATTTTATACGAAAATAGGGTGTGAGCACCTCTATTTATAGATGTTTTTTAGGATTGATTTGGATAGAGTTAGTGTTTAATTAGAGATCTTTTAATTAGAGTTGTGTTTTAGTTAAAATTGTTTTAGGTAGAATTGTGTTTTAATTAGAATTGTTTTAGGTAGAATTGTTTTTAAGTTAGAACTCTATTAGATAGAGTTATTATTTAATTAGAATTCTATTATGACTTTTGGTCTTATTTAATTGACTTTTAATGTTTTGACTTTAGTCTTAATTGCTTGACTTTTAATATCTTGACTTCAATCTTGCTTAATTGAGTTTAATTTTGACTTCAGTCTCACTTAATTGACTTTAATACCTTGGCTTCAGTCTTGCTTGATTGACTTTAAATTTTTGGAGAACCCCCCTCTAAAATATCTTTAATTCTTTGGACCCCCAAATGGAGGGGTCCTTAAAGAAATATCTCACGAACCCTCAACAATTTTGCTTGAGAGCCCGATTGATCGATTTCTTTGGTTTAAAATTTTAAATTAATTTCATCAATGTTTCACTTTAATTATTTAATATTTTATTTATTAATTTCGAATTTTTTAATTATGAAAATTATGAAATTACCGTTTTGCCCCCGGAGAGGACTTTTCACGTTTCAAGTCAGTTTTTAATGTTCTAGGATGTTTTAGAATCGTTTTTTCGTAAGGAATTCAATGAGAATGTTGGTTTGTGTCATTTATGAAAATTTTTATGTGAAATGATTGTGAACTTTATGAGGGGCATTTTCGTAATTTTGTCAAATTCTGTTAAAATTGGTGAAATGATTTATTTGGTTTCGATTTATTATTTTATGTGTTTGAATGGGTTTTCCTAAGCGTAATGTAGGCTCTAGGGTTGTTTTGAGGTTAGGGGTATTTTGGTAATTCGGTCAATTTTTAGTGATTTTTATCGTGAAGCTTCTTTTTGGTCCGCAAGATGATGATTTCTATGTTTCTAGAGTCGTATTTTCTAGCGTAGCGTGGTTTCTAAGGTTTTGTTAGTTTGAGATACCTCATCCGGATTTTTGAAACACATCTCGTAACAAAATAAAGCAATGGAATACACATCCATCATTGGGAATCATTGCGATCGGGTTGAAGAGTTGATTAATCAGGTGGATGCAAAAATGGGGTGTCTACACTTACCACCCACCGTCCCTACCAATCAAGGACCACCAATTCACATTCATTGTAATCCACCACGACATGAGGTCATTCAAGAGGAAGAATGTGAATTCAGGACAGCTGAAGTAAGGAGTACCACAGAAGAGAAACTTGCTAACAAGCTCGAGGCAGTCAAGGAGGAGATTAGAAAGATGAAAGGCAAGGACTCTATGAGCGGAATGAGATTCAGAGATTTTTGCCTCTACCCAAATGCACCACTACCACCGAAATTCAAGTGTCCTAACTTCGAAAAGTATAACGGCTTTGGATGCCCTCTATCCCATTTGAAACTCTACTGTGGTTCTATGTGCCAATTTGGTGATGATGACAGGTTATTGGTTCAGCTCTTTCAAAGGAGTTTAACAGGGGCGGTCCTCTTATGGTTCTCTCAGTTAGATCATTTGCGAATTAAGAACTAGCAAGACCTGGCTACGATTTTTTCGGAAGAGTACAGATTCAATACGGACATGGGATTGGACAGAAATGACATGGCCAAGATGACTCGGAAGCCAAAGGAAAGTGTGAAAGAATATGCCCAAAGGTGGCGAGAATCGGCTTCTAAGGTTAAACCACCTATGACTGAACAAGAGATGAACACCATATTCATCTCAACTTTGGGCCATTCATTATATACGCATCTAGTGGGTCATACAACTGCAAGCTTCTCGTCATTGGTCCAAGTGGCGGATCGAGTTGAAGACGGTATTCTGTCAGGTCTGATCTACGACTTGTCCAGTCTAGGGGTACCAGAAGGGGGGTCTACTCAACGGAAACCGGTAGTCTTGATCTAGAAGAAAGAAGAAGCACAAGTTAACAATGTACAACCTATTCGACCTTTTTTCATCTCAAACTAGAGGCCGCCAATACCTCAGGTCCCTTTCAAGGTGAACCCACCTCAAGCTGCACCGGCTCCACCAGTATTTCAGTTTGGTCAAAATCCAGTATTTGGTCAGAACCCACAGTTCGCCCAGAATCATCAAACGGAGCAACGTAGACCCAACAGAATCCCTTGAGTCTTCACTCGTCTGCCTATGACACTATCCGAACTACTCCCAGCACTACTCAGAGGAGAATATCTCACTAAGAGGCAGCCAAACCCAGAGGCGATTAAGGGACCAGGGTACAATCCCAATCAATTCTGCGAATTTCACATGGGGGTACCAGGGCATGCCACTGACCAATGTTGGCAACTCAAACACCAAGTCCAGAATCTAATCGACAGGAAAACAATCATCTTGGATGGTCCGGCAACCCAAGCACCTCAGCAGAATATCAATCAGAACCCGTTACCAACACATAATGGGGGAGGCAATGGACCAACAGTCAATGTCATAGAAAGGGATGAACTGAGCTTCAACCCTTCAGTTTTGATAGCACCTATTAGCTCTAAGGTTAGAGTCAATTTGAAGAAAGAGCCAACATCATCAAGCATCAATGCATTACCGCCAGATACAACCAACCAATCATCATCCCAACTCCCAATCAATTTGGCAAATCTAACCATTCACTCCAACTCTCAAACTTCAAATCCTTCACGACCACCTCTCATTATACCCTACACATCACCAATTTCAAGCTCTACCGCTCGTCCACCTCTCATTATACCTTGCACCATACCAACGACAGGCCCTTCTTCCCGACCACCTCTTGTCATACCCTACACTACACCGACCCTTCAAACTTCAAGCTTTTCCTCCCGACCACCCCTCATCCTATCTTATACCAACCCACAAACCCCAAATACCACTACATCAACCGTCAAACCCAGTCCGCCACCTCTTATCCTCCATGTAAAGCCAGATCCTCAACCCATGACCATCATGTCCCCTAAACCCTTCCCATACTACTCCAGCCAAACCGTCCCATGGAGTTATGAGACGATGATTGTGACATCCGCAGGGGTTGAGAAGCCGAAAGAGGCGATGATCACGGACATTGGACATATGACTAGATCGGGGAGGTGCTACAAAGTACCAGAAAAAGAAAAAAAAAGACAGAACGAGGAAGAGGACAGAAGAAAAGAAAAAGGGAAAGGAAAGCTGGTAGAAGAGGAACAAACACTTCAAGGGGAACCAGAGAAGAAGAAGAGCAGGGTAACTGACAAGGAAGCAATGGACCTCCTCAAGCTCATTCAAAAGAGTGAGTACAATATAATAGTACAGCTGAACAGAATGCCAGCTCAAATCAGTATTTTTGACCTGCTTTTAAACTCAGAGCATCATCGGGAAGCACAACTTAAAGTCCTTAGTAATGCACATGTACCTGAGACCACCTCACCAGAAGAGTTGGAAAAGATAGTAGGTCAGATTATGGCTCCCAATCCGATCACCTTCACCGAGGATGAACTTATTAGCGGAGGATGTGGACACATTGAACCGTTGCACATTATGATGATGTGCAAAGGTATGATGGTAGCAAGGGTACTGATCGACAATGGTTCGGCTCTTAATGTCTGTCCTCTACAAATTGTGCACAAGTTAAACGCGGATTTATCGTACCTCAGGCCAACTAGAAGGACCGTAAGGGCTTTTGATAGTAGGAAAACTGAGTCGTTAGGGGAACTAGATCTCCCAATCACTATTGGATCATGCACGTTTGAAGTAACATTCGAGATTCTGGGCATACCTTCTGTATTCAATCTCCTTCTAGGAAGACCCTGGATTCACACCGCAGGGGCAATCCCCTCCTCTTTGCACCAGCGGGTCAAATTCATCATGGGACAGAGGATGATATCGGTCCTCCCAGAAATTTTCGTACCAGCCAATCGATCGCCGGATGTGCCTTATATCGATGTAGAAATGACCGGAGATAAAGAGGGGTTTCACGCCTTTCAGTTTACATCTATCAATCACATCCAAAGGGGAAAAGAGAAGACAAGGGCAAGGTGGTCAAAAGCAAACCTAATGGTCGGACGAGTGATGAAGAAGGCGGGATATCGTCCGAAACAAGGGTTAGGACCTAAAGGAAAAGGCAGGGCCACTTTGATCAGCAAGCGAAAACACATTCCCTACTTTGGTCTTGGATTCAAGCCTACAAGGAAGGATATCTCTGATATGAAGGATAAAAAAAGGGAGCTTCGACTTGCACGAAAACAGAACCGAGAGCCTAATGTGTGGAACTTGGGCAAAGTACCACACATCAACATCAGCTTCCCACCATCCTTAAAAAAGTCGGATGACTCAGCAAAACTGCCATCGACAAACCACACAGGAGAACCAAGAGTTGTAAGTATTGAGCCTATTCATTCGCAAGAAGACTCGTTCGTTGAGTCTCCACATTCCTTTATAGATGGCATGGACATCTTGTTTGGAGGGGATTTCGAATGGAGTCAAAAGGAGGAAGAAGGAGAGCCCACTAAGGCGGAAGTCGCAATATACGAAGAAGAGAAATCACTGTTCCCTTTTCAAATCGATTGGGGATCTGTCATAATTCCACCCACCCTACAAATTCCTGTGCCTGGATTTGACGACAGTCACCCGGAAGTGATGGTTATATCTGAACCATCAAGGGAGTCACTCTCCCAACTTATCCATCCTGCAGAAGAAGGGCAAGTTTTCAAGAATTGGAAGGAATACCCAATCACTTACGAGGCTGCCATGGGGTCCAGAATCCCTACGGCCTCCAAAAAAAATGTCATTAACAAAATCTCATCTGTTCGAGGACCGTAATGAGCCCTCGTCCTCGGAACAAGACTGTTTTGGGGGCTCACCTTCGTTACTAATGAATTTGCATGATTTTTCTTATCTTATTTCAGGAATACAGGTAGTCCACAAAATCCAAAAAAATCAAAAAGTTTTCAAAATCCAAAAAAATAAAAAATCTTTCAAAATTCAAAAAAATCAAAAAACTCTTCAAAATTCAAAAAAATCATATATTTTCAAAATTTCAAAAAAATCAGAAATCTTCAAAATACCTAAGGTTTTCAAATAATTTCCTCAGTTGAATGAGCCTTGTGACAGAACAGAGTATGAAAGAGAAGAATACGACTTTGACCTCAAGCTCGACTTTGATCTCATGGGGATTGAAGAAGAGTTAGAGGAAGAGGTTGAATATCCTCCAAAAGAAATTAAAGAACTCATAGAACGTCACGAGAAGGGTGTTCAGCCAAATATAGAGGATACAAACTCAGTGAACCTAGGCACCAAAGATGACCCACGGATCGTTAAAATCGGAGCCCTATTAACGATTGAACAGAAAGAAGAGATGACAAAGTTCTTACAATAGTACCAAGATGTCTTCGCATGGTCCTACCAAGACATGTCCGGTTTAGACACAGATCTAGTCGTTCACAAGTTACCTATCAAAGCGGGAAGCAAGCCAATCAAGTAGAAATTACGAAGGTTGAAACCAGAGTGGACACTTAAGGTCAAGGACGAAGTAATGAAGCAGTTCCAAGCATGATTTCTTGCAGTATCCACTTATCCTGAGTGGCTCGCTAATGTCGTGCCTGTACCAAAGAAAGATGGAAAGGTACGCATGTGCGTAGACTTTCGTGATCTGAACAGAGCCAGTCCTAAAGATGACTTTCCACTACCACACATCGACACTTTGGTCGATAATATAGCGGGGCACGGCATGTTCTCCTTCATGGATGGCTTCTCGGGTTACAATCAGATAAAAATGGCGGAAGAAGATCAAGAGAAGACTGCATTCATTACACCTTGGGGTACCTTCCATTATAAGGTTATGTCATTCGGTCTCAAGAACGCTAGGGCAACTTACCAACGAGCCATGACGGCCTTATTTCATGACATGATCCACAAAGAGATAGAGGTATACGTGGACGACATGATAGCTAAATCAAATCTCGATAAGGATCATCTGGTAAACTTGATGAAACTGTTTGATCGACTAAGGAAGTACAACTTAAGGCTTAATCCGGCAAAATGTGTATTTGGGGCAACATCAGGGAAACTATTAGGGTTCATTGTCAGCAGAAGAGGCATCGAAATTGATCCAACTAAAACAAAGTACATCATAAATATGGAACCACCCAAGTCAGAGAAAGAGATCAGGGGATTCCTAGGGAGAATTCAGTACATTAGTCGATTCATCGCACAACTAACTTCGATCTGTGAGCCAGTATTCAAACTACTAAAGAAGAATGAGCCGAAAGAATGGAATGAAGACTGTTAGGAAGCTTTCGACAAGATTAAGAGATATTTGCTTAACCCGCCTGTTCTATTTCCTCCTACATCGGGTCGACCTCTACTAATGTATATTTCCGTGCAAGAAAACTCCATGGGCTGTGTACTGGGGCAACATGATGAAACAGCTCAAAAAGAGCGTGCCATCTATTACCTTAGCAAGAAGTTCACAAGTTACAAGACGAACTATTCAACCCTCGAAAAGACATGTTGTGCTCTTGTCTGGGCATCACAACGACTACGCCACTACTTGCTCAGTTACTCGACTATGCTCATTGCTTGGATGGACCCCTTGAAGTACCTCTTTGAGAAGCCGGCGCTAACGGGACGCACCGCAAAATGGCAGCTACTATTATCTGAGTTCGACATCTCCTATGTCACTCAAAAAGCCATTAAAGGACAAGCTATCGCTGACTACTTAGCGGAGCACCCTTTACCTGATTATGAGCCACTAAAGACAAATTTTCCTAATAAAACCATCTTATTTGCTGAAGCCGAGAGCGACGATGAAGAGTCTAGTTGGAAAATGTACTTCGATGGAGCAGTAAACCAAAAGGGAAATGGAATTGGGGCAGTCTTGGTTAAGCCAGATGGAACGCATATCCCTATTGCAGTCAGATTAAGGTTTCAGTGTTCGAACAATGAAGCCGAGTACGAAGCATGTATTGTGGGGTTGAAAGCAGCGATCGACCTCGGAGTGGATGAAATAGATGTATTGGGAAACTCAAGTCTGGTAGTCTACCAGACAACGGGAGAATGGAAGACCCGAGAACAGAGACTTGTTCCGTATCACGAGTATCTCGAAGATCTAAGTTCAAACTTCACCCGAATCTCCTTTACTTACATGCCGAGGGCTAAGAACCAGTTTGCAGATGCATTGGCTACTCTAACCTCAATGATCAGCATCTCTGAAGATACCATAGTTGACCCTCTTGAGATTGGTATTCAAGACGAACCAGAGTATTGCTTACCTGTGGAGATCGAAGAACCTGAAGAAAAACCATGGTATGCAGACATCAAGGCATTCTTAGATGACCGAACTTTCCCACCCGATGCCACAACGACGGACCGAAAGACTATTCAGAGATTGGCAGGACAGTTCTTCTTGAGTAGCGGAGTCTTGTACAAAAAGTCGCATCACGAGGTCCTCTTCAGGTGTGTAACACAACAGAAGCTCAACGCTTAATCGAGACTGTGCATGGAGGAGTCTGTGGACCTCACATGAATGGATATATACTCGCAAAGAAGATCATGAGAATGGGTTACTACTGGATGACTATGGAAAGCGACGGATATCAACATGTTCGAAAATGTCACTTGTGTCAAATCTATGCCAACAAGATCAACGCGCCACCTTCAGAATTGCACAATATGACTTCTCCCTGGCCCTTCTCACTCTGGGGCATGGATGTCATTGGACAGATCAATCCTCAAGCTTCCAATGGGCATCGCTTCATCTTAGTCGCCATAGACTACTTTACGAAATGGGTAGAAGCAGCATCTTATGTCAATTTCACGAGAAGCAATGTCTTGAAATTTGTGAAGAACAACATCATATGTCGGTACGGCCTCCCGAGCGGGATAGTAACCGATAACGCCAAAAATCTCAAGAACAAAGATATGTCTAAGATGTGCAAGGATTTTCAGATCACCCATCACAACTCTGTCATTTACAGACCAAAGATGAATGGAGCAGTTGAAGCCGCTAACAAAAACATCAAGAAGATCATCGAGAAAATGACCATTACTTATAAGGATTGGCATGAGATGTTACCATTCGCTCTACATGCTTATCGAACGTCAATCCGGACTTCGACTGGGGCAACGCCTTATTCACTGGTCTACAGAATGGAAGCAGTCTTGCCCGTTGAGGTCGAGATTCCCTCCCTTCGGATATTAATGGAAGTAGAATTGGATGAAGCAGAATGGGTCCAAGCCCAATTCGATCAGTTGAACTTAATAGAGGAGAAACGACTTTCAGCAATCTATCATGGGCAAACTTATCAACGGAGAATAGCACGAGCTTATAACAAAAAGGTTCGACCTAGAGAGTTCTCGCCAGGAGATCTTGTTTTAAAGAAGATTTTGCCAATACAAGAAGATGCGAGAGGAAAGTTTCGTCCGAATTATGATGGGTCATTCGTCGTCCAAAAGGTACTATCCGGAGGGGCGCTAATCCTTACAGAGATGGATGGGGAAGTCTTTCCACAACCGATCAATGCTGATACCGTGAAAAAATATTACGCCTAAAGTCGTTCCTTGAAATGAAGAGAAGCCATCTTTCTACTACCTGAACAATTATCTACCCTTAGTTAACCCTCTTTGAGCCATCACATTCATTTCTTAACCTAGGATCGGGGCAAGTCACCACCACAAAAACAAAAAATAAAAAATAAAAAATCGTCAAAAGTCAAGATAAAAATACCAAAGTATACTCCTGGCCCGCATAAGGATAAACTGTGAACGGCTAAAAATACAAAAAAAATCAAAAAGTCAAAAACCTCGAATGTCTGATCTTAAGCTCGACCCAAATCTCTTACCTAAACAAGTTCGTGTGACGATGGGAGGAGACATAGATCATATTTTCGAAACAAAAACAGACAAACCCCATGTCCAATCTACCCATCAATAAATCCAGACTCAGCCTTTCTTACATCCTTTCACAACCCTAGCCTAAGCCTATGTTTCGTCCTATTTAAAGTCCTTTCAGATCAAGGAATGGCTCAAGGTAACTCGATCACGGTGGAAGCATGTCATGAAAAACATCGTCAGGGTATAATTGATTTTGATACTTAAGTCAGATTTCAAGCTACCAAAGTCGTTGGAAGACCCGAGAGGGGAGACCAGATCGAATATTTGAAAAAAAAGAGCGACTCGAAGTGTAGAGTCATTAATCTTGAAGCTCAACTTGAGTCACCGTACCATGAAAATCGTCGGAGGAACTCGAGAGGGGAGTCCAGATTTGTTACTCAAGAAAGAGCGCCACTAGAAGAGTAGAGTGTTCGATCTCGTAGCTCAACTTGAGTCACCAAGCCATGAGGGGCACAGAGAAATCAAGGAGGTATTCAAAGTGAAAATCTATAAAGTAAGCATAGACTAAAAGGGCATGGTGAAAACCCATCAGGGCACTGTGAGTAAAAAAATCAGGCTATGGCAAGATCAAAACCACTGGCACGATGAAAATCCAAAAAAGACGTCGATGAGCAAAAATGTGGAAATCGGGTCTGGTGAAAACCGTAATTGGCGCCAGGGGCAAAAATGAAAAAAACAAAAAACAAAAAAAACAAAAAAAAAAAAAACAAAAAAAACAACAAAAAAAATAAAAAAAAAAAAAACAACTCCTGACCCGCAAGAGTATAAACTGTGAACGGTAAAAATCTCGAAGTCTTCATGGTTCCAATTGATACAACTCAGTCAAAATTTTCAATCTCGGGGATGACTCTAAAGAAGTTAAGGATTAGCTGACACTTGTATCCTCGAAATTTGGCAAAGGCACCATGATCGTTAACTTTTAGAGTTTTCAAACACAGTCTGTCACAGATTACTCGACAAAGGTAATCTTTTAAAACCTAAAACAAAAAAATTGCATCATCAAAATTACTATTTTTGGCCTATGACGAAGAATCTAGGACTTTTCTTAAAATCAAGTATTTTCGAAAGCAGTAGATATATCTGAGGCCATTATGTAAAAAACCTATTTCATTCATTTCAAATAGTGCTACATCATTCTCATGAAAAGCAGGGTACAAGAAGGAATAGCGGGCAAAGAGTCACTCAAGCATTTTCCTGGAAAGTGTAGTAGGCATCAAGTCATCCTTTAAGGCTTCGATCTGAGCAGCTTGGTCAACGATGATTCTCTCCATATCTAAGGCATGACAACATACCAAATACTCAAATATCATACCATCATGCAAGTCTCTCTCAAAGACGGTCACGCTACGCTAAGCTCTCTCAAGATGATCCTACAACTTCCATGAAAGAGAAACTAAGTTCAAAATTCAAAACCAACGACGAAAAAAAGGAAAAAATATCTCAAAATTGCATTGCATGGTTTAAAACGTCGATCATTTAAAAAAACAAAAAAAAAAACCATAAAAAATCAATCCAAGATCTCAAACGAGCTCCGCGCCACGAGGTCAAGGATTTCAAAAGGGCTAACCCTGTCAGACCCCGTGCTTGGGTACCCACAATCCTTCAAAATTTCAATCCATCCGACGTTTTTAATCATCATACAATAAATTACTTCGGATTCGTGCAAATAAAGGGTCTAATTTATTCTTTACAGTTCTTTGCAAGAAACTCCTGCAAAGAGGGGCAGCTGTAGACACCCCAATTTGCACGAACCTGTTAGGAAAATCCAAATTTCCTCGAATTAATTTTGAGTTAGACTTAAACTTCTCAATGGACCCACATTGCCACTTGGCATCATATTCATGCATACATGCATACTATTTGCATCTCATATCATGCCCATACCTTGTCCCTAATCCACTTTAAACGTATGTCCATCACCCATATCCTAAGCCCAAACCCAAGTCCATGTCCTAACCCAAACCCAAGTCCATACCCAAATCTAACACCAAGTCCCTCCTAAGCCCAAACCCAAGTCCATATCCTAACTCAAACCCGAGCCCATTCAAAATTCATTCTCTTACCCCTTCACAAGATGACACATGTTGATACCTCATAAGCCTCCAACACCCAATGCATCATCTAATTGGAGAGTCAACCTTTCCTTTGTGAAAACTCAAGAATGCCCTTCTCAAAAAGTCTAGTCAAATCAAAAAGGTTATTTGATCTTTGGTAATAATCCATAAAGGTGAGAGAACTTCCAATTATGCCCTTAAAAGGTGGGAATCTTCAAGTACATACATGGAGTTCTCCCATTGGTCCATTTCAAAATTATACTTCCACCCTTGCTTTATTTGTTATTTACAAATGAACCAAGATCTACTTTTTACCTACCACTTCACCTTTACACATGTCATCCTCCTATTCACTCTCCCAAATGTGCTTTTGTCTTCCCATTGGTCCATTTCAAAACTACACTTCCACCCTTGCTTTATGAGTTATTTACAAATAAACCAAGATCTACTTTTTACCTACCACTCCACCTTTACACATGTCACTCTCCATTCATCCCCCCAAAAGTACTTTTGTTCTCTCACCTCTATTTACCAAAAAACCAAGGATCAAAGCATGCTTTTAGGGTTTCTTCACAAATGTCATCTTTATCCTCATACAAATGGAAAATCCGAAAAGAAACAACCTAAATCTCATGTCCATTTTCTTTATTTTTAGGGTTGGACCATTTTATCCCTAAAAGTTCTCCAAAAACTCTATAAATACCCTCATTTTCTAAGAACAACTCATGCTCTCAAGCCCCCATCTCTCAACCTAAAACTCTACCAAATTCTCTACTCATCTCTCATCCCTCAACTCTCTCAACCCTCAACCACATCCTTCAACTCTCAAGTCCATTACACAAGCTCAAGTTATTTCAAGACTTCCAAAAGGGACAAGGTGGGACAATAGTTATTTAATTATCTTTTAAGTTGCATCTTCTTCTTCTATCCTTCTCCTTTTTTATTTTTAGAAGCCTTTAGGATGTAATGGAGAACCCTCCTTCATCCCGAGTAGATTGAACCTCAACCTTGGGCATGGAATGCTTGAGGCGGTTTGGTCGAAAGGATGGAGGTTGAAGCCCTTTTAAACCCATTCTCATATCATGCATCATAATGTACACTATGCACACACATCACACATGTTGGCTATGATGAAGAAATGTGTAACTCTCTTGATGGAGTTAAAATACTAAGTTTCTAGCTAAACATGCATGCATTAAGGTTATAGATCTAAGAGAACTCCTTTCATGGAACTTCTCTAAAATCATAAAACAACATTTCAACTCATGCAAAAGTATGTTGACTCCATAGAATGTCTTTTTCCATAAGATATCTCTTATGTTAACACCAACATCAAAACCTCTTCCAATGAGGTACATACACACTATATGCACCCACCTACTTCATGCATCTCATGCATTCTACTTGTTATTTTAATCCTTTTCAAAAATGGCCAAATCTAAAGGTAACCACCTTAGGTGGAGAGAATGGGGTGCTTAACACCTTCCCCATTCTCTAACCGAATCCCCTTACTTAGATTTTAGGTAGACCATACCTTTTCCATGATTGAGAGTCACTACAATGCCATAAAAAAGGGTTTTCAAAAGAATCGATTTGGGTGCCCATTCATACTCATTTACAAAAAAGAATGGTGGCGACTCCAAACAACGTAGCATTGAGGTTCAAAAGGTGAACATTCTCATATGTACAAGTAGTATCAGAAAAGGATATCCGAGCATTTCTAGGTAGAATACAGTATATCAGCAGATTCATTGCACAACTCACGCCTATCTGTGAACCAGTATTTAAGCTGCTCAGAAAAGATATGCCAAAAGCATGGAACCAGGATTGTCAAGAAGCCTTCGACAAGATAAAAAAAAATTTGCTCAATCCACCAGTCTTGGTTCCTCCTACGCCAGGACGACCCTTACTGATGTATATCTTGGTGCAAGAAACGTTTATGGGCTGTGTACTGGGACAACACGACGAGTCAGGTAGAAAAGAACAAGTAATTTACTATCTCAGCAAGAAATTCACTGATTATGAGACGAAGTATTCGACACTTGAGAAGACTTACTGCGCACTGGTATGGGCATCTCAACGACTACGCCACTACCTCCTCAGCTACTCGACTATGCTCATCTCTCGAATGGATCCTCTCAAGTATCTTTTCGAAAAGCCAGCACTGCCATGTCGTACTTCAAAATGGCAATTACTGTTATCTGAGTTTAACATCACCTATGTCACTCAAAAGGCCATCAAGGGCCAAGCCATCGTCGATCATTTAGCTGAGCATCCATTGCCTGATTATGAATCATTGAAGACAAACTTTCCTGACGAAGCCATATTGCTCACTGAGATTGAAGACGATGAAAAACCGGGCTGGAAAATGTACTTTGACGGGGCAGCAAATCAAAAGGAAAATGGAATAGGGGCAATCTTGATCAAACCAGATGGGTCCCACGTGCCAATTGCAATCAGACTAAAGTTCCAATGTTCTAACAACGAAGCTGAATACGAAGCGTGTATAGCAGGGTTGAAAGTGGCACTGGATCTCGAGGTAGATGAGATCGATATTTTCGGAGATTCAAGCCTAGTAGTCTATCAGACGACTGGAGAATGGAAGACTCGAGAGCCGAGATTGATCCCTTATCATAAGTATCTAGAGGAACTAAGCTCATGCTTCGATAGAATCTCATTCACTTATATGCCGAGAGCTAAGAATCAATTTGCTGATGCACTAGCAACGCTCGCTTCTATGATCAGTATCTCAAAGGACTTAGTCATTGATCCTATTGAGATCGGACTTCAAGATGAGCCAGCTTACTACCTACCCGTCGAAATAGAAGAATCTGAAGAAAAGCCTTGGTATTCAGACATCAAAGCCTATCTCGAAGATCGAACTCTCCCATCAGACGCAACGTCTAATGATCGAAGGACTATCCAAAAGCTAACAGGCCAATTCTTCCTGAGCAATGGCATTCTGTACAAGAAATCACATCATGAAGTCTTACTCCGATGTGTGGCAGAAATAGAAGCAAAACGACTTATCGAAACCGTGCATGGTGGAGTCTGCGGACCTCACATGAATGGTCACATGCTTGCTAAGAAGATCATGAGAATGGGATATTACTGGACAACAATGGAAAGTGATTGCTATCAACATGTCCATAAATGCCATCTCTGCCAAATTTATGCCAATAAGATCAACGCGCCACCTTCAGAGTTGCACAATATGACTACTCCTTGGCCCTTTTCACTCTAGGGCATGGACGTTATTAGACAGATTTCGCCAAAAGCTTCAAATGGGCACCGCTTCATCTTAGTCGCTATAGATTACTTTACGAAATGGGTAGAAGCAACTTCCTATGCTAATGTCACCAAGAGCACTGTTCTGAAGTTTGTTAAGAACAACATCATCTGTAGTTATGGGCTTCCTAGTGGATTAGTGACTGACAACGCCAAGAACTTCAAAAACAAGGATATAATCAAAATGTGCAAAGACTTCCAGATCACTCATCACAACTCTGTACCTTACCGACCCAAAATGAACGGAGCAGTTGAGGCTGCCAACAAGAATATCAAAAGAATCATCGAAAAGATGGCAATCACTTACAAAGATTGGCACGACATGTTGCCTTTCGCTCTTCATGCTTATCGGACTTCGTTTCGAACTTCAACTGGGGCAACTCCGTATTCACTGGTATATGGAATGGAAGCAGTTTTACCCGTCGAGGTTAAGATTCCCTCCCTCTGGATCTTAAAAGAAGCAGAGTTGGATGAAACAGAATGGGTTCAAGCTCGATTTGATCAACTAAACCTGATTGAAGAAAAGCGTCTCGCAGCTATCTGTCATGGTCAAATTTATCAATGGCGAATCGTACGGGCTTACAACAAGAAAGTCAAATCCCGAAATTTCTCACCGGGAGACCTTGTCTTGAAAAAGATTTTACCAATCCAAGAAGATGCCAGGGGAAAGTTCAGACCAAACTACGAGGGACCATTCGTTGTGCAGAAGGTGATGACCGGAGGAGCTTTGATCCTTACAAAGATGGACGGACAAGTCTTCCCTCAACCGATCAATGCTGACACTGTCAGAAAATACTACGCCTAAGATCTAACCCTGAGATGACGAAAGGCCATCTTTGCTATCCTAAAAATAACTATCTAACCCTAGTCAACCCCTTTGAGCCATCACGTTTATTTCACAACCTAAGACTGGGGCAAGTCAACGTTACAAAAAAAAAAAAAAAACAAACAAAAAAAAAGAGAAGAAAATCATAAGTCAAAGCACCAAGTTACTCTTGGCCCGCATGAAGATAAACTGTGAACGGCTAAAATACAAAAAAATCAAAAAATTCAAAAACTCGGACACTTGATCTGAGCTCGACCCAAATCTCCAGCCTAAACAAGTTCGAGAGACGTTGGGAGGAGACATAGATCACCTTTTCGAAACAAAAATAGACGAACCCCAAGTCTAACCCACTCTAGACAAACCTACTTTAACCTTTTTGTACCTTTCCACTACACTCAGCCTTAGCCAACACTTCGTCCCATTAAAAGTCCTTTCAGATTAGGGAATGTTCTAAGGCATCATAATGACGGTGGTAGCACCAATGATCTGTCAGCTTAATCCAGACCTCAAGTCTTATTAGTCGTTGGAAGACGCGAGAGGGGAGTCCAGGTCGGACATTCGGAAAAAAAAGAGTACTCGAAGTGTAGAGTAGCCGATCTCGCGGCTCAACTTGAGTTGCCGAGCCACAAATAGTCGTCAGCACACTCGAGAGGGGAATCTAGATCTGTTACTCAAGAAAGAGTGCCACTACAAGAGTAGAGTCGCCGATCTCGCAGCTCAACTTGAGTCACCAAGCCACAAAGATACAGAGGCTCCAAACAAGATTTGTAATGTATAAATCTAAAAGAAATACAAGCATAGTCTGAAAGGGCATAGTGAAAATCCGAAAGGGCGCTATGAGTAAAAGAATCAGACTATGGTAAGATCAAAGCCACCGGCACGATGAAAACCCGAAAAGGCATCGATGCGCAAAAATGTGGAAACCGGGTCTGGTGAAAACCGTAACTGGCACCAGGGGCAATAAGGGAACAAAAAATAAAAATAAAAACAAAAAAATAAAAACAAAAAAAACAAAAAAATAATAATAATAATAAAAAGTGAAAACTCCTGGCCCGCACGAGCATAAACTGTGAACGGCAAAAATATTTCAAAATCCTAAGTCCCATTGCTCAATCGATATTCACCCAGTACTGGGGCACTGGGGATGACTCTAAGGAGAGCCTGAGAACTGCTAACACCTATATCCTCAGTAGTTGGCAAAAGCACAAATATCGTCGAGATAACAAAAGTTTTTCAAAAATCTTCATATTTTGGATCTACAATATCTATTCGACAAAGACAAATCACCAAAAAAATTCAAATGTTTCAAAACTACTATTTTGGCCGATGATGAAAAATCTAGGACTTATTCAAACATCATGTTTTCAAAGCAATAGATACACCTGAGGCCAAGTAAGTAAAAAACCTATTTTCCTTTCATTTCAAAAAGTTTCACGTTACATTTCGTAAAAGAAAAGAAAATACAAAAAAAAAAAAAAATGGCGCCAATCACACATCTCGACGAGAAATGAAGAAGGAATCAAGTCTCTCTTCCAAGGCACGAATGCTGGCAGCTTGCCCCATCATTACCACTTTAGCGTCCGAAGCATTACGACTCACTAGGTAAGATGCAAAGGCATCAAAACAGGGACCCTGGGCAAGCCTCTCCCGAAGATCAGCGATTTCCGTCCTCAGAATGGAAGACTCTTCAATCCTCAAAGATTCGAGTCGAGCTATCTGGTTCTTCAAATCAGTCTCAGATCGCAACCAAATATTCTCAACCCGCTTATGAGACATCTTCATCTCCGCCAGTTGATCACGGTGGTCAGAGGAATGAGAACCAGAAAACCTCCATTGAACTGAAGGCGTGGCACAAGTTCTCTCAGCAATCTATTGTTGCATCCAAAGTTGGTAGTTTTGAAAAGAATAATCCGGAAATACAGGATCATCAAGAGTCACCATGCTCTTCCAAGCTTTCTCTAACCAATTACGTAATTGCTATGAGGAGGGGAGAAGAAGATAAAGAGAAGGAAACGAATCGAAATAGCCAAGTGAAACACTTGGCGCGACGTTTTGAATATAAAAATGTTCCAGTCCGTGCATGAAGCACGGACTGAATTAAGTTCGTGAAGTCCGTGCTTCATGCACGGACCGAAAATGTTTAGAACAGAGTCCGTGTTTGAAGCACGGACTGAAAAAAAAAGTTTAAACAATCCGTGCTTCAAGAACGGACCACCAAAAAAAAAATCAAATAAAGCAAAAAAAAAATCAAATCAAGCAAAAAAAAAAACAAAAATAACAAAAAATAAAATCACCACAAGTCAAAATGGTATTTTTGCAAAAGTCAAATTCAATTGCTTAAAGACTCGCTTGAAAATACCCATGTCAAAATTTTCACAAAATCATCACAAATCTAAGACCTCACACGAGCTCCGCGCCATGAGGTCAAAGAAATCAACAGGCACCCTATCAGACCCCGTGCTTGGGTAGCCACTTCTTATCATCAAATCTATTAATCGTTGTTTTCAAAAACTTGTCTGAGCAAGATCCTCGGACCCGCACAAATCAAGGTTTCGTCTATTCTTTGCAGTTCTTTGCAAGCAATTCCTGCAAAGAGAGGCAGCTGTAGACACCTGAATTTGAGCGGGCCCTTGACGCAGAATACCCAAAAAAATCGAAAAATTGGAATGGGCCACCCAAGCCCAAACCTACAAAAACCCAATACATTTTCCATTAATAAATGTCCGAAGCCGCTCACGTGGCCCATGAGTCCGCACACCTCACCACTCTCCCACCCTCCTAAATTCAACCCAATATTATTCTACCTAAACCCAATCCATTATAAATCCAATCCATCCTAAAACCCAATCCACCTAAACCCAATCCATCCCAAAACCCAATCTATTATAAATCCAATCCATCCCAAAACCCAATCCACCTAAATCCAATCCATCCCAAAACCCAATCCAATCCATCATAAACCCAATTCAACCTAAACCCAATCCAACCTAAACCCATCAACCCAAAGCCCAACTCATAACCTAAGCCCAATTCAATACCCAAACTCAATCCAACCTATCAATCTCATCAAACCAATCATCCACTCAATACAAAAAAATGACATATGTCATCACACCCTTCCACCTCCCTCATCTAATCAACCAACTCCATCACTTCCCTCCAAAAATCAACTCAACCCATAATCCTACCCTAACCTAACCTCTCATCATCAACTACCAACATCACAACCCATAACCCTACCCTAACCTAACCTATTCCCCATCCTCTCATCATCAACCACCAACATCTCAACCCATACCCTACATACCATAACCTATTCCCCATTCTCTAACACTATCAACCACCCACATCACAATCCATATCTATCCATCACTTTCCCTTAAAACACTTCCACAAAATCACCTCAACCCATACCTCCCACTATCACCCCCATACTCTTCTCTCTAATCAACCAACTACCATCACCAATCAACCAATCTCTTCATCTCTCCATTTGCCACATGTCATCATCCCTTCAATCCTCTCAAAATCAAACCAATCACTACCCATCCCCCCAAATCAAACACCTTACCTCTTCAACCATCTCAACACTCATTCTCCAAACAACTCTCTTACACCCATCAACCATCACTCATCTCACCCCACCAAACACTCTACCCAAATGGATTTGGGTAAGATCCAAACCATTTGAGTTAAAACACAACCCATTCCCCTCATTACAAAACTACCCTTATTTCCATCTCAAATTTCATACCCCTCTCCTCTCAAACCCATGCCATTATCCATTATTCTCTTCATTCACCCCATTATACCCTCAAAATATCTCTCCAACCTCTATAAAAACCCCACCATTCTCCCCTCACCACAACTAATGAAAATTTGACAAAAAAATCTAAAAAATCACAACTCATCTCAACTCTCTACTCTTACTCTACTCTCAACACCCAACTCTCAACTCTCAAACTTCTCTCAAACAAATCAAGCAAGGAAAAAGAAGTCAAGGAAGGTCAAAGGAAGTCAAGGAAGGGTCAAGGTGGGTTCAACAAAAGGAACACCCCCCACATCCCCTCTTCTACTCTCCCTTTTCCCACACATTTGCACACACCACCATGGGATAAATCACCAAAGGGCCCCTTCTACATAAGGGTGCCCTTAATGATTGAAGCCAACATTGAAAGTCCCTCACACTTGAGGGTACACATCAAATTTTTCTTCGATTTTATTTTATTTTATTTTAAGAAAACCGAATCTGAGGTTACCACCTATGGTGGGTGGAGTAGAGTGCCTAACACCTTCCCTACTCCATAAATGAACCCCCTTACCTTGAATCAAAAGTTGGACCACGTGTATTATCCTACGAGAGTCATCACATCAAAAATGATTTAATTTTTAAAAAATGAGACATCGGGTGACCATTCACACCCCTTTACCAATTTGAATGGTGGCGACTCCAAAACACCCCAAAGTGAAGGGATGTTTGAAGAATGTTTAAAATCCCGTGTGCACACCCTCATCCCGTTATAGTCAACTATGATGTACAGTGGTTTAGTGTGGTTTGCTCCTTCCTTTGAAAGATCGGAGTCCGAGAAGGATAAGATATTTTCCACATAGGTCGCCCCTACTATGTTGGCCAGCTGATCTGGAGAAGTGTCAAGGAGACTTAGGCTGTACTTAATGCTTTGAGAACAGTCTCCCTATGGGCAGTGGAAGCCATAAGTAAACCCCAAACTGAGATATTGGCTCCTGATTTCTTCAATTGCTTGATCACGGAGTTATCTTCTTTAATGTTTTCTTTGATAAGATCTTCTCTTTTTTTTCTTGCCAAGGCTGCCGGATTATCAACACAAAGTTCTTGTGGCTTAAAAACTCTTCCCCCTCGAGTCATATGTCTAACTTCATCACAAGAGAGAGGATAAGGATCATCTTCTTCAGTCAGCATGTACGGATCTTCATCTGTTAAAGGTACAGGGCTTTTTAAGTTCATCTGGGCCAACAGGTAACTGGTAAATGCGGGGATACTGTATCGAGGGGGGGATAAACAATACGTATCATCTAAGGTTAAATCAAATGATTCATAGTTTGTGGTGAAAACCTCATCAGTGAAGGCTATCCCGGCAAGAGGGTAACTAGGCGGTTTGCCTTGGATGAGATGGATAAGAGAAACAGGATTGAATGGTAATGGTGTATGAGACACTATGTTCAAAGTTGGTGGAGGTTGATAGGTAAGCAGTGGATTAGTGGTGACATTCGGTGGGCTAGGGATTGTGACCTTTTTGTTGTCGATCAGGTTTTGAATGGCATGGCGTAAGGTAATACATCGATTCGTGTGATGGCCAGGGTTTTGATGGAACTCGTAGAACAATTTAGAATTATGTCCAGCTGGCAAGGGATTAGGTTGAGGTCGGGGTTGGATAGGGGTAAGAAGCCCTTTTTTCACCAATTTGTGAAAAGCTACAGTGAGACTCATCCCTAAATTGGTAAATTGACGCGGAGTTCGAGGTCGACTTGGGTAAGCCTAGTTATTAGTTTGGACTGGGGGTTGAGTTGGGATAGCTGACGTGTTGCCTATGTAGACATGGTTGGTGCTAGGTTTAGAAACATAAGGTTTCTTAAGCTTGTTATCCGAAGAGTTAAAGAGGATCCCAGAGGCAAAAGCGTCCTCAAGTTGGCTTCCGGCTTGTAACAAAGACTCGAAAGTAAGGAGATATTGGGCCACTAAGTGCTGAATATATCCTTGTGAGAGTTTCTTTAAGATGATCGCTACTTGTTCCTTTTCCGAAGGTCTATCCCACATTTGGGCAGCCTTGGCCCTCCAACGACCAATGAAATCAGTAAATGTTTCCCCATTTTTCTGCTTAGTTGCTTCCAAATCCCTTCTTGAGGTCTCAATCTCGGTACTGTACTTGTACTGTTTTCAGAAAGCCTTTGACATGCTCTCCCAGGTGCCCACAGTAACTGGATCTTGAGACATTAGCCAGCGTAGTGCTGATCCTGATAAATTCTCTGAAACAACAATGTCATATGTTCGTTGCTAAGTCCCATAGTGCGCATGTTAGTAACATACACCTTAAGATGTGTTTTTGCACACCCTATACCACTAAACTTATCCATTTCTGGCATTACAAACTTCTCTGGCAAATGAATTCTGGGGATGCGGTTCAAAGCTTCAATGTCTGCTGCAATTTCATCGATACCCTTTATACTCTTCATAGCTGATTCTAACTGAGACATTCTGTTAGCTATCATTGGGTTCTCATCAACATATTCTTCATCTCCGTCGAGTTCAAAGACTTCACGTGGACGTCTCTCTTCTACTTTCTTTCCTTTTGGATCATTTAGGAGATTGCCCATTGATTCCGAGGTCTGTTCTAACATTTTCACTTTGCCTTTTATACTGTTGATATCGTTGGCAAAGGTTGCTAAGATCTTACGGATCTCTATAAGTTCAGATTCTAAAGCCATCACTGTTTGCTGACTTGGTACTGTGTCTCGTTCTAATCGACTGGACCTACGACTCCAACTAGGAGGTGGACGCTTGAGTTTGGGCGCAATGATAATCCTTCGATCTGTAAAAGTGTTATTCCCTCAGATCTGGTGAAAACGGCTCCTTGTACCGTATTCCTTACTTCGTTCTATCTCCGGATCTAATTTCTGATCTCCGAGGTAAGGTATCTTTTTCTTGGATCTGGGTGCTTCGAATTTATTGTGGATTTTTGGGATGTTTTTGAGAGGTTTTTGGGTGTTTTTTAGGCTAAAATCAGAGCATGGGTGTTAGGTAAGGAGTTGAGGCTCCAAAATTAAGGTTTTGGAGAGGTTGTGGAGGCTTCTTCACCTACTTTTCCTAGGGTTTTTTCTTTGATACGAAAATAGGGTGTGGAGGCTTCTATTTATAAAGTTTTTAGAAGCATTAGGGTTTGATTAGGGTTTCTTTTTAGGGTCTCAATTAGGGTTTAGACTTTGGTCTCATGAGATAGACTTAGTCTTTAGGGTTTTGACTTAGGGTTTTGACTTTAGTCTTATGAGATTGACTTGATTAGATTAGGATTTTGATATAGGGTTTTGACTTTAGTCTTATGAGATTAACTTGATTAGTTTAGATTAGGGTTTTGATTTAGGGTTTTGACTTTAGTCTTATGAGATTGACTTTAATACTTGACTTTAGTCTTACTTAATTGACTTTAATTTTGACTTTAGTTTTATTTGATTGACTTTAATATCTTGACTTTAGTCTTACTTGACTGACTTTAAATTTTTGGAGAACCCCCCTCTATTATATCTTGATTCTTTGGACCCCCAAATAGAGGGGTCCTTAAAGAAATATTTTGCGAACCATCAACAATTTTTCTTGAAAGTTTGATTGATAAATTTTTTAGTTTAAATTTTATAATTAATTTTATTAATGTTTCACTTTATATTATTTAATGATTTATTTATTAATTTTAAAATTTTTAATTATTAAAATTGTGAAATTACCATTTTACCCTTGGAGAGGATTTTTTACGTTTTAAGTCATTTTTCAATGTTCCAAGATGTTTTGGAATCAGTTTTTCGTAAGGAATTCAATGGAAATGTTGGTTTTTGTCATTTATGAAATTTTTTGTGTGAAATGGTCGTGAATTTTATGAGGGGAATTTTCGGAATTTTATTGAATTTTGTGAAAATTGGCGAAATGATTTATTTGGTTTCGATTTGTCGTTTTGTGTATTTGAACGGATTTTCCTAAGCGTAATGTAAGCTCTAAGGTTATTTTCATGTTAGGGGTATTTTGGTAATTTGGTCATTTTTAGTCATTTTTATCATGAAGCTTCTTTTTGATTTGCAGGATGATGATTTCTATGTTTCTGGGGTAGTATTTTCCTAGCGTAGCGTGGTTTCTAAGTTTTGTCAGTTCGAGATACCTCATTCGGATTTCTGAAACATATCTGGTAACAAAATAAAGCATTGGAATAGACATCCATCATTGGGAACCTTTGCGATCAGGTTGACGACTTAATTAATCAGGCGGATGCAAAAATGAGGTGTCTACATACCCCTACACATTTTCAACTCAAATCTCAGTTTCTTTCTCGTCTCTCATGTCAACAACAAAGATGGATTTTGGCAACTCGTTCTCAATTATAATCTCAATACAAACTATGAGCAAACTTGAATTAATTATACGGAATCTTGAGGAATACTTTCCATGAGTATATATCAAGATGATATCAATTGTATTATCTTCTTAATTAATTGTCAATTCATTGATTATTTGATGCCTAGATCCATAATTAATGGATTATTTAAATCCACCGACCCACACACAAGGTAAACCTGGAATAGAAAGATATATCTTAATGGTATATATGATGTTTATATATATATTGGTAGACATGAGTTACCATCATCAAATCCTATACATTTAGAGACATTTAAGTAACTTATCTGTCATCTTCCCCATTGTTGTTCCTTTTCCCTTGCCTACTACTTATAAAAACTTCTACCAGTTCTACCATTGCCATTCCAATTAAATACCATGTAACTCCTGCCAAGATTGCTTGTAACCAAGAGCTGTTAACAATCTCCAATGCTAGAGACCCAGCAAAATGTTCTTCCACACCACCACCACTACCCATCCTTTCTCCCCCTTGCAACCTTACTATAACTGTTGCAATTGTTGCAGTCCCCAATGGAAATAATCTCCATCCAATTGGGTTCCTTCTATCATGATCATCATAATCATCATTGATGACTTTGTAATTCTCCTTACTTGTGTCCTTTGACTCTATCGTGCGTGATGAGTCTCTGGAAGTCATGTTAGTGCTGCAATTCGGATCTGGAAGAGCGAGGGATGATGGAGTCCAATATTCATCTTGGTTCGATTGCTTAGGACGAGAGGGTCCAACATTCTCCATTGCCTTTCGTCTAGCGGCAACTGCATCTCGGAGCTTGTTCGTGCTCGGTGTGGATTTCCCAGCAATGAGTGCCAGATTCCGAGAAGATTCTGGGGTGCTTGATCCACTTTTGGGTGATTTCCAGTACCACCAATTTGAGATTGATCTGATGGCATTCATGGCTGACAACATTGCTTCTCTTTGGAGACTTGAATCCTGAGTTTGCATATGTGAGAGCATTTTAGTCATTTTACTGTAAATATTTGTTTGAGGCTACTTGTGGTGGCATTGTTTGTTAACTAAAGCATCTTACCCTTGAATCTTGTTCAGTAGCTTTGGAATTGGCTTCATAGAATCTGCTCTGGAACTTTTTGATATCAACAAATATATTGGAGACACGTGCCCCAACTGCATTGCCTGTACTCATTCTAACAGTGTCACGTGGCTGCTTTGACATTAGGAATTCCAAAGCTGCCAGGTTTGACCTCTCCACAATCCTAGGATTCATGAAACAATATACAAGCAATCTAAATTTTAAAAAGACATAAAAGGCCCATTAGAGCATCACAACGGTTTTAGCTAAACCATCACATTACAAAGGTGTCACGTAGACACCTTTTTCACTTGTTAGTGACTTTTAACAAGTGAAATTTTAGGATAACACTTTTTCCCTCTAATGAACATGTTAATTCACACGTTAATGGACATATTAATTTATTAAAAAAAATTGAAACTACCGTTATTTTAAAGAAATAGCCATTTGATTAAAAAAAATGTCTTTTAACATGTTGACATGACTAAGTCAAACTGCTAGCCATAGTTAACAAACAATTTAACATTTGACACTAGCAGGATGAGTTAACAAGTGAGTTAGTGTGTCCATTAGAGTGGAGCTCACTTAACTAGATTCTAGCATCTGAGACTAACAGGTGAGTTAACATGTCCATTGTGGATGTTCTAACATAATATATTGGTTATCTTTTCTTTGCAAGCAAAGTGCAATGAAGGTAATGGGACCAAAGAAGATATTTGTAATCCTTTTCCTTTTACATGGGTGTTGTTGTAATTTTGTTTTTAATGAAACTAATAAATAAAAGGGGCGTTCAAGGGACATAAGTAAAAACATATATAAAAACAATCATTTTTGAAAATATGGGTTAGAAGTTTCGGATTGAGCTGATTTTTCATGAGGATAGAAGATCATCCACATAAAGAATGAGCTCAATCTGAAATTTCTAAATCCATCAAAAGTAATTTACAAATTATTGCTAAAAAATTGACAGCCCACATTCTAAATTACTTTTGATGGGGTGTTAGAAGGTTCAGATTGGACTGAATCCGAAAATTCTAACCTGTATTTTGAAAAATGACTGTTTTGTTGTCTTACTTAATTATGTCCCTGGAACGCTGGAGTAAGCATATACGTACGAGATGCAGTCAACTGGGCATGACTGAATGGCATCATGGATTTTGTGTTCTGGATCGGCCCACTGCGCAACAACCCTTGCTCGGCCATACACGGATTCAATGGCAAATGTATTTTCGGCAAATAAGGCACATTTTAAGCAACCAACACACTTGACTTCATCAACAAACACTGCTCGCTCTTCGCTCTCTTGTCCAAACCACGTCGAATACAATGGTTTCCCTGTATACCCTCTGAATTCCGATATTTTCTCTTGTTCCTGTTCATGTTCATTTGCTAAATTTTGAGGGTATTTTAGTCATGAAAAGTTTGGGGGTGGATATTTTGGTCATTTTAAGAAATTAGATAGATAGGACTTAAAAATGGTAGGTCTTCCCTCTGTCCTCCAATATTTCGGGGATCAATAGAGGATATTTTGATAGACCACTCTCTAAATGTTGCCACGTGCCACACTCTTCTACACAAAATTAATATTAAAAATTAGAGGTAAAGTTTCTTTCTGAAATTCTTAGTGTGTGACTGACTTCTGGGGTTGGTTGCGTATCAAAATTGGCTCTTCGTTGTGGGTAACGACAAAGGACTATTAAATATCTTTATTTAGGTTAATGGAAGACGTCTAAAACCAACTAATTTGAGGAAAAAATGATGTGAGGCCCATTAGTTGATGGACCAAACATAAGTGATCCCACTAACCAATCAATCTAATCTTGATGGTGTAACTTTGTAAGTCTATCAAAGGATCCACCAACGTCCACAAGGTTCAGTGAGCCTGACCCTGAAAGTTTGTGCCACATGGCATTTTTTTTTAATTGCATTAAAACTTTGATGAGAGCAAATCTATCATTTTTTATTAAATGTATCAAGCTTTTGCTATCAACACTATAGCAAAGTTTTATCTCCAATTATTGAGAGGGAGAGGGAGAGGGAGAGGGAGGGAGAGAGAGCGCACTCCACGTTTTTAGGACACCATCATCCGAACCTTTTAAGGGAAAACTCTAGTATGTAACTTCGTTGGACACTTTCTGTACAAACCAACGAATAGAGATCATTTATGAAGGGAAAATCCCTAGAGATTCCCAAGAGAAAATGATATTTAAGACACTTGGGTAATCTCATCCGTATTTTAATTGTACCCATCGAACAGCTGAGATTATTAGAGAAGTATGACCATAATACCCTTTGTTTTGTTCCTTAACTAAGAATTTCCAGAAAAAAAAATCTAAAATTAAACAAGTGAATATAACTGACCCTGTCGTAAGCAGAACGTGCATTAGGATCAGATAAAATAGAATAAGCCTGGTTGAGTATGATCGCCATGTCGTGCCCAGTGGGTCCAGCTATGTCCGGGTGGCATCTCTTCTGAAGCGATCGATATGCAATCTTGATCTTTGATTGGTCTGATGAACTATCAATTCCAAGAAGATCGTAGAGATCGAAGTCTGTGATCCAAGAAGAAGAAGAAGAGGAAGACTTGCATTTAAGATAATCGTAATGGTATTTTCGTTTTGTTGAAGGGTAGAATTGGAACTTTGATGAATTTGATGGTCTGATGATGGTTGTTGCAGGAGGGTATAGGAGACCTGAGAAAGGCATTCTTCCTGATTATGAGGAGGACAAGACAATGTATGTGTATGTGTGTGTGTCTGTAAAAGAGATGAACTTATATACGTGGGAGAAGATATTTTTTCGTTTTTCTTCCACTTGAAAATCTCTAAGCAGACTAACTAACGTTTCTAGATGTGCCACGTGTAGAAGAAACCGGCTACAGCCCGTTACCTATCACTCTATCAGTCAAGCTGGCCCTTTTCTTTCTCTTTTTGCCTTGCAAGGAAAAGATCTCTATGAGATATTTACTGAAACGCCCCCATTGTACTTTAATTTTATGCAAAATGCTGAATTAACATTCAAATTGACATCTTTTGGGACATTGCCGACGTGGTTGTGTTTATTGAACCATAAATTCTTTTCATCCAGATACAAGGGAGAAGCTTCTATGGTTTTTTGCACACCAATATCCCTAAAGATGTCAATTTCAATGTTACTACATCAGGATTCTAATTTTATTGATTCGATGAGTTGTATAGGATGGAGATAATGATTTTTTCTTTTAATTCATAAAAATACTCTTGGATATTTATATTTTATACTAGGGATGCAACTTGTTTCAGTTTGGGGTTAAAGTGGAACCCAACCTACATGGTCGGTTCCAATAAATTAGAATCAAAATTGAATCGAAATGCCAATAAAATCAAATTAATCCAAATAGATTTAAGGTTAGTTTGGTTTGGTTCAATTCGATTCCAAGGGTAGAGTTAGGATTTTCTAACAATAGGGGCTAAGTACTAACGATGATCAACCAATAATCTTGATTTCATGGGATCATCACCACCAATATTATCAAAGAAGTAAAATTTTGTTTCTCGTTTCATCTTATTAATAATTGAGAGTTAATGACCCTTCATACAGAAACGATGCATAATAATAATAATAATTGTTTTGTCAGAATCTGATGAATGGCTCTGATGAATCCAACCACACTGATCCAAAGTAGTTCTTAACACATTCCTCCTTGCGACAACGTGATACCTGCCAAAATCACTCAAACGCTCAAGTTAGAGAAGTCGAGAAATAGTCTAAAGTACTGATTAGACCTCCAATCCCTCCCAAAAAGATCATCCCCAATAGTACTTACAATGATATTTATCCCCCCTAGCTATTCATAGTGTTTCTCCCTCTATAGGCTATAATCATGGGATATCTACTAATTCTGCAGAGTTATTTACCTAATCAAGATTTTTGGGATTAGTTGTACTAAACTGCAGAGATCTCTTCCAGGATCTATGGGATTGACATGCATGTATCAATCTTACGGTTACTCTATGACCTAGTCTGCCCTGTTTGGCAGTCCTGGTCTTGTTTAATGTTATGCTACCTTGCCAGTCTGACTAGGGAAGTCTCTACTTTGACCTGCCCTACTTACAGTGTAGTGCCCGTATGATGATCAACGTCTGGTAGCACTTAACCGGTTTAGACATGTGTACGGCTTAGATTAGCGCACAATTATTTCCCTTTACAATTAGCCCCTCTTGAGGAGGCGTATAGTCTCTTTGTCTCCTCGAGACATGTTTCTACTTTTGTATTGGCTACCTTGATCTTTATAATTATGTCTGATATTTTCGAATCAACGCATTAAATGCAATGTCGCTTCGAATCTTTTTTGACGACTTAGATAGATCACTCTTCATCTGTGTCCATCCACGTGTCCTACTATCTTCTGCATTACCCCCAATTTACGACGCTTCAACTAGGCTCAAGCTGTCCTTTCAGGCGTACGTGCTCCTTTGCATCTTCTTATAAATAGGGTTCTTAGTGCATTCTTCTCTTGTTATCATGCTAAAACTCTTAAAATCTATCACCATGCTTTCTGTAAAGATTTTCTATCTCTTTTTCCCTAATTCTCGCTACAGTTACCTCTATCACATTGAGATAATCTTCTCTATCATTGGGATTTATCTCTTTTTCCTTACTTCTCTACTACAGTTACCTCGAAATTTGGACATGGTTCTCTCTGTTTATGTTAGTGTTATACGGAACTCGAAAACCTGGTAAGCCAATGATCAACGAATCATGTATATAGAATATGTCAAAAGTATACAAGATGCGGACGACGATAAATTACAAATATCATAGAATTAGATCAAAGTACACAAGGAATGAAATATACAGGATTACAAAAGTACTCCCACTCTAATAGGGACATATCTCTCAACTCAAAAAATTATGTATACCTCTTGGGACGAATAAACTCCTAATGGAAGTAGTCACAATACTCATCAGGTAACGGACTTTGGTCGTCGGTATGACTAACCAGATATTCCTCGCCTGATGGCTCTACACTTACTTCCCCAGTTGAAGACTCTATAACTTAAAAAAGATAAAAGGAAAAGGTGAGTAACAATAGTTACCCAATAGGTCCACAAACAATTCCAACTAATAACCTCACCTAACGTGATCAAGTAATCATACTAAATAATTTTAATATATGTAAAATTTTAAAAATTAAACTATGGTTAACAAATACATATAGCCAGGGATAAGTAACTTAACAATTTAAAGTTTCATAATACATCAATCATCAATACTTACTATACATTTTCATTCTTATACTAGTATAACTGACAACATTGAAGTAGGAAACATGATTTTCAGTTTATAATTCAAATTAGAACAACAGATACATACTACACAATGGTGGAGTAGTGGAATTAGAAAGTTAGGATTCACAACTGGATCGCTCACAGTCGGAACATGATATTGCAACATTTTACTAGCTTTTAGTTCTCAATTTTGTTGTCGATCGTTGCACTTACCACACTGGATGACTGTAGACATGAAATACTCGCCATGAACCGCAATGCTACATTGTTTGGAGGCGCCACCATTCTTTTTTGGAAATGGGTGTGAATGGGCACCTGAATCAATTTTTTGAAAAAAATCATTTTTATAGCATTGTAGTGACTCTCATGTGTTGGAAAGGGCAAGGTCTACCTAAGATCTAGGTAAGGAGGTCCAGTTAGAGGATAGGGAAGGTGTTAGGCACCCCATCCTCTCCACCAAAGGTGGTTACCTTGCTTGGTTATTTTATTTTGTAAAAATCTTAAGAAAATAAATACTAAAATGCATGAGAATGCATGATAAAGGTGGTGTGTGCATTGGAGTGAAATGTTCCCTTAACAAAGGGTTTTGATTTTCAACATGACATTGAGGGCATTCTATGGAAAAGAATGACTAATGTGTCACATTAAACTTATGAATATAAATATAGGTTTAAACTTTTAGAGAGACTCCATGATGGAGTTCTCTTGAGGCCACAACCTTGATGCATGTATGCATGGCTAGAAACTTAGTATTTCACCCCATCAAGAGGGTGACACATTTCTTCATCATGTCCATGCATAGGTGAGTGTGTGCATTGTGTACAATATGATACATGATTTTAAGGTAAATAAGGGCTTCAACTCCCATCCTTTCGATCGAACCTTAGTCCAATCTATCGGGGAAGGGAGAGGGTATACATTACATCTTAGGAATTTCTAAAAGTAAAAGAAAAGGAAAGAGTTAGAAGAAGAGAATGCAAACTTTGAAATAAATATACTACATGTTAAATCCCACCTTGTCCCTTGATGAACTTGAACCTTGAAAAGTAGACTTGAGAGTTAAGTGAGATGGTTGAGGATTGAGTTGAAGTTTAGAAGATTAGAGAATGAGTATAAATTTTGATAGAGTTTTAAGTTGAGAGATGGGGGCTTGTGAGCATGAATTGCTCATAGAAAATAAGGGTATTTATAGAGTTTTTGGAGAACTTTTAGGGATAAAGTGGTCCAACCCTAAAAATAAAGAAAATGGACATTGGGTTTAGGTTATTTATTTTTGGATTTTTAATTTGTATAAGGGTAAAGATGACATTTGTGAAGAAATCCTAAAAGTATTCTTTGATCTTTGATTTTTTGGTAAATAGAGGTGAGAGAACAAAAGTACTTTTTAGAGGTTGAATAAGGGAGTGATATGTGTAAAGGTGGAGTGGTAGGTAAAAAGTAGACCTTGGTTCATTTGTAAATAACTTATAAAGCAAGGGTGGAAAGATATTTTTTGAAATGGGCCAATGGGAGAACAAAGTTGTAACACCCCAAATTTTTAATTCGTATCTCGAGGAAAAATAAATAGTGGAATTTTAGAAAATCTTGAAAGTGGGACTTAGGGTAAAACTGTGGGGACCTTGTTTTGATCATTTTTAATAGAATCTGACCTCACCATTAGATTCAAAATGATAGAAAAACATAGTTTAGCCTGTAAGCACGCTCAAATGCGAGTCCGAATATAAAAGTTGCAAAATCCTCGATTACCGGGTCGGACCAGACTAAAACAGTGACTTTTTATTAGAGTAATAATTTGTAAAATTTGATCATACCATTGGGTTCATAACGAAAAATTATTCAACATGGACTATTTATTTGTCATTTTTGGAGATTAGGAAGTCGAATTATCGTCAAAAACGAAAACGACATCAAGTTTAGGGGTCACCTCAGGCCAAAAATGTAATTTTTTGATGGCGACATAATTTGTAGAAATTGACTATACCATTAGATCCAAAACGAAAAATTAGGCGAAATAGAGTATTCATTTGTCAGTTTTGGAGTCCGGATGATCAAGTTATCGTCGGTTGAAACAATAGGCAAAATACCGAATTCGTCCCACATTTTATTTAAATAATATTTTTTAATTTTTTTCTCTCATCTTCCCCAACTCGTCACACAGCCGAGACATATACGAAAAAAAAAATTTGTTTTCCTTTCAAACTTCCACCGCAGATCTCGTGCAATCGGTCCACTGTCGACGATCGACGCAGAAGGGAGAAATGTCCGCAGCCACGTTCTCTACAAAATCCATCCAACCTTTCTTCATTTCACTTTCTATTTCACCCGATATCGTCAAAAATCAGCCGTATTTGGATACGAAAATTTCGAAACTTTGACCTCGGATTTCGTCCGTTTCGGGGTCAAACCGTCTTCCGACGCAGAAGAGAGAAACGTCCGCAGCCTCATTCTTTACATAACCCAACCAAATTCCTTTCGTTTTCTCGCCTTTTTCACCCCGTATAGTCAAAAATCAGCCGTATTTTTATACGGAGATTTCGTAACTTCGACCTCGGTTTTCATCGGTTTCGGGGTCAAACCGTCTTTCGCCGTAGAAGGGAGAAGAGATGAGCACGTCGAGATCTTCAAAACCACCAGGTCAATTTCAAAAATCAGCCGCTTCGAAGTTCGGTCTGTCTCGATTTTCGTGCCGATCGCCTCGATTTTCGCGCACATGCTTCGATCATTTTGCCTAGACATTGTAAGGAACTCTCAATTCCTATTGATAATCATAGATTGTGAAAATTGCATTTAGGATTTTATTGGAAAATTTTGGATGTATTTCCGAAATATAGAATTCTTTGTTTATTTCAAAATTCACGTCAGAAATTGCATGTTTGATATGTTTAATTGTATTTTTAACAAATTATACGTGGGTAGAGTATTATAACGGGTTATTTCCATAAATTGGGTCTTGTGCACTGTTCGGACCCCGTTTTGATATAAAAATTGTATTCTTTTTCAATATTATTGATAGAAATAAATTCTATAGTTGGAAAATGTGATTTAATATTCAATGAACTCATTTTGAGTTGATGAATATCAGAAAATGGATATTTTATTTAAGAAATTGAAAACTGTAAAAAATGAAAAAAAAAAAAAAAGGAAAAAGGGTATGAAACGGTAAAATGTCAGAGTCACACCCGAGAGGTGATGTCTGCATTTTACGTTGTTGCGTTGTGTGCAGGTTGGTGAACAGATATCCAGGGATAATATTATTGGTTGCATGTTTATTTCCTTTCTGTTAGCGCGAGGCGCTGTTTACATTTCCGTTATGTTATTTATTTTAGGCCGGGTGGCCACACTTGCATGGTAGGAGACTGGATATCTATTCTCAACCTTGTATTGTTAATTTCTCTTTTGTTTTCAAATGAAAATAATATATATATATATATATATATATATATATTATATATATATATATATATATATGTAACTATTTTGTGAGCTGTTAAAGAGTTTGTGAATGCCTGAAGGGATAGTGCGTCATATCATCCGGAGTGGTGTACTATCCTGGGATGTACGGTAGGGACCACCAAGCTCATACGTGGTATGAGACGCGTATGAGAGTGGAGTCACAACTGGAATCCGGGTTTATTCCTCTCTATCTTTACCAGTGAACTTGTAATGTAAAGGTGGTCATATACGAATGGTTTGTATATTTGGGAATCACATGTACGCCTGATAGGCATAGACGAAGATGATTGATCAGTGATCACTAACAATCTATAGTAGTCGAACGTTTTGACACATCGAAAAGAGACCCATTGCTTACGGTCACGTCAAACGGCTAGCCTAAGCCGGATAAATGGTCAACCAAACGTGGTAAGGGCAGCGACCGGCCACAAAATCAGGAACTAAAAGCCAGAGAGAAATTGTAACATCATGTCCCGACTGGGAGCGATCCAGTCGTGAATCCCAACACTCTAATTCCAATACTCCACCATTGTGTAGTATGTATCTGCTGCTTTACTTTGATATATAAAATGAAATACATGTTTAATGTTTCCATTTGATCAATTAGATTTGTACATAAAGAAAATGGTATAGTAAGTACTGTTGATTGATGTAATGTCAGTTTTAAAATGTTTAGTTGCTCATCCCTAGCTATATGTACCAGTTAATCGTAGTTTATTATGTAAAACTTTGATTATTTTTAAATGATTCAGTATGCTTATTCGTTCATGTTAGGAGGGGTTATTGGCAGAAATTGTTTGTTTCCCTACTGGGTAACCATTGTTACTCACCCTTTCCTTCTCTATTTTTTAGTTTCAGATTCAGAGCTTGGCGAGGTAAGTATAGAGTACGAATGAGGATCATCTGGTTGGTCAGATAGACAACCAAAGTTCGTCACCTGGTAAGTACTAGGGCTATACCCCCTAGTGGTGTCAATTCCCCCAGGTAGTTTTATGGATTCTGTCTTGAGTATTAGGAATTCTGTTAGAGTGAAAAATTTTGTATAATCCTGTATTCTTGTTATTTTTCCGCACTCTGATCTTTCGTTCGTTATTAGATATATGTAGGCTTCTGCTATTGTTATATTTTGTATATATATATGCAGGATTGTATGTCGTTTATCAGGTGCAGATTGAACGCCTTGGAATGCTAACATAAACAGAGGAGACCATGCCGAAATTTCGAGGTGCCACCTAGTACCTCGAGATCTGACATGGGGACTTGTGTTAGCATTTGGCGGGGCGCCACAAAAGTACTTTTTGGGAGGGTGAGTAGGAGAATGACATGTGTAAAGGTGAAGTGGTAAGTGAAAAGTAAATCTTGGTTCATTTGTAAATAACTCATAAAGCAAGGGTGGATGTATATTTTTGAAATGGACTAATGGAAGAACTCCATGTATGTACTTGAAGATTCTCACCTTTTGAGGGTATGATTGAAAATTTTCTCACCTTCATGGATTATTACTAAAGACCAAAGTATCTTTTTGATTTAACTAACCTTTTTGGGAAGGGCATTCTTGAATTTTCACAAATGGGAGTTGACTTTCCAATTAGATGATGCATTGGGTATTGAGGACTTATGGGAGATCAACATGTATCACCTTTTGAGGGGATGTGAGAGAATGGGCTTGGTGTTGGGCTTATAGTAAACTTGGGTTATGGACTTTGGGCTTTGAAAGCGGGCTAAAAAAATGGACCTGGATTTGGGTTAGAAGATGGACCTTGTCTTAGACTTAGATAAGGTTAGGAATTGGGCTTGGTTATGGTATGGGTAATGGAGCGGTGAATGGGCGATGGACTCAGATTAGGGACAAGGTTGAGCATGTAAACTATGTGACATGATGCATGTATGCATGTATGCATGAAAATGATGCCAAGTGGCAATGCGGGTCCATGCTTAAATTCTTAGTTGGAATCAATTCGAGAAATTTTGAATTTTCCTACGGGTTCATGCAAATTGGGGTGTCTACAGCTGCCCCTCTTTGCATGAGTTGCTTGCAAAGAATAAATTAGACCATTTATTTGCACGAATCCGAATAATTTATTACATGATGATTAAAAACGTCAAATGGGTTGAGGAATTCTTTTTTGTAGAATGTGGCTACCCAAGCACAGGGTCTGACAAGTTTAACCTTTTTGAAACCCTTGATTTCGTGGCACGGAGCTCGTTTGAAATCTTGGATATAATTTTTTATGATTTTTGAAAGATGATTGATGTTTTAAACCATGCAATGCAATTTTGAGATACTTTTTTCTTTTTCCCTCTTTGATTTTGAATTTCAAACTTAGTTTCCCCTTCATGGAAGTTACAAGATCATCTTGAGAGGGCTTAGCGTAGCGTGGCAGTTCTCGAGAGAGACTTGCTTTGAAAATGCATGACGACCTGATATTTGAGTATTCGGTGAGTCATCTTGCCTCGCGAAGAGAATCATCATTGACCAGTCTTCTCAAATTAGCCTTAGAGGATAGATTTTGTGCCTACTATGCTCCTCAAGGGGATATATGAGTGGTTCTTTGCCCGCTGTTTCTTTTCGTACTCTGCTTTTGAGAAGATGATGTTGCACTATTTTGAAATGAATGAAATATGTTTTTATGTAGTGGCCTCAGATATAACTGCTTTCAAAAACTCTTGATTTTAATAAAAGTCCTAGATTCTTCGTCATAGGCCAAAAATAGTAATTTTGATGATGCATTTTTTTCATTTTTTTTTTATTATTTTTTTTTAGGTTTTAAAAGATCGCCTTTATCAAATAATCTGTGACAAACAGTGTTTGATGACTCTAAATGTCAACGATCATGGTGCCTTTGTCAAATGTCGAAGATATAAGTGTCAGCTAATCATTAGCCTATTTAGAGTCATCCCCGGGACTGAGAATTTTGACTGAGTTATCTTCGTTGTATTCGTTGGAACATTGAGGATTTTGAGATTTCTACCATTCATAGCTTATACTCTTGCGGGTCAGGAATTATTTTTTTTTCATTTTTTCCCCTGGCGCCTGAAAGCGCCCTCGATCCGCGGGGTGCGCGGATCCGCTTTTGACCCTTGAGGTTTGGGAGTCGCCACCTAGTTATTGTGGTCTAGGAACCAAACTGACTCTAACATGGATAAAAAGAACTAATCTACCACAACAAATCTGAATTCGGGGATCATGTTACGGGGTTAGAAGGTGTTAGGCACCAACCCCGCCCGGCCAAAGCCGGTCTCTACTAACTTCCCAAATATATCACATTGCTAAAAACCTAGATAAAAATAAAAAAATTACATACCTTTCCGATAGCAAGGATTTTGTTCCCTCAGATCTGACAAAAAGAGCTCCTTGTACTGTACTCCCTTGCTTCGTTCTGTCTCCGGATTTGACTTCGGATCTCCTAAATCAAGGTATTTCCTTATTTTTGGATCTGAACTCTTCAAGTTTGTTACGGATTTGGAGGTGTTTTTGGAGGGATTTTAGGTGTTTTCTAAACTAAAATTGAAGGGGGGATGTTAGGTAAGGAGTTGGGGCTCCAAAACTAGGATTTATGGGGGGCTAGGGGAGCTTCTAGACCTACTTCTTTTAGGGTTTATGATTTGATACGAAAATAGGGTGTGAGCATCTCTATTTATAGAATTTTTTTAAGGTTGATTTGGATAGAGTTAGTGTTTAATTAGAGATCTTTTAATTAGAGTTGTGTTTTAGTTAAAATTATTTTAGGTAGAATTGTGTTTTAATTAGAATTGTTTTAAGTAAAATTGTTTTTAAGTTAAAACTCTATTAGATTGAGTTATTATTTAATTAGAACTCTATTATGACTTTTGGTCTTATTTGATTGACTTTTAATGTTTTGACTTTAGTCTTAATTGATTGACTTTTAATATCTTGACTTCAGTCTTGCTTAATTGACTTTAATTTTGACTTTAGTCTCACTTGATTGACTTTAAAACTTTGACTACAATCTTGCTTGATTGACTTTAAATTTTGGAGAACCCCCTTCCATTATTTCTTTAATTCTTTGGACCCCCAAATGGAGGGGTCCTTAAAGAAATATCCCACGAACCCTCAACAATCTTACCCGAAAGTCCGATTGATCGATTTTTTAGGTTCAAATTTTTAAATTAATTTCATTAATGTTTCACTTTAATTATTTAATGTTTTATTTATTAATTTCGAATTTTTTAATTATGAAAATTGTGAAATTACCGTTTTGCCCCCAGAGAGGACTTTTCACGTTTTAAGTCAGTTTTTAATGTTCTAGGATGTTTTAGAATCGATTTTTCGTAAGGAATTCAATGGAAATATTATTTTGTGTCATTTATGAAGTTTTTTGTGTGAAATGGTTGTGAATTTTATGAGGGGCATTTTCGTAATTTTGTCGAATTCTTTTAAAATTGGTGAAATGATTTATTTGGTTTCGATTTGTTATTTTATGTATTCGAGAGAGTTTTCCTAAGCGTAATGTAGGCTCTAGGGTTGTTTTGAGGTTAGGGGTATTTTGGTAATTTGATAATTTTTTAGTGATTTTTATCGTGAAGTTTCTTTTTGGTCTGCAAGATGATGATTTCTATGTTTCTGGGGTCGTATTTTCCTAGCGTAGCGTGGTTTCTAAGGTTTTGTCAATTCGAGATACCTTATTCGGATTTCTGAAACACATCTGGTAACAAAATAAAGCAATGGAATACACATCCATCATTGGGAATCATTGCAATTGGATTGACGAGTTGATTAATAGGGCGAGTGCAAAAATGGGGTGTCTACAGATACCCTTCTTTGGCAGAGGGTTGAAGCAAGCTAGATAGCAAATCTATTTTGGTAGATAGTGCGATATCTGAATGCCAAAGCTAGTGACAGTTCATTTTGCAGCCTGATTTAGCAATTCGTCGAGGCGTTCAGATCCTTGAAGGTAAAGCTCTCCCCGAACTAAAAAGTTGTCAGGTCCTTGAGCGAGAGCTCTCACTGATAGTGTCAGATCCTTGAATTTTAGAAAATTCTCCTTGATTAATAAAACAAATGTGGAAGTGTGTGCACTGTGTGAAACTGAGTAAAACCTGAGTAAAACAAAACTCGAGAAAATTTGAATGATATTTGAGACAAATCTGAGCAAAAGTTGGGAGAAAGTTAAATGTCCTACTCTACATACTCTAGGTGAAAGAGTAATAAATTTATATTTTTTTGAGAATCTTATTCTACCTACTCAGAGTGAAAAAGTAATGCACTAAATTTTTTTTGGGAAGTTCTACTCTACCTACCTGGAGTGAAAGAGTAATGAACTATTTTTGTTTTTTTTTTTTTTTTGGAAGTTCTGCTCTACCTACTCGGAGTGAAAGAGTAATGAACTAAGCTTTTTAGAAGTCCTACTCTACCTGGCCAGGGTGAAGGAGTAATGAACTCATTTTTTAGGAGTCCTACTCTACCTGCCCAGGGTGAAAGAGTAATGAACTAATTTTTTTTTTTTTTTGGAAACTTCTACTCTACTATACCTACTCGGAGTGAAAGAGTAATGAACTAGAATTTTTTTGGGAAGTTCTACTCTACCTACCCGGAGTGAAAAAGTAATGAACTAAGCTTTTTAGAAGTCCTACTCTACCTGCCCAGGGTGAAAGAGTAATGAACTAATTTTTTTGGGAAGTTCTACTCTACCTACTCGGAGTGAAAGAGTAATGAACTAATTTTTTAGGAGTCCTACTCTACCTGCCCAGGGTGAAAGAGTAATGAACTATTTTTTTTTTTTTTTTGGAAACTTCTACTCTACTATACCTACTCGGAGTGAAAGAGTAATGAACTAGAATTTTTTTGGGAAGTTCTACTCTACCTACCCGGAGTGAAAGAGTAATGAACTAAGCTTTTTAGAAGTCCTACTCTACCTGCCCAGGGTGAAAGAGTAATGAACTAATTTTTTTGGGAAGTTCTACTCTACCTACTCGGAGTGAAAGAGTAATGAACTAATTTTTTAGGAGTCCTACTCTACCTGCCCAGGGTGAAAGAGTAATGAACTAATTTTTTTTTTTTGGAAAGTTCTACTCTACCTACTCGGAGTGAAAGAGTAATGAACTAATTTTTTAGGAGTCCTACTCTACCTGCCCAGGGTGAAAGAGTAATGAACTAATTTTTTAGGAGTCCTACTCTACCTGCCCAGGGTGAAAGAGTAATGAACTAATTTTTTTTTGTTTTGAAAGTTCTACTCTACCTACTCGGAGTGAAAGAGTAATGAACTAATTTTTTAGGAGTCCTACTCTACCTGCCCAGGGTGAAAGAGTAATGAACTAATTTTTTTTTGTTTTGAAAGTTCTACTCTACCTACTCGGAGTGAAAGAGTAATGAACCAAGCTTTTTGAGAGTCCTACTCTACCTGTCCAGGGTGAAAGAGTAATGAACTAATTATTTTGGGAAGTTCTACTCTACCTACTCGGAGTGAAAGAGTAATAAACTAATTGTTTTGGGAATCCTACTCTACCTGCCCAGGGTGAAAGAGTAATGAATTAATTATTTTGGGAAGTTCTGTTCTACCTACTCGGAGTGAAAGAGTAATGAACTAATTTTTTTGGGAGTCCTACTCTACCTGCCCAAGGTGAAAGAGTAATGAACTATATATTTTTTTTTTTTGGAAGTTCTACTCTACCTACTCGGAGTGAAGAGTAATGAACTAATTCTTTTTGGGAACGAACAGGAGATTAACCTCGCATTTGAATTTTTTTTTTTTATAAAAAATTGGATTTTATGAAGGTCCGATAAACATTTTAACTCTCTTTGAATCTGAGGAGTTTTCAAAATTGCTATCAAGAGGGTAACCTTTAATTCAAAGTTAACCTTATCCTTTGGGGTTGAAATTGACCAGGCATCAGAATAAAAATGCCCTAGTTTGACAAGGAACATTGCACTGGGGATAATCGAATATAATTTGAAAATAAATGCCCCTAGTGTAAGGGGGGAAACTGTACTCTTTAGAAAAAGGAAGTGCCCTTGTTATGAAAGTTTGAAATCCTTGATTACCGCAAGCGCAATAAAGGTTTAACTTTTAATTTTGACTTTTTATATTGAAGATTTTGAGTCAGGCTCAAAGACATTGGAACAAAATATTTCTTTCTCAAATTCATCATAGAATTTGTTCTTTCTCCCCGTCGGTTCGCTTAGGGACATGAAACTCTTCAGATCAATCATAGACGAGATACTTGTATCCACTGAGTCTATATTTGGTTCAAACTGGGTATTGAAACTTGATCATTCGGACTTCTGATATTTCGGCTCGGGCTACCTTTTCAGCTTCTCAACTCAACGGAGATTTTCTTTTATTTTTTGATAGCTCTAAGTTTTGCCTAGATTGCCTATCCAGGTTTTCAATCTAGCGAGCATGCTCTAGCTTTTGCCTAGATCGCCTTTTTAGGTTTTCGATCTAGCGAGCTTACAATTTTTTTCTTTTTTCCTTGCTTTGATTGTTGCCAAGGTCATCCTTTCAAATCTTCAACCTTGCGAGCTTACCTTAATTTTTGCCTAAGCCGCCCTTTTTGGGTTTTCAACTTAGCAGATTTTTTTATTCTTCTTCCCTTCTGAACTTCTGGAGTTGCTGTCTGATCATGCTTTGCTATCTTCCTTGACTTCTCGCACGGTACTTAGGAGGACTTTCATGGGTAAGCTTAGGACTAGGTATAAAAAGAAAGGGATTTTGAGGCTCAAAAACCCAAATACCCCTTGTGTGACATTTCCTTTTAAATTATTTTCTTTTTTCCTTGAATTTTCTTCCCCACTTTGACAATTTTTTTCTTTTGAATTTTTTTTTTTAGATTTTTTCTTTGTCGGGGAATCTATTTTTATTTTTTTGATGTGGTCGGGCCTGAAGTAACTTCTCAAGTTGCCTACGTACCCCAGAATTTTGGGATCAGACCAAAACGTAGTTCGAATATTCCCTCCCCTAGGTTAGGTGATCAGGCTAAGAAATAAAAGGCACAATGTTTTTTTGAAAAGGCTGCAAAGGGCTGAGAAAGGAGATAATGAACTGGGTAGCAGGAAAATTGATTCGGCCAAAGATGGCCTCCCTAAATGTAGTACCATTTGATCAGGTCATGGTTGGTTGACTCTGGTAGTTCACTTCCATCATGATCTTGAAGTCTAACGACTTTTCCAGACAGTATTTCCTTAATGAATGAATTTCTCCAATTGGGTTCAGACTTTCTCCTATAATCGAGGAGGAGTGTTCAATTTTCTTTGAAGTCTGATAGTTAAATCCTTGACCTGTAAATGATGAGCTTTGACCTTTTTGTCAAATGCACGGGTGACTCTTCTTAGATAAGCTTGCACATGGTACAGGGCTTTAACTCGTTTTCTTCGATCAAGTTTAATTCTTCATACTGCTGACGAACCCAATCTGTTTCTAGCAAATGATTTTCCAACAAGACCCTAAGAGACGAAATTTCCATTTCAACTGGCAAGACTGCTTCCATGCCATACACTAAGGAGTAGGGAGTAGCTCCAGTAGAGGATCGAATTGAAGTTCGATATGTCCATAGCGTGAATGATAATTTTTCTGATCAATCTCGATGTGATTGACACATTTTCCTGATGATAGTCTTGACACTCTTACTAACTGCTTCAACCGTTCCATTGATCTGAGGACGGTAGGGGGATGATTTGTGCTTCCGGATCTTCAACTTTAAACATATAGTAATGATTTATGCTTTGAAGTACGACCCATTATCAGAGATCAGTTCAAAAAGTATCCCCATATCGACTGATAATATGTGATTGGAAACTCAAGATGTAGTAAGGATAGTGCTGATACATTTTATAACATCTTCTTTAATTCCATCGATATAGGCGAGTATCTATTCCGTGTTGAACAACACCCAAGCTTGTACCTAATATACCCTCATATGATCACACGAACAAGTCTTTTGAAATTTCTGAGTAAATTCATTATCCCCTCGTGTTCCTTTAGGGATAAGATGGTTTCTATTTGAATCTCTTTAAGAATTATTTTTTGTTTCAAGGTCAAAGACCTTTCCTTTCTCGATTAAAGGTTGAGCCTGACTCTTATCTTCTTGTTCAGAAATGAAATCTATCAAATTATTAGTTAATTCGTTAATGCGCTCGAGGTATTCAAAAATTTCCTTTATCCGATCAATTTCAGATGGGGCAACAGACACCTCTATAGACTCGATGAACTAACTTGACTCAATAGGAAAAAGTAGACTCAATCTAAGGAAGACATGACCTTGCTGGGAAAAAGGACTCGAGCTAACCCAAATAACTCATGAAAACTCAAGACAAGTACCCACACGAGTTTGATTAGGACTAAGGACTGAGATATTGCTTATAACCGGTAGGATTGAAGCACTATTATCTTCAAAGAACAACTGGACGATGTTGAAAAATTTTGAGGTCATTTCTGACTATTGATTTGATATTGACGTTTATTCCAACTGACTGGACTAGTAACCCTAGCTAGACGGTGGACGATTGAGCTTAGGTACAATGATAACCCTTAAACCTCTTTGAAGGTGAATTTAACCAATTTCAGTGTCACCCCCTTGATAACATTTTAAATGAACCCTGAGATTTTATTGAATTTTGTGCACCAATCCATTAAACAATTCATCCGCTCAATGATTATTCAGAAGGAAATAATTTTATTGCACTCTTGAAAATTATTGGAAATAATGTTTTCATTGAATAAAACTTTCACAAATCTGATTATTTTTTTGCAAGTCATTTTCTTTTTAGAAAAACATATTTTGATAATTTTACAAGATCCATGCAAAAAAAAATAGGTTTTTGGTGAAAAACATATTTCAAAAATTTTTCATGCAAAAATAGATCTTTTGTAAATCATTTTTCCTTCATTTTCTTTTCTTTCGGAAAACATTTTCTTCTGAAAAATATTTTTTCTCTGAAAAATAGTTTGTTATTTGGAAAGCATTTTCTCTTGGAAAATCTTGTTCTTATGGAAAACATTTTCTGGAAAATACTTTTTCTTAGAAAACAACACTTTTTTTGGAAAATATATGTATATTTTTTAGAGAACATTTCTTCTAGAAAATACTTTCCTTTTGTAAACCATTTCTCTTCTTTAAAAATGGGTTGAAACCCGAATTTAGAAAAGAATTTGATTTCCATTTTGATCTAAATGGCCTGACCCATCATGATTATTGGATCGAGATGGACTGGGTCATTATAAATTATTGCAAAAAATTGATTCTTTATTGGGTCGGTGCACCCATTTTAATTTTCAAAAAGAAAATTTTTTGTCCTTGAGGACAATCATACATTCTTGATCTCATCATTCACATCACTCACATACATTCATCAATCACATGCATTCATTCAATAAACAACCCGGGAACACCCACGATAAGTTCGAGTCGTGACCTACTGGGAATGTTTCTAGACTCTAAGCTTACTACGTGCAATGCATTTTTATCTGGCCACCCTTGCCCAAGCACACCTATATACCTTTCGATACGTGGTGACTTGGTTTGATATACCGTATAGGTGATAATCTAAAACCTCAATTCACTTCTCTGAAGCCAAAAACAGTCAGTTTGATCTCCAGTTGAGAGGTGGCGCACAATGCTGAGCAAGGGCCCACTTAAATACCTCTCGTCTAGAATAGACGTAGTCTATCCCCCTCGTACAGTAGGGTACAGCGGGGCAAGATCTTGCTTAGGCACCGGTTTTGACCAAGAAGTGCAATTGATATACTTAGACTATCTTTTATACCTACGGGTACGAGTCAAGAGTTGTAGCTTTCATAAATGGTTTGGCATCCTACGAGGGGACCGACCACGTACTAGTACTACGTTGACAATCGGGACATGTGACTGTGTGGCTTACAATAGGTCAAAGGCTCAGGTCGCTCCAGCCTGGGTGCATCAACATACTTCTCAGAATCACCTGATCAGATGGTATTGATGCCCCCAGTTTGATATACCCTAAGGTACGTGACTGGAGTTGTGGGTTTCATGAATGACGTCGCATCTCCGAAGAGACCGGGCCATGTACTAGTGCCACGTTAGCTAAATGGGACGTGTAAGTGAGTAAAACAGTAAACGTGCATGTGGTGTGTGCAAAACAGGGTGGGGTGTGCCCGGGACCTTTCTCAAACAAATGGGCCCATGGATCCAATCAAACCAATCATACATTTAATCAAAACCAAAATCATTCAAATCATATGAATATTCAATTAAGATCACATTATTCCCATCACATAAGCACATTAACATTACGATCAACATCAATCATGTATTTCAAGCAAGATCATGGTAAATTAATCAATAAATATGGCATATGATAATGATCAAACAAACATTGCAATAGGCATAATTTTTATAATTTTTAAGGTCCAATCAATGATCACTTTTGGGTGATCCAAAATAAATCGAGATTCCAATAGGTGTTACATTGATGATAGAATGACAATGGTTGAGATGAGCTCACTCTCAAGAACATTAATTGTGCCAACATTAGATAAATTCAGATTTTCTGTGAATTAGGAAAATACAATCTGAACTTGCATCGATGATATCTAAGGCTCCTGATAACGAAATCGAGTGAACTCAAGTTTTAAATTAATCTACTCGATGAGATCTACATTTTATTAATAGGTGTCCAGACTTAGTTCTCACCAGAATGTTCTGTAAAAACGTTTTAACGTTGCTGTCCCAACTTTCATTCAGAAATAATTCCAGATTTACAGATTGAACTTGCATCGATGATATCTAAGGCTTCCGATAACGAAATTGAGTGAACTCAGATTCTAAATTAATCTACTCGACGAGATCTATGTTTTATTAACAGGCTCCCAAACTTAATTCTCACTAGAATATTCTCTAAAAAAGTTTTAACATTGCTGTCCCAACTTTCATTCAGAAATAATTCCAGATTTACAGATTGAACTTGCATCGATGATATCTAAGGCTTCCGATAACGAAATTGAGTGAACTCAGATTTTAAATTAATCTACTCGACGAGATCTATGTTTTATTAACAGGCTCCCAGACTTAATTCTCACTAGAATATTCTCTAAAAACATTTTAATATTTCTGTCCAACCTTCATCATTCCATCATTTTCATAGGTCAATTTGAATCTTTCATTATTTAGGGGTCATCAAAAAGTGATCCTTAAGTGGAAAAAAAAATGCAATACCCAAAATCATCTACAATCAAGACAAAAAGTAAATAAACAGAAAAAATAAATAAAATAAATCCAACTAAATAATAAAAAAAATCTAGGTCATCTTGGCAATGCTCCCATACTTGGGATTTTTCAAGTTTGATCCTCAATAGTCCCCAGTGGAGTCACCACTGAAAGCGCCTTCGATCCGCGGGGTGCGCGGATCCGCTTTTGACCCTTGAGGTTTGGGAGTCGCCACCTAGTTATTGTGGTCTAGGAACCAAACTGACTCTAACATGGATAAAAAGAACTAATCTACCACAAAAAATCTGAATTCGGGGATCATGTTACGGGGTTGGAAGGTGTTAGGCACCAACCCCGCCCGGCCAAAGCCGGTCTCTACTAACTTCCCAAATATATCACATTGCTAAAAACCTAGATAAAAATAAAAAAATTACATACCTTTCCGATAGCAAGGATTTTGTTCTCTCAGATCTGACAAAAAGAGCTCCTTGTACTGTACTCCCTTGCTTCGTTCTGTCTCCGGATTTGACTTCGGATCTCCTAGATCAAGGTATTTCCTTATTTTTGGATCTGAACTCTTCAAGTTTGTTGTGGATTTGGAGGTGTTTTTGGAGGGATTTTAGGTGTTTTCTAGACTAAAATTGAAGGAGGGATGTTAGGTAAGGAGTTGGGGCTCCAAAACTAGGGTTTATGGGGGGCTAGGGGAGCTTCTAGACCTACTTCTTTTAGGGTTTATGATTTGATACGAAAATAGGGTGTGAGCATCTCTATTTATAGAATTTTTTTAAGGTTGATTTGGATAGAGTTAGTGTTTAATTAGAGATCTTTTAATTAGAGTTGTGTTTTAGTTAAAATTGTTTTAGGTAGAATTGTGTTTTAATTAGAATTGTTTTAAGTAAAATTATTTTTAAGTTAAAACTCTATTAGATTGAGTTATTATTTAATTAG